>NC_043000.1:42858914-42886414 GCF_006345805.1 Octopus sinensis
TATGCACCATTAATAGGTACTGGTTCAAAACTATCGATTACTTTCATTGGCTTGAAGCCTTGTAAGCATAGCAAAACCAAATATGAGGTTGCGTGGCCTTTACTATTTTCCTTCCTCACCAGCCAGACCCATCTCAAATTTTCTTAATCTTTCTTTCTCTCTCTCTCTCTCTCTCATTTTCTTATTCAGACAATCTACCTATCTATCTATCTATCTATCTATCTATCTATCTATCTATCTATCTATCTATCTATCTATCTATCTATCTATCTATCTAACTATCTATCAAATGTTAGTATAGTGAAATAGCATCAATCGAAATTAGGAAAACATCGTCCCATGTGTAGCAAAGATAAAAATCAGACAACGTAGTCTTCATTCTTTTCTCTCTCTTTCTGTTCGTACGTCGAGCAGCCTGTCTGTTTGAATGTCTGCATGCCTGTCCATCTATTTGTTTATGTATTTATCTATAAATCTATCAATTTAATCTCATTGAGTCTATCTCTGTCTCGTTATTAACGGCCCAAGCGAAATAATACAGCATAAAATGACAATCGAATTGGAGTTGTCGCTTGAGTTCATTGAAAGTTCTTCTTTACTCCTTAGCACTCCTCCACTCACTAATTGCCACCACTAATTCTCAAGAAATGAACACAACACAATGTAATTATTCAGGGAATAGAACTTGTATAGCAGTGTGGTTAAAAAGCCTCTCTTCTCAATTGGATAGTTCGGCTTTCGGCTCAAATTACACAGCTCAGTCTTGCCTACTTTCATAATCTCTTTTCCCACCTCTTTAATCTCCATCTCCCCCTCTCTAACTATTTACATATGTGCATATGTGTGTATGTGTGTGTAGTTGTATGTATTTATATACATGTATATTCGAATGTTGTATTTGATGGTACTCAAAAATGTAAACTTTATCAGTGTCACGTACTTGATGTATGTGTGTTGTTAAACGCCAGTACCATCGGATTTTCGTTTAAGGTATATCCCTTCCTAAATGTAAGGCAGCGAGCTGGCAGAAACGTTAGCACGCCGGGCGAAATGCTCTGCAGTATTTCGTCTGCCGCTACGTTCTGAGTTCAAATTCCGACGAGGTCGGCTTTGCCTTTCATCCTTTCGGGGTCGATTAAATAACTACCAGTTACGAACTGAGGTCGATATTATCGACTTAATCCGTGTGTCTGTCCTTGTTTGTCCCTTCTGTGTTTAGCTCCTTGTGGGTAGTAAAGAAATAGGTATATCCCTTCCTAAATGTATGTTGATAAAATAAAACACAATATACTTCAAAGTTAGGAGAAACGACATCGCCCCAAAAGTGGATGAGAACTACAGATATGTCGCAGTGTTTTGATGCTCATCGGTGTCATGTATTACCCTTGCTTCTAACATAAGATTTGAGTTTCGTTCTACTCGTATGGTGTTATGGCATGTGAGCAATTGAATTTTACGCTATTTGCATATATTTCTAACTGACAATTTAGACTTCGTTTCGGATGTGAGGTCAGTATAAGGCATCGATAAGCAGCAGAAACTGTGAAATATCGTTATCTGCAATTTTGTCAAACTTCCGAGGCGGTTTCGTTCCGCTTCACGTTGTGATATTTTTTTTTCAAGACTATACTTCACTGAAAGTTTTCCCTGGCGAAAGATCCCTTTAGAGATGTATTTGTACTAGTGTTTCACAACACACTTACATTAAGTATGTGATATTGGTAATATCTATCTATCTATCTATCTATCTATCTATCTATCTATCTATCTAACTATCTATCTATCTATCTATCTATCTATCTATCTATCTATCTATCTATCTATCTATCTATCTATCTATCTAATCTATCTATCTATCTATCTATCTATCTATCTATATCTATCTATCTATCTCCCCCTCTCTCTCTCTCTCTCAGTCTATATATATTATATATATATATATATTATATTATATATATATATATATATATATATATAAATATATATATTATATATATATATGTATGTATACGAGGGGTTGTTGAAAAGTTCCTGGTTTGGGGTAAAAGAAATACAAAAGAAAATATATAACGATTTTATTCAATGTTTACTCCTCTCAGATTCACATACTTATTGCAGCGGTCCTTCAGTTTTTTAAGCCCTGTAAAAGAACTAGGAATGTTAGGCCTTCAATCGGGCCTTCCGTTACAACCTTACGGTCAGAAACTTTTCAGCACCCTTCGTACGTGTATGTGTGTGTGTGTGTGTGTATGTGTGTAAATATATATGTGTATCTATGTATATATATATATGTGTTTGTATATATATATATATATATATAGAGAGAGAGAGAGAGAGATAGACAGATAGATAGATAGATAGATAGATAGATAGATATAGATAGATAGATAGATAGATAGATAGATAGATAGATAGATAGATAGATAGATAGACATACCACACATATATAAATATATATATATATATATATATATATATATATATATTATATATATATATATATATATAAGGGCACATTGCGTACTGGTTAGAGTGCTGTACTCACGATCGAAATCAATATCAATTGTTGTTGATCAATGTTGATCAATAAAGTAAATCGAAAACGTTCTCCTTTTTCTGTTTGATTCCTGATAAATTCCTGTTTATCTTTGCCATTGGCTGTATCCTATAGGCATAATATGCTTGTATATGTATGCCCACAGTTAACATGGGTAATTATACCGGTAGTAAAACGGATATTTTTATCCCTTAGACAGTTATTCCAAACACTAGCTCCACTAGCTTTATATATATATATATATATATATATATATAGGAAAAAAAGACAAAAGACGAAGACAGGTGGTGTAGACAGCAAACAGATATATTAGTATAACGCTCGGGAAGTGAAAAAGTCTTTAGCGTTTCGATCTACCCTCTTCCACAGAAAGGAACACAGAGAAAGAAACAAGGAGAGAAGATAAAAAATATGTGTGGCTAGCGAAAGAGAAATAGATAGATAGATAAATGGATAGATGTCTTCTATAAAATGAAGTAAATACTGCTATTAACATAGTAAAACATGACTTTCTGTTCATAGTTTCTTCTTCCTTGTGACTGTTTCTCGGAAAGATGCTAAAAATATTGCACTTAGTGTTGTTTTATTTTCGGGAAAATTTAGGTCAGTGTCAAGAATAGTGATTGATCTAAACTTCTGTAAATGACTTTTGTTGTCACCTAATGTATTCTTCTAGGAATTGAAGACATAGAATAATGTCTAGTCATGTAATGCAACGAATCTAGGTTATTGTCTAAAACCTGTAAAATGTAATTCGAACGTCGAAAGGGAAGGAAGTTGACACATCTAATAACTGACAGTCACGTTTTTCGGATTACTGATAAATATATTGGCACATGAATACTTAACTACATATGTGCGTGCAGGTTTGCATTACATATTATGTATGATATAAACAGAATAAATTTTATATGTATATATATATATATATATATATACATATATATATATATATATATATATATATATATATATATATATATATATATATATGATATATATGTATATATTATATGTGTATATAGGCGCAGGAGTGGCTGTGTGGTAAGTAGCTTGTTTACCAACCACATGCTTCCTGGTTCAGTCCCACTGCGTGGCACCTTGGGCAAGTGTCTTCTACTATAGCCGCGGGCCGAGCAAAGCTTTGTGAATGGATTTGGTAGACGGAAACTGAAAGAAGCCCGTCGTATATATGTATATATATATATATATATATATATATGCGTGTGTGTGTTTGTGTGTCTGTGTTTGTCCTCTTAGCATTGCTTGACAACCGATGCTGCTGTGTTTATGCCCCCGTTACTTAGCGGTTCGGCAAAAGAGACCGATAGGATAAGTACTGGGCTTACAAAAGAAAAAGTCCCGGGGTCGAGTTGCTCGATTAAAGGTGGTGCTCCAGCATGGCCGCAGTCAAATGACTGAAACAAGTAAAAGAGAAGAGAAAGAGAAAGATATATATATATATATATATATATATATATATATACCTATCGATATATATATATATATATATATATACCTATCGATATATATATTATATATAATATATATATATATATATATATATATATATATATATATATATATATATAGGCAAACGGATGTATGCCATTTCCATATAACTAAATAAAATATATAAACTGTTTGGTCTGCACTCATGTTCTAATTCTTGAAATATATACAAATATTTATTTTATGTGGTGTTACATTCCCTATATGTTTAGTAAATGCTGCCTTCAAGATTAATATAATACTCCATTCTTCTCAACATTAGAGATTTATCACTAACTGTTCTGAAAAGTCCAAAATTTGTCATTTGTGTCCTTATCTTTAAAACTTTTGTTTTTCTTGACAAAGAAGTAAGTTATGGTCAGTGACAGGAATGAAGATTGATGTAAATCTGAAAATAAATCTACATTGTCTCATGAAAAAATGCTTTATTTAGGGACTTAAAACAAAACAAATATATATCATATGCTCCTCTCAGACAGTAGAAAAGTAGATAAGTGATGTTAAATGTAAATCAAATGACAACTGACAGAGACGGAACAGAATAAAAAGTTACTGACATCTGCCTATGTGCATCTGTTTAGAAGACCTATTCACAAACTGATATATATATATATATATATATATATATATAATATTATTATATATATATATATATATATATAGGCGCAGGAGTGGCTGTGTGGTAAGTAGCTTGCTAACCAACCACATTGTTCGGGTTCAGTCCCACTGCGTGGCATATTGGGCAAGTGTCTTCTGCTATAGCCCCCGCGCGCCGACCAATGCCTTGTGAGTGGATTTGGTAGACGGAACTGAAAGAAGCCTGTCGTATATATGTATATGTATTATAACTTGTGTGTGTGTGTGTGTGTTGTTGTGTGTGTTTTGTTGTTTTGTGTGTGTGTGTTTGTCGCCCTAGCATTGCTTGACAACCGATGCTGGTGTGTTTAAGTCCCCGTTACTTAGCGGTTCGGCAAAAGAGACCGATAGAATAAGTACTGGGCTTACAAAGAATAAGTCCCGGGGTCGATTTGCTCGACTTAAGGCGGTGCTCCAGAATGGCCGCAGTGAAAGAAGTAAAAGAGTAAAAGAGAGTATATATATATATATATATATATATATATATAATATATATTATAAATATTAGGGAATAAATCCAAATTATAGGGGAAAAAAAATCAGATTTAGGATTAAATCGATTTATAGTAAAATCTTATAAATATTATTCGAGACAAAACCACTATTTTGCAAAACAAACAAGGAAAGACTTAATCAATACATAAAATTTTAATAAATAGTCAAAAAAAACCGCCACTACAATCGTTTCTTGTCTTGATCGACAATCTTCAGGTGGACTTCCAATCTAAAAATCAATATTTTAAAATATAAAAATAATAATTTTAAAATAATTAAAGTATGAATGAAAAAATATAAGTATATAATCCATATATAACCTATCTATAATCCATATATAATCAATATATAAACAATATATAAACTAAAAAAACCTATCAACAATTAAATATAAAATATAAAATATAAAATATAAAATATAAAATATAAAACAAAAAAAAAAAAAAAAAAATAATAATATAATAATAAACTATATATACACCCATACGCATATACCTAATTATATATAACCATATCTAACTACATACACTAAATCACACACCTATATATATATCCCTATACATACACATAAAAATGTCTAGGCAACTATAAATAAATAAAATAGCTAAATACTTCAACACAATACTATTCATACTCCCACACACACACACATACAACCCACATTCACGCTCTAGAAAACGGACATCACTCAAAACTATGAACGGAGAAATGGAATAAATGGAATTAAAAATTATATTCACTTGGTAAAACGAACACTACTTAAAAATTATGAATGAAACAATGCAATAAAACAACAGACATCGCAAATAGACACAAATTACTACAAATTCCTTATCAAACCTACCATGATAACCAAAACTCATAAAAACATATAATGATAAAATCTCCCTTTACTAAACTCTATAACAAATCTATATAGCAATCCCCCTAACCTAAACATTCACACACAAATACACACACGTAAACACACACCCACGACATATACAAATACCCACACCACTTACACATACCAATACATACATATAAACCTCAACATATACTCCAAAAACCCACTCAACCCCACACAGACAAATAAACACAAAAATTATGAATGGATTCTTTTATAAAACTACCATGATAAGCTAAAAAAACAAAACAGAAATGATAAAACCTCCCTTTACTAAACACTAAAACATACTTATATAGCAATTCTTTAACCTATACATTCACACACAATACCACTCGTAAACCACACACCCATAACAAATACAAACTCCCACCCCACTCACACACACCCACAAGTACATATAAGCCTCAACATATACACCAAACAAAATTACTTTACCAAGGAACTTAACATATATATAAAAAGTATAACCGCTCTGGAAACGAACATCTCTAAATTAATGAATGGAGAAATGGAATAAATGGAATTAAAAATAAAATTCACGTGGCAAAACGAACACCACTCAAAAATTATGAATGAAACAATATAATAAAACAACCAACATCGAAAATAGACAAATTACTACGAATTCCCTAAAAAAACCATGATAAACCAAAACTCTTAAAAAACATATAACGATAAAATCTCCTTTTGCTAAACTCTATAACAAACCTATATAGTAATCCCCCTAACCTAAACATTCACACACAAACACACACGTAAACCACAGACCCACGACTTATACACATACCTAAACTAACTTATAAACCTCCATATACACCAAAACCCACTCCCTCCCACACAGACAAATTAACTCATACATCCCAAAACCTAAATAACAAACCCATATACACATTCACACACAAACACACACACACGCAAAACACACACACACAACAGATACATATACTCCCTCACATATACGCATATACATACTCACTAAACTCAATATATACAACAATATTTACACACCCACACTCATACAGATAAATAAATTATACAACTAAAAACTCGCACACAATCTCATATACATAAACACTCCTACGAAAACAACATTAAATACATCGTAATTAACCAGAATATCAAAAATAACAATATGACATAAAGGTAAATAAAATACATACTTACAATTCAGTGTCAAATTATGAAGTGAAATTAAATTCTTAGCCGTTAAAAAATCAAACCAAAATTACGTTACCATAGAAATAACTTATGTAAAAAAAGACTAACAAACAACTTGCAGTAACCCAAACCCATTCTCTATGCCTACCTCACTACTACACTATTCCATTCACAATTCCAAACAACGCTAGTCCACCTCCCGGTTATTCACGTGGCAAAACGAACACCACTCAAAAATTATGAATGAAACAATGTAATAAAACAACCAACATCGAAAATAGACAAATTACCACGTATTCCCTAAAAAAACCATGATAAACCAAAACTCCTAAAAACATATAACGATAAATCTCCCTTTGCTAAACTCTATAACAAACCTATATAGCAATCTACCTAACCTAAACATTCACACACAAAAAACACACTCGTAAACCACAGACCCACGACTTATACACATACCTATACTAACTTATAAACCTCAATATACACCAAAACCCACTCCCTCCCACACAGACAAATTAACACATACATCCCAAACCTAAATAACAAACCCATATACACATTCACACACAAACACACACACACACGCAAAACACACACACACAACAGATACATATACTCCCTCACATATACGCATATACATACTCACTAAACTCGATATATACAACAATATTTACACACCCACACTCATACAGATAAATAAATTATACAACTAAAAACTCGCACACAATCTCATATACATAAACACACCTATGAAAACAACATTAAATACATCGTAATTAACCAGAATATCAAAATAACAATATGACATAAGGATAAATAAAATACATACTACAAGTCAATTTCAAATAATGAAGTGAAATTAAATTCTTAGCCGTTAAAAAAACCAAACCAAAGTTACGTTACCATAGAAATAACTTATATAAAAAAAAAAAATAAAAAAAAGAGAGATTACGCGCCATAGAAATTAAACGTCATTTAAATTATGAATGGAGAAATAGAATAAATGGAACTAAAAACTATATCCACGTGGCAAACCAACACTACTTAATAAAAATTATTATGAATGGATTCTTTAAAAAACTACCATGAAAAATCATTATATACATCTATGAGCTTTAGCTCACCTTAGCAGCTCTAACAAACAACTTGCAGTAACCCAAACCCATTCTCTATACCTACCTCACTACTACACTATTCCATTCACAATTCCAAGCAACGCTAGTCCACCACCCGGTTATTCACGTGGCAAAACGAACACCACTCAAAAATTATGAATGAAACAATGTAATAAAACAACCAACATCGAAAATAGACAAATTACCACGAATTCCCTAAAATAACCATGATAAACCAAAACTCATAAAAACATATAACGATAAAATCTCCCTTTGCTAAACTCTATAATAAACCTATATAGTAATCCCCCTAAACCTAAACATTCACACACAAATACACACTCGTAAACCACAGACCCACGACTTATACACATACCTATCCTAATTTATAAACCTCAATATACACCAAAACCCACTCCCTCCCCACACAGACAAATTAACACAAACATCCCAAAACCTAAAAATAACAACCCATATACACATTCACACACAAACACACACAAACACAAAAAACACACACACACAACAGATACATATACTCCCTCACATATACTCATATATATACTCACTAAACTCGATATATACAACAATATTTACACACCCCCACTCATACAGATAAATAAAATATACAACTAAAAACTCACACACAATCTCATATACATAAACACTCCTATGAAAACAACATTAAATACATCGTAATTAACCAGAATATCAAAATAACAATATGACATAAGGATAAATAAAATACATACTACAAGTCAATTTCAAATAATGAAGTGAAATTAAATTCTTAGCCGTTAAAAAAACCAAACCAAAGTTACGTTACCATAGAAATAACTTATGTAAAAAAAAAAAAAAAAAAGAGAGAATACGCGCCATAGAAATTAAACGTCATTTAAATTATGAATGGAGAAATAGAATAAATGGAACTAAAAACTATATCCACGTGCCAAACCAACACTACGTAAAAAAATTTATAATGAATGGATTCTTTAAAAAACTACCATGAAAAATCATTATATACATTTATGAGCTTTAGCTCACCCTAGCAGCTCTAACAAACAACCTACAACAACCCAAACCTATTCCCGATGCCTACCTCACTACCACACTAATCATTCCCAATTCCAAGCAACGCTAGTCCACCACCCGGTTACAATTCCCAACTCCACCCATTCATTCACAATTTCAACGACATTCGCCTCCACAGCGCTACATATAAGCCTCAACATATACACCGGAGATACACTTACACATCCGTGCGGATGGGTGAGAGTATACATTGAGTGTAGTGATGGGGCTCCCATTACTATACACATTTGTACCTGTGTGGTAGTCTCCATGTGTATATTACGCACGGTTATAAATGCAGGGGGTACACTCGCACGTCATTTGCGTGTACCCCTCACATGTACATATGCATGCTATTTGGGCTCGATATATGCAACAATGTAAGCGCGCCCGCATACATGCATATGGGCGAATTGCACAATCAAAAAACGCACACGTGTGTGTGTGCGTTCCCTGGTTGTGCAATTCACCCATCTGGGTGTGAGTGGGTGTAATCTTATCACTGTGGATGTCGAGCTTAATACGTATTTATATAAGTGTGTATTAGGGGGTTGTACGTATTAATTATGTGCATGTGCTTCACGCACTTGCGTCCATATATGGATGAATATATTGGGATTACTATGTGGGTGTAAATTGGGTATGGAGGGGGGAATTTTGTCATTGTATGGGTGTGGGTTTCATTTGTGATAGTGGTTAGTTGGTGATTTTTAGTATGTTCTGTATATTTGGGTTAGTTATGTATTATTCTAGTGTGTATAATTGTATACATATAATTGGTGTGAATGGGATTACACCATTTTTGGGGATGTATGTGTTTATTTATCCATGTGGGGCGGGAGTGGCCGTTAGGTGCATATGCCGAGGCTCACATGCAATTCCAGGTACATCGAATGAAGTGGGCACTTATATTTGTTATGGGTGTGTGTACTTTATAATAACAGACAATACCCAATAAAATCTGTCAATTCAACATACCAAATAAAAAACAAAAAACAAAGGGATCTTAAACATTCACACATACATACAAAACTCAATAAAAACACCACTAAATAACACCCATAAACATATAAATATATCCTCCAAAATATATACATTAAAAATGAACTAATTAAAACAAAGAAATATAAATAAAGACTAACTATAATTAAAGCCTAGACAACATAACCAAAAATATATTATCTAAACTAATTTAAACTAAACTAAAGTAACCTAAAAGGGAACTATTATTGCTATTTATCATGAAACTTATTATATAGGTAAAGTAACTTATGTCTGCATTTTATTTTGCGCTCCTCGCCAGTATTAAGTAAATTATCATACTTATAAAATAAAATTTCTTTAAACTCATTAGAGCATAAATAACAACAATTAGCTCCTATAGTATATGATTTAGTTTTACAAATTATTTCCCAAATTAAACTATAATTAATATTTAGTGATTTAAGACTCCAAATGTACTTACTAAGTCCGGTTGAGTTGATTAAGTTTTTATTTTTAAAAGAATTCATATGTTGTGCGATTCTTAGTTTTATTTTTGAGGAAGTAGAACCTATATAAACCGCTTTTTTGTAATTATTATTCTTAAAGTTATTATCATGTAATGTAACTATACATTTATACACTACATCGTTAATATCACAATTATTATTTAATATACAATTAGATTTATCTCTACATGTACAATTAATATAAGTCTTATCATTATTAATATTATTATCAAATAATTTCTTTTTATAAAAATTATTCAGTTTATATTTATTAAATGAAGAAATAATGTTACCAACATTATTAGTGGTAGAGTAACCAACTCCAAAATTATTAAAAGAGAAAATGTTTCTATATTTACGATTATCTCTAATAAATAGTTCTATAACATCTAAAATCTCTTTAATAATATTCGTTTTTACTTGATCTCCATAAGGAACTATTAACCAAATTTTATTCTTATTAACCTTATTATTATTATCATTATTATAAATATATTTATAATTCTTTATTTTATTAAAATTATTATCAGAATTATATCTATGTACAGCATTTAAGGAATTATTAATATTATTAAATTTATCAATATAATTATTATAATAATTATTAAATTTATTTTTATTTATATTATTCTTATTTATATTATTATTATTATATTTATTATTATTATTATTATTCTTATTTATATTTTTATCATTTTTATTATTTTTTTAAAAATATCTATTATTTTTACCACTAAACCTAACAAAATTATAATTATTATTAGAAGTATCTCGAAAATTAACAATTAAATCTTTATCACTAATATTATAAAATTTAATATTCCTATTATAACCTGCCCCTCTAAGGGCCTCATTATAATAATTAGCATGTTTATTAAAAATCTCTATATCATAAGAGAGTAATGAAATACGTTTACTTATATTATTAATCAACGATTTTTTAATAGAAAATGGGTGATTACTATTAACATTTATATATCTAAGGTTCTCATTAAGTTTATGATATGGTTGTGTTTTACCTGTAATAAGATTAAAATTAACATCTAAATAATTAACATTATAATTCTCCTTATATATAGTAATACTTAAACCATATCTTTTAAAGAAACTATATAGTTTTTTCTTATATACTTCTAGATTCCTATTAGTACAATTCTTTGTAACTAGTAGAAGATCGTCTCTATATAAACCACCCTCTATCTTAAGATTTTCTAATTGGAGTTCAGATAAAAGAAAAATACCTACTAAATCAGTAGCCTGTGCAGAATCTGGTGCTCCCATAGGTATATCAAAACAATCTCTAGTATCATTCCTAGCCCATAATTTATTTTTATATTTAATTAGCGATTTCCTAGCCATTTTAATTACATTAACTTCTTCCCGTGACATACCCGCTTTATTCATTGCGAAAATAAGCGCTTTATTAAACACAATTTCATTAATAGAAGAATAATAATTATCTATATCTATTTGAATAAATTTATAACGATTTTTATCTTTAATATTATTAAACCATTTCAATGTATTATTATTACTAAACCATAATTTTAAATAATTAAGTTTATTTAACTTATCAATATATTTATCTAAAATAAATTTACTAAAATAAATTTACTAGGTCCGATTTACATGGGCAAATTAATCTAACTTTAGGGTCTGAATAAAAATTATCTTTATGGTCTTTAAGAGTAATTCTGGGGTGCAAAGGTACATAAGGTTCAGTTTTATTATCCAACTCATATTTTAACATTACTACTTTAGAGGCCTTATTAATATTATAAAGAATATCATCTGGAACAATTTTATATTTTTTAATTATTTCTTTCCCTAATAGTTTATCATATAATTTAACATCTAATTTATATAAGTTCCTTGTTTTATCAGATTGTACTATAATACCATCCATATTTCTCATATCTTTAATTTTAATTGCTAAATTCCTTAAATATTCATTATTTCTATTTGGGTATTTATGGAATTCAATATTTTTTACCACCTTCCATATACTATCTTCAAGTAATTGTAATTCTTTATTAAATGGAGGTTCCTTTCTAGATTTAAATTTAGAGGTAAAATTATCATTCCTACTATCAATATCATTAAATAAATAAAAATTATAGTAAAAAGCTTTCCATTTAATTCTAGAAATAAAATCTTTAACATTATTAACAAGTTTCAAAATAAATTCCTTTCTAGAAGGAATAGGAATATCTTTCAAAGATGAATCCCAAAACAGCGGTTCTATCTTACCTGTAAAATCCATAATTTACGAAATTGAGGTATTACACTCAATATACAAAATTATCAATATTATATAAATAATAAATATTAGGGAATAAATCCAAATTTACAGGGAAAAGAAATCAGATTTAGGATTAAATCGATTTTATAGTAAAATCTTATAAAATATTATTCGAGACAAAACCACTATTTTGCAAAACAAACAAGGAAAGACTTAATCAATACATAAAATGTTAATAAATAGTCAAAAAAACCGCCACTACAATCGTTTCTTGTCTTGATCGACAATCTTCAGGTGGACTTCCAATCTAAAAAATCAATATTTTAAAATATAAAAATAATAATTTTAAAATAATTAAAGTATGAATGAAAAAATATAAGTATATAATCCATATATAACCTATCTATAATCCATATATAATCAATATATAAACAATATATAAACTAAAAAAACCTATCAACAATTAAATATAAAATATAAAATATAAAATATAAAATATAAAACAAAACAAAAAAAAATAATAATAATATAATAATAAACTATATATACACCCATACGCATATACCTAATTATATATAACCATATCTAACTACATACACTAAATCACACACCTATATATATATCCCTATACATACACATAAAAATGTCTAGGCAACTATAAATAAATAAAATAGCTAAATACTTCAACACAATACTTATTCATACTCCCACACACACACACATACAACCCACATTCACGCTCTAGAAAACGGACATCACTCAAAACTATGAACGGAGAAATGGAATAAATGGAATTAAAAATTATATTCACTTGGTAAAACGAACACTACTTAAAAATTATGAATGAAACAATGCAATAAAACAACAGACATCGCAAATAGACACAAATTACTACAAATTCCTTATCAAACCTACCATGATAACCAAAACTCATAAAAACATATAATGATAAAATCTCCCTTTACTAAACTCTATAACAAACCTATATAGCAATCCCCCTAACCTAAACATTCACACACAAATACACACACGTAAACCACACACCCACGACATATACAAATACCCACACCACTTACACATACCAATACATACATATAAACCTCAACATATACTCCAAAAACCCACTCAACCCCACACAGACAAATAAACACAAAAATTATGAATGGATTCTTTTATAAAACTACCATGATAAACTAAAACTCACAAAACAGAAATGATAAAAACTCCCTTTACTAAACACTAAAACATACTTATATAGCAATTCCTTTAACCTATACATTCACACACAATACCACTCGTAAACCACACACCCATAACAAATACAAACTCCCACCCCACTCACACACACCCACAAGTACATATAAGCCTCAACATATACACCAAACAAAATTACTTTACCAAGGAACTTAACATATATATAAAAAGTATAACCGCTCTGGAAACGAACATCTCTAAATTAATGAATGGAGAAATGGAATAAATGGAATTAAAAATAAAATTCACGTGGCAAAACGAACACCACTCAAAAATTATGAATGAAACAATATAATAAAACAACCAACATCGAAAATAGACAAATTACTACGAATTCCCTAAAAAAACCATGATAAACCAAAACTCATAAAAACATATAACGATAAAATCTCCCTTTGCTAAACTCTATAATAAACCTATATAGTAATCCCCCTAAACCTAAACATTCACACACAAATACACACTCGTAAACCACAGACCCACGACTTATACACATACCTATCCTAATTTATAAACCTCAATATACACCAAAACCCACTCCCTCCCCACACAGACAAATTAACACAAACATCCCAAAACCTAAATAACAAACCCATATACACATTCACACACAAACACACACACACACAAAAAACACACACACACAACAGATACATATACTCCCTCACATATACTCATATATATACTCACTAAACTCGATATATACAACAATATTTACACACCCACACTCATACAGATAAATAAAATATACAACTAAAAACTCACACACAATCTCATATACATAAACACTCCTATGAAAACAACATTAAATACATCGTAATTAACCAGAATATCAAAATAACAATATGACATAAGGATAAATAAAATACATACTACAAGTCAATTTCAAATAATGAAGTGAAATTAAATTCTTAGCCGTTAAAAAAACCAAACCAAAGTTACGTTACCATAGAAATAACTTATATAAAAAAAAAAAATAAAAAAAAAGAGAGATTACGCGCCATAGAAATTAAACGTCATTTAAATTATGAATGGAGAAATAGAATAAATGGAACTAAAAACTATATCCACGTAGCAAACCAACACTACGTAAAAAAATTTATAATGAATGGATTCTTTAAAAAACTACCATGAAAAATCATTATATACATTTATGAGCTTTAGCTCACCCTAGCAGCTCTAACAAACAACCTACAACAACCCAAACCTATTCCCGATGCCTACCTCACTACCACACTAATCATTCCCAATTCCAAGCAACGCTAGTCCACCACCCGGTTACAATTCCCAACTCTACCCATTCATTCACAATTTCAACGACATTCGCCTCCACAGCGCTACATATAAGCCTCAACATATACACCGGAGATACACTTACACATCCGTGCGGATGGGTGAGAGTATACATTGAGTGTAGTGATATATATGTGTGTGTGTGTGTGTGCGTATGTGTGTGTAAGTGTGTGTGTTCGTGCGTGCATGCGATGTTAGATGTTTGCATGTGGCTTCACTTTACATATTTATTTCAGTAAATATTTACATGCGTAAATATTATCCACCGAGAGATATATATTTACCTGCCAAACTGCTTACCTACCTGCCTACCAACATATCGACCTATATTTTTACATACATGCAAACTTACATACAGAAAGGTAGATAGACTGATAGACATAAATATTACATGTATATATATATGTATATATATATATATGTATATATATATATATATATAATATATATATATATATATATATATATGTGTGTGTGTATATGTATATATATATATATATAATATACTCATACATACACATACAGAGATAGAGAGAGAGAGAGGCTGGTGGATAAATAGATTGACAGGCATATAAGCATGCAAACATCAACTCAGACTGTCATATATAATATATATATATATATATATATATATGTATGTATGTATATACACTTGATTGCTTTGGAAATTTGTTTTCCTAAATTATATATATGTATACATACATACATACATACATACATACATATATATATATATGTATATGTATATATTTGTGTGTGTATATATTTGTGTGTCTGTGTGTATCTTTGACAGCCTGTGTTGGTGTTTGCATGCTTATATGTATACATGCATATATAAGTATGTAAATACATACATATTTCGGCGTATGTATACGTGCATGTCACATGCCCTCTCCGCACGCAAACTAATGTGTGTGTGTATTTATATATATATATAAACCCCCACACACAAACAAGGATGCAAACATAGACACACACACGCACGCACACATACACACACACACGCAAACATGTATAGAGTGAGAGGGTGAGGAGAGAGAAAGAGCATGAGAGAAAGAGAGAGAGACAGACAGACATCTTAATGCTGTATACATTTGAGATTACTGCGGTCAAATGTTTCTCTTGGATATATTAAAAGTGATGAAACAAATTTTAACATATAAAAGGAACTACTTCAACTTCCCTCGCCAAATATTTACTTGTAATAGTCTTTGCATTGAGCGGCATTCAAATGAAAGTCTTTTACAGTTCAATACTTACTTCATCAATATATATATATATTGTTGGTCATCTTTTTTAAAGTTGCTAGCTAAAATACAAACATATGCAAATATACATTCTTACACACACACACACTCAACACTCAGAACTCCAGCTGCCGGTATGCCGGCCGCCAGACGCACAAAAATATCCCAGCGACCGCTTTACCGGCCATTATTTTCTGCGTTGGAAAACATTACAGTAACCGTTGGTTCGACTGGCACAAACAAGCGCCAGTATTGGCGATAAAACAAAATACAAACATAAAAGAAACCAGTGAGAAGGACGATGTTGCCTTTATTTGGCATTTTAGTGGCGCTGAAAAAATATTAGATGGGGTATCATTTATTTTGGCTCTTTTATCCAGGGAACATGGGATGAGGGCGCCAAGGATAATGGTTATCTAGAGTTCAAAGGGTTAACGAATACTCTTTTACTCTTTTACTCTTTTACTTGTTTCAGTCATTTGACTGCGGCCATGCTGGAGCACCGCCTCTAATCGATCAAATCGACCCCGGAACTTATTCTTTGTAAGCCCAGTACTTATTCTATCGGTCTCTTTTTGTGCCGAACCGCTAAGTGACGGGGACGTAAACACACCAGCATCGGTTGTCAAGCAATGCTAGGGGGGGGCAAACACAGACACACAAACACACACACATACATATATATATATACATATATACGACAGGCTTCTTTCAGTTTCCGTCTACCAAATCCACTCACAAGGCATTGGTCGGCCCGGGACTATAGCAGAAGACTCTTGCCCAAGATGCCACGCAGTGGGACTGAACCCGGAACCATGTGGTTGGTTAGCAAACTACTTAGCACACAGCCACTCCTGCGCCTATATATGCATACAAATATTAAAAAATAATAGAGGATGAAGTTCCCTTCCTTATGAGGTATGCCTCATTCTGTGGTGGAAATATTTTTATCACGGTAGGACGACGATCCATCACAGGATTACAAAATTTTGCCAGAGGTGGACTGGAGGCATGTGAGGCAATGTTTTTCTCAAGAGACAATGCGTCGCTTGGTCCAGGAATCGAATCAACAAACTTACGATCATCAGAGACCCCCCCCCCTAAAAACTAAGCCATGCGAGTACATAACGGTTCAGCGTGTGTAAGCTTTTCATGTCCGGCCAGGACAATCAAGCACAACACAATCATCAGATTCAGGTCTTTAAACTTTGTGGCTACCTACGTTTACTCACACGCACTGACAGACAGACGCACACACACACACACATTCACATGTATACGTGTGCGACACGCCTATATACATTCACGCACGCATGCGTCTAGCCACACGTTCACATACACACGTATACACATACATAAATAACGATTGACATACGCTCGCCCCAATACGCACTGATGTCATGTTACTCATGTACATATACACATCCCTCTATATTTACACATACATACACCGCTCTACGCATACACACACACACACGCCTGCATGCATATATGTATGCATGTATATTTAAAAAGTTTTGACTGGCTACCAACTTAGTACCAAGGTTGTGAATGAAGCATCTTGTTTTAACCTTCATCATTCAAATCTTAAAGTCTTGTAGATTTTTAAAGTACTAGATATCGTGATCATTCTTTGCATATGAATTTAAGATTTACTTTCTCTCCCCAAGATCCCAAGTTCGGCCATACTCTGCTCCAGACGTATGTATCTATCTATGCATGTATGTATCTTCGATTAATAATTATTTTGTCGACATCTAATGAATAAGTATATATATATATATATATATATACATATATATATATATATATATATATATATATATATATATATATATATATATATATATATATATATATATGTGCGTGTGTGTGTGTGTGTATGTATGTGTGTGTGTGTGTGTGGTGTGTGTGTGTGTGTGTGTATGTGTGTGTGTGTGTTGTGTGTGTGTGTGTGTGTGTATGTGTGTGTGTTTGTATGTTTGTGTTTGTCCCCTTACCATCGCTTAACAACAGATATTGGTGTGTTTATGTCACTCACCGGGACTTAACTGTTCGGCAAAAGCAACCGATAAAGCAGACCCAAAGTGGAATACCAGCTTAATTGTTTGTAATAAATAATCAACAATAATCCGGGAACAACAGAACAATCACCAGTATTCAGCAAATTTCTCTAACTGCAATAATATGGCAGAGGTTAAAATAACTGGAAAGTAAAAAAAATTAGAACATACTTCAAGAAGAACAAAAGGGACGCTGCAAGAATTTCATGCAGCTCTAAAGATCAATTATAGATCAACTGTGCCATAACCAAAATATGATGAAGAAATGTACCTGGATATGGCACGAACTGATTTAATAATTAAAAAACTTTTGACAGAGTTTTCTCGCGAAACTAAGGCCATGTAAAAAGTAGAACTACTAATTCGCAGATACATCGAGCACATCATACATAAATGGGAAGCAATTTTGCTGGCAAAAATGAAATTATAAAAATTTACGGCATCACAATTAAAGGAGGAATAATCAGATGGGATTTCCATTCACCATGCCTTTCTTTTCTACTTTGGATTAATAATTTTAACCAGTGTGATTAACAAGACTGAACTCAGATACACATGCTATGGGAGGACGACCCACAGTCTTTTATATATTGATAAGCTCTCGTTATGCGTTGCGGAAACTCTGCAACTGACAGTACTCCGACATACTGAGCGAAATTATATGAGAATCGCATTAGTAAAATAGGCTGAAGCAAACTTAAAGATACAAATATAAAGAGACACAAATAAGAGAATTAGACGAAACGTAGGATCTAAAGTACTTAGGAATCAATTAACTAGGAAGTGTACGACACATAAATGAAAAGAAAAATCAATATTGTAATAACATTAGATTGATGCATAAGACCGCTAAAAGCAAAAGTTAAAGTAATAAGCTTCAATATTTTAGCTGTATCAGTAATAATTTATTGTTATAATATTGACAACTGGACAATTAATTCACGAGAAAAACAAGATGACAGAAAAACCAGAAAAACAAAATGACAGAAAAACCAGAAAAATAATAATGACGTCTGAAATGCTCAAAAATTTGTTAGTGGAAGAGTATCTTTATGCAAGCAGTAATTTTATGCAACAAGAAGACTAATTGTAGCTTTACAAAAATGAGTAGTAAACAATGAAGAAAGCAAAAAAAAACCCCACCAAAACAGTTACAAAACACAAACAAACTGAAACACGATTTTCTATCTTGCAGAATACCGACAAATACAAAACAGAAGCTTAAATAAATCAGAAAAAAAAATTGGAAAAAATAAGCAGAAATTGTACACGTTTAACAATAAGCTAAGGGAAGTTAAGTCTAGTATGCCATGATAAAGCGGAGGTTAGTATACAAAGAAAAAAAAAGAGGACAACTGATCAGGCTAGAAAGAGACGAGAAATTGCGGCAATACATGAGAAGTACAGGACTTAAAGCTAAGATTGAGGGACTCACTATTGTGATATAGGATCAAAATCGTTCCACCAGAAAGTACCAAAGTATGCGGTGAAGCAAAATGCATTAAGTAGTTGCAGGATACACTGAGGCGAGAAACAAACTCTCTGCTACATCTCCTTTGGTTACCCAGTGTCAGCCAAAAGAAAGTGCATTACCAAGCATGACATAGTTGGAAATTTTGATGCGTGTATTACTTTATGACAGGAAGTCAGCGGAACGATATTTAGAACTTACTCAGCAGATAGACAGCAAGACCCTATACGCGACAGTGAAGCTTCACCAGTCAAAAATTCTCAGCTACTAAACAGATGCGCCGAAGAGAATGTTTTTTGACTCTCTTCGGATACCTGACAATTGAAATTATTGCCGAAGTAAGGATTCTTGCGAAACTTTGGTAAAATTGATGAGCCAAGGTTTTTTTAGGAAGTTGCCCTCATCCCTAACCTGAAAATGCATTACATTTCTATGGAACAGACTTCTGAGTTGATCCTCATCGATGCCTAGAACATTCATCTCTTGATGTAGCTGTTAAAGATTGGAGCCATGCATGTAGTTGTTGTGAAGGTAGTGGAATGGGTGCTAAAAATATAATCGATAATTCACGCATTTTAAAAATAATCCAGACGAAACCCAATCGGATTCTAAAATAAATATTGCGCTTTGACCATGTTTGTTTTCAATTTGCGTAATATTTGTCTTGTATCCGTTTCCCCCAACTCTCTCTCTCTTTCTCTCTCTCTCACAATCAACCAATAAATGAATCTATCTATCTATCTATCTATCTATCTATCTATCTATCTATCTATCTATCTATCTATCTATCTATCTATCTATCTATCTATCTATCTATCTATCTATCTATCTATCTATCTGTCTGTCTATCTATCTATCAATCGCTCGATCTATCTATCTATCCGTATCTCTTTCCTTCACAGCAGTTGTCGATGTTGTATTTTGTTGACAAACAATCAATGCCGCATATTGCTTTTGTTCTTTTGATTAGTCATAATCGTATTCCCGTTGTTATATTTACTGTTCTTGTTTTTTCTTCATTCGTTTATAAATGATGTATATACTGCAATGGCTTTTGTTTTTATGGTTTTGGTCGTTTACACATTTCTGACTATGAACTTTATTGCTACAATGAAATGATAATATCAAGAGAAATGGCAATTTTTTTCATTTCATTTAAACATGTAAAAAAACTATTTTAAAATTTGTTTTATATTATTTGCAATATTTTTAAGAAATGTTATATTTCAAAGAATATTTGATACTTTCTGTGATCCATAACATATGTTGTATTTTACTAATATGCTATTACATGTCCACCCAACAGGGAATTATTGATCCCTTGTTCATGTTAAATTTTATGGAATTCACCAAGTGATAGATATTTCACACATAGATCGTTTGTCAGTTTCTAGAAACAATAAAAGAACTTTACCCTACAAAAGAAATGAATCTAGGATTGGAAGCCAACGAACCACTCTACAATTTCACTGTTTACCCACATGCTACAGCAGTGAATTATAGTGTTTGTCACGCATATATAAATGCAGTGATTCTCAGAGAATGATAACATTTTTGATCACAGATATAACACAATGATAGGAGAAAAAGCAATGGCGTCTTAACTGGGAGTCTAATATCGAATGAATTTTTTATGATTTATGCATACAAACTTACATCGCTTACGTTTATATAGATCAGAAAATAAATTCATACTGTATGAAAGATGGCGAATAATAGAAAAATGTCAACAAATTTGCTTTTTAGGAGAAAACACACACATGCTAGCGCATGCATGCGAATGTGTATATATATATATATATATATATATATATATATATATATATATATATACTAGCTGACGTACCCGGTATTTTCCGGGAAAGCTGAGCTTATCCTTTGGTTCCGTTCTCATAATTGTTTCTCTAATCCAATAACAACAATACAAAATATGTAGCCTTTAAAACGGTTTTTGTGCATTTACAGAGAATGCTGAAATTAGTTACCCGATAGTAAGAATTCAAATAAAGCAGACCCGAAAAGGGCTTTAATGCGTTCCCAGAGTATCTAGAACATAGGAGGCAATACTAATAAGATATGTATATTAAAATCGTGAAACATGTTAGGTAATAACAGGCTAATCAGATATGAGATAATAACAATTCAAAGTAAATAACTCTGAAAAGGGCTTTTGTGCGTTCCCAGAGATTATTACCCTCAGGGGCGCTAGTGCTGGTATATTCGTGAATAAGTCACTAACTGAAATAAGTGGATCTATTGTTTAGGAAAATACTATTTACTTGTTTAAGGGTTGTACTGGATAAATAGTTAAATTAACTCTAGCAGTTCAAATACTAAGAAATAAGCATACTCAATTTCATTTTTACCAAATAGTTTATTTAAATGAATAGGTTATTTCCCTTGGCTATATATAAGGGACCCTTTCAAGGGCCCTATAATCAAATTTGTCAACAATTTGAGCATGCCATGTCGTTTCCAGACATGAGTTCTATTCATGTGTCAAGATTCAACATAATCGATAAAACGATGTAGGAGGAATTAGCTAACGACTCCACAAACACACCCACAGACAGAATTTCCCACATATGTTGTATATATAGGCGCAGGCGTGGCTGCGTGCTAAGAAGCTTGCTTCTTAACCACATGGTTTCGGGTTCAGATCCACTGCGTGGCACATTGTGGAAGTGTCGTCTGCTATAGTCTCGGACCGACTAAGACCTTGTGAGTGTATTTAGTAGTCGGAAACTGAAAGAGATCTATTATTTATACATATGTGTGTGTGCGTCTGTGTGTGTACTTGAGAGTATGGGTCTGTGTTTGTCACCCCATCATCGCTTGACAACCGATGCTGATCTGTTTACGTGCCCGTAAATTAGCGTTTCGGCAAGGGAGACATGTAGAATAAGTACTGGCCAAGCAAATAATATTATATCCTGTGGTCGAATTCTTCAACTAAAACTGTTTAAGGCTGTGCTCCAGCATTACCGCTGTCAAATGACTGAAACAAGTAAAAGTATAAAAGAATACATACATATCTCTCTCTCTCTCTCTCTCTCTCTCTATATATATATATATATATATATATATATATATATATATATGCATATATAAACAACTTATATACAAGAGCAAAAGAAAATTATATCTATGCCAATATGCTGATAACGGACTTTTAAGTCGTCAATTTCCACATATTATTATACCCAATACAGAAATACGTTGTGCTGAAATCGAAGAAAGCTAGCCAACAGAATTTTTTTTAAAAGTTCGTTATTTCTATATTGAATCAATTTCGGAATTAATATCATAATAGATTTTTTCCTCTTCAGTAGAAAATACGAATAGAAATAAATGAAATACTTACATGTGCCTATGGAAAAAAAGCCGAAGCAAAAATCAGGGGTACATATAAGTACCCCAGATGAATAAATGAAATACTTACATTGCCGAAGCAAAAATCATGAGTACATATATGTACTCTGGGGTACTTATATGTAGTATATACTTATATGTAGTATCTATTTAGTACATCAGTCATTGTGTATCACTTTGAAAACTATACATTTTCGAACGGTGCTTAGCAGCGTCATCTCAGCTGGGCAGTTATTTTGTGCTGAGGAAGAGAAAGAAACCAGAAACCGTGGTCCACAGATATTGCTCTGTGCTGAGTGGAGTTGCTAAACTCCGCTGTTCAAAAATATAAGGACACAGATATGCGACGTATAGCCAACTGGAGACGATATTATTTTAATTTCATCTCCATTTTCCATACATGATCAGCTATACCCGATTTATCACTGGACGTTTCCTCAACTTCAAATTCCACCATCCATATAGTGTAAAGAGAGGAATTGCTCAGTGCCTAAAACTTCGAGTAAAGAATATAAGTAGTGATCGTGATACCCACCACGGAGAAATGATCAAGCTCAGTAACAATCTATTAAGTAACAAATCGATTAAGAGAGGATGAAACCAATGAACTATCCACAGTCTCTCTATCCTATGTGAAAGGCCTCTCCGAAAAGATACAAAAGATATGCGGCCCATATGACATCAGGACAGTATTCAAGAGTAAAACAATACTTCGCAAATATCTCCTTTGAGTAAAGCCACCAATAGAAGAGAATATGGCCAAAAACTGCGTGTACTCCATCCCATGCAGCTGTGGTAGGTTATACAAAGGCGAAACAAACCGTCCCTTCAAAATAAAGGTAGAGGGACATCGCAAAGCTGTGATACGAGGAGATATTGATAAATCGGATAAAGCTGATCAAGTATGGAAAAATGGAGACCACCTCCATTATTAAAAATAATAGACAGAGAACACCACTGGAAAATACGAAAACTAAAAGAATCATGACATATGCTAGGACACAACAACATCCTAAGCAGACCGAGTGCAAATATGAATAGCATATGCGAACCCGTATTAAGGAAGGATAGAAAATATTGCGTAGTGGTTAAGAGCGCGGGCTACCATCCCCAAGAGTCCGAGTTCGATTCTATGCTGTGACTTGAATAATAATAATAATAATAATAATAATAATAATAATAATAATAATAATAATAATAATAATAATAATAATAATAACAATAATAATAAGAATAAGAATAAGAATATATTTCCCCAAGGCCGATGAAGGCTGGAGAGTATATAAGCGGAAACATTGAGTTAACAACAAACAAAATAAGGACAAATATCCGTCAAATGAAATAATGTAAATACACACACACACATACATACACACACACACACACACGGGGTGGTACCTAAATGTTCCTCACTTTAAAGGTATCACGAACGATCTAGCTGGACGCAAAAACTTCTGAAGGAACGCTGTTATAAATGTGTGAACGTTGCAATAACTGTGTGAATCTGGGAGATGAATATGTTAAATAAAATCATGATGGACTGATCTGGCATGTCTTCACCATTTCAAATTCTTTATGTACAACTTTTCTAGATCTTGTTGGATTCTCTTTCTATCATTATCTGTGGTTATTTTCCTAAGTAATTAAGATAACCTCTCTTTGATTTCTTTATTTAGTTGATGTTTTTTTCCAACGGTTGTAAGGGATCCTCTCAGCCCTTTCCGCTAACTCTTCTAGCTTTATATGAATCCGCTGGCTTTGAGTCTCTACATCTACACGGTAAAGTTAGATGGTTTGGAAATTTTCCTGTGTAGATGTTGATCTTCCGGTGTTTTTGTTTTCAGTCAATGCCATGGATTTTTGAGCCCTCTTCGTGTGTGTGCGTGTGTTTATATATATATATATATATATTATATATATATATATAATATATATATATATATATAAATAAACTTAAAATGAGGGTAACAAATTAGATATTAATTTAATTAACATCGATTTCATACCAGTGGTCTATCATATAAAAAAGCTGAAGGTTCAGTAAAATTGTATTATATACATCGATTTCACACACTCTAATATGCATATATATATATATATATGAATGTGTGTGTAATTGTGTGTGAGTGTATGTGCGTGTATGTGTGTGCGTGTGTGGATGTGTGTGTGTGTGTGTGTGTATCTGTAAAGATAGATCAAAACTATTTGATTCACACTCTTTGGTACTCTGAGTTTCAAACGTGTGGTTAGTCTTCGAGCAATCGAAACTGTGCCAGTGTTTTACTAATCCTCCATTTATGCATTTTGTACAATTTCTCCATTATACACACACACACGCACACATGTATATATTTACACCCCCTCCCCCACAAATATATATATATATTATATATTTATGTATATATATATATGATATATATTATATATATATGATATATATATAATATATATCATATATTATATATGATATATATATTATTTATATATTATATATGCACACACACACACACACACATACACATGTATACACATGCACACAAGCACACTCAAACACAAACCCGAGAAATAGTCAATGAATATTGGAAAGTTTAATTATTCGCTCGAATGCAGTGGGACCCGCCGCTTCTCTTCAGAATATTTCGTTAGCTCGTCGAATACCCACAAAATGTGTCCTTTCTTTTTGAAATACTCTGAAAAAACCCCCACTTAAATCAAGATAGTCAGTATATCAATCGCATGAAACATTAACTCCGAAAGAAGAAACCCCTCCCCACCCTTACACCCCACACTCCCGCACGCACAAACACACAAACACACAAACACCCACACACATACACTCACACACACACACATATGCATAGTGTTGTACATTTATGTATTTATGTACGTGCATTTATGTATATATATAATGGCAAGAATAAACTGTGGGCAGCTTTCCATATGTTTGTATAAGGCACCACAATTGTCGCCGCTGCTGCTGCCGCTGCCGCTGCCTCTCCCCCTCCTCCTCCTCCTCCTCCTCCTCCTCCTCCTACTACTACTACTACTACTACTACTACTACTACTACTACTACTACTACTACTACTACTACTACTACTACTACTACTACTACTACTACTGCTACTACTACTACTACTACTGTCTTTCTCGTCATGCTATATGTAGTTAATGTTGATTCCCTGTTTCAATAACTCCATCAAGCTCTTGCTAAATAAATAACTTACTAGCTTGTGGATAATAAAAAAACCTTGAGAGCAAGAATAAACATACGTTGACGATTTTAATCAGTTCAAAGCCATATCAACGTTGATAATGTATCATAACAGTATTTAATATCGCTTAGCATTTTAATGGCCACTGCTCTGCACAAGTGATAAAGACGGTCATTTCTTTATCAACATGCCATCAAATATTTTGCCTAGAAATATAAAAAAAAAGTTATATAACCAGTCTGCACATCTTACCAATAAAACTGGTAGCTACCGCGTTTAGTCCATCGACGTATATTTGTGCTTTCGTCAGCATCAACCGTTAATTTTTCATTTTTCTCTTTTATAGTTTTGATGTTATTGTTTAGCCATGGCTCTGTCTTAACGTAACGGTCAAATGCCTATTATCAAAAGTACTGCAG
>NC_043000.1:42891414-42926414 GCF_006345805.1 Octopus sinensis
CCGACGATGTCTACTAGTAATGATAATATAAAAAAATATAAAAAATAAAAAGGATATTATATTGTTAATTATTCCGTATGGGGATCAAGTTATAACTAATATTATCACGGAGACACTCAAAATAGTAAAAATGTTTGTTTTAGAAAGGACAATATTTATTCAACTATATTTTCTAATAAAACCATAAGAGTGCGATTCTCAATATCGAGCAATGTAGGCAATATCATTTCCTCTATAAATAATGAGGAATTAAATAATTATTATAATAGCATACTAAATAATATCACTAACCATAATATAACCGATAGTGATAGAAGTCTTAATCAACATATAGAAAAATATTCATGTCGTGATAAGACTAAATGTAAGCTCTCTAATAATTGTAATAGCGATAATGGATTTTTATAAATGTATAGTTAGCTCTAAGAACAACAATAATAAAATTATATATAAGGCTTCTATTGGATCAACTGCTAATGAAATTGAAAAAAGAATATCTACCAGACATTTAAAAATCTCAATTTAAATAGGTCTACAGGCCTAAGTAAATATATAGGGGAATTAAAATCTAGAAAAAGATAGTATACCCTTAATTGGAGTATTATAGGTAGAGCCCACTCCTATAATATTGGGAATAAAATGAATTTACTATGCATAACTGAATTTATGAAACAACTACAGTCTAGAGATGAATTAATAAAACACATAGGATGAACGAAGAGTTAAATGTAGACACCAAAGTAATTTTACATTTAGTAAAATGAAGTACTCTATCCCAACACCTGAATTAAATAACCACATAAATTTATTTCTAAAGCACTTGAATAGACTATATAAATGAATATATAAAAATTAATACAATAATTTAAAAAATATATGAATTAAATATTACTAAAATTATATAATAACAAGTTATATATACCTGCCAATATAGGTAAATTTGAAAATAATAATAGAGGATAATTTAAAATTAAAACTATGTATAGTGTAGTTACCCCCTTGGTACTATTCACCTATAAATACCCATAGTTCCCTGCTATCTTCTTCCTCAAATCACCATTTTAGTAACAGCAAAAGAAAAGGAGGATGTATTTGAATATTCCTTGTTATATATCACAGTTAACAAATACATTTTTATTCTGATGCTTAATCTTATATCTCACATTCTGTATTTGACATAAACTTGATTTTACATGATTGATATATATACTAATTCATATATATAATGTATAATTTATAAATTTTAATTCTTAAAATTACAAAGTATAATTTTTATTCTTAATTTTAATTCTTAATTTTAAAACTTTAATGCTTAATTGTATTGCTTATTTTTAAAGGGATGTAAAAATAGATATATAATATTTTGAAATGGAACCTGAAGATGTGTTCGAATAATTATAAATCAGACGATTGCATATATGTATTTATATATGTATGAATATAGGTATACAGTTGTGTATATGTATATATATATATATATATATATATATATATATATATATATATATATATATATATATATATATATATATTGTAATCTTCCAATACTGAAACGTGTAGTTCCTTCATATTTAATAAATGTAAGTATTAACTAAAGTAAGATATAATTAACGAAATATATCATATAACTTGCTGAAAATTTTGGTTATATCCTTTAAGTATTATTTTGTGATGTGCAAACTGATACCATGTGTTTACTCAGGTTATTTTTGTATTATCTGAAATAAACAACCCGCATATCGATTAATACCAAAAAATTGAATTAACATTGACTTTTATCAAATGCTTTGTATATTTATATATAAATATATAAATATAAGATAAATAAGACCGAAAAGTACGATGTGTAGATGCATATAAAGCTAAAGGGTTGCACCTGATTGATTTGGAAATTTTGTTTTCCCAAATTTTATATATATATATATATATATATATATATATATATATTATATATATATATATATATATATATGTATGTATATATATATATAGTGAATCCAAACAAACAAACAAAGAAGAACAGACGAAAAACAATAACGCGAGGGCGTGGTACAAGAACTGTGTTATAAGACGCTCAGGGAAGGAAGGTAAGAAGATTTAACGTTTCGAGCTAAACTCTTCGTCAGAAGTAGAGGGAAGTCCAAAGGAAGGGAAGACGGAGGAGAAAAATTGCCAACGATACACATATATATGTATGTGTGACCGCGTGTGTATCGTTGGCGATTTCTTTTCCTCCGTCTTCCCTTCCTTGGATCTTTCCTTTTCCTGTGTTTCTAACGAACAGCTCTGCACGAAACAGTAAATCATCCTTCTTTCTTTCCTTTCTTGAGCGTCCAATAGCACTATACTTGTTCCATGTCCTCGCGTTGTTGTGTTTCTCTTTGTGTTTTCATGTTTGAATTAACTTTACGTATGTATGTATGTATGTATGTGTGTATGTATGTATGTATGTATGTATGTATGCATGCATGTATGTATGTATGAATGTATGTATGACCATGGGATTGCAACTAGAAAGGTACCAATCGAAGCGTAAGTCCGGGTAAGGTTGTTTTTGGAATACGAGCAGTCGCCCTTGCATACGAGCTCTCCCTCTCCACGCCACCGATGTTATCCAAAGGAAAGGCAAAGAGGAGTGGTTCGCTCTCTTAATCGCAATATATCAGACACAGGTTGTGTGTCGTTAACCAGCTAGAAAAAATGTTTCCCTGAGGTTAAAATCTCGTAACTTAGTTCTGCATAGAACAATCGCGCAGAAGTAGCAACACATATTACTGCTTAGGCATCGTTACCACTTGCATCTCTTTCAGAGATTTTAAAATCAGCTACTTTAGCTAGTTATACACACATACACACGCCCCCACACCCCTATATATGTATGTAGTTAGATATGAGTATATATCTATACATACAGAATTCATGTAGCACACGCATATTTGTACAATCCCATTCGTACATATCACATATATACATATACATACATGTATGTGTAAATGTGTGAGTTTCTGTGTATGTGCGTGTGTGTGTGTGTGTTTGTGGGTATGTGTGTATGTCCTTGTATTTTCGGTTTATTATTATGCCTTAGATATTGAAATTCATATAGATAATACTTGAAGGACTATACAGGTGTGTACACATCCTTCCCTTTGTTTCTAAGAATGCATGTTTATATGTATATACCATTTGTATGTACATATATCTGTGATTGCGTACGCTTTTGTATGCGCCTCACTTCGTTCGGAATTTTATGAATATGATATCACACACTTGAGGAATTTTCACACGTTAATGCAAGCAAATCAAAGTCCCTACAATTATTCGATAGGAAATGATATGCGAAATATATCCATATAAATCTAACTTCATCTCCATACGCTACAAACGTATACATATATTTATGCATGCGTATGTGTGCGCGCATGTACATGTATATACATATATATATATATACGTACGTATATACACGTGCACACACACACGCGCTCACATATTTGGCTTGTGCCATTACTGGTCGAAACGTATCTACGTATCTAAGTATATATACATACACACATGCATCTGTCTATCATATACATCTAAAGTAGCATTAAATTGAAGTAGCCGTCTGTGTATCATGGTTAATGTATATACACTATTAAACTATTATATATATATATATATATACTATTACTGCGGTATTCATCAGAAATAACATCTTATGGAAGACCAATGTTGAAAAGGACAATATATATCGGAGGGAGACACAAAATCCACCAGCGGACATGTACAGTGCCAGATGATGGTGAGTTAAGTCTCTTGATAAATCTCAAATAGTCCAATATGGGTCTGCCGTTCTTGCTACAGGCTACCCGGGACAAATCTTCAGCTTTATATTGTGTTTTACAACACAGCAAGGCCATGAGAGATGATATTTCGGGCGAACAGCGCACTAACCAGCCTTGCAAGTATGTATATGCAATAAGTATATTAACATAGATTATATATATATGTATGTATATAAATATATATATATGTGTGTGTGTGTTTATGTGTGTGCGCGCGGGTGTGTGTATGTGTGTGTATGTACATATATATACATATATATGTGTGTGTATATATATATATATATATATATATATATATATGTATATATTCATATATATATATATATAATATATATATATATATATATATATATTTGGTCGTCAAGTATGAAATTTGTAGCAGGGTATATGGTAAAATTTGACAGTTGCTCATTTTGCGCACTTACTATATTTTGACAATCTTTATTTTTTGGTAGATAGCTGACACATCTATGTTTCTTTATTCTAACTTATTTTGCGCCGTATAAAGTATTTATAAATCATTTATTTGCTATGAGTTCTTTCATGGAAATACAGCATCACAGACACCTCAGGATAATAATGGAATATTTCATTCTAATGATATTACACAGCAGACAGTATCAAATTGAGTTGCAAAATTTCGTTCTGGTAACTTTGACTTCACAAATGAGCAACGCGGTCGACCAGAAACAAAGGTGGATTATGACGAACTGAAAGCCACCGTCTACTCAGATCCATCTCAAAGTGCCCGTGAATTATCGTTGTTCAAATCGGTAAAGTGTAAAAGTTGGATAAGTGGGTTCCACATCAACTCAATGATAATCAGAAACAGCAACGTTTGGAAGCCTGCATTATGCTACTTTATCGCCACAACGATGAATAACTTTTGAATCGAATTGTGATGTGAAATACAACAACCGTAAACGTTCATCTCAGTGGTTGGACAAAGACAAGCCACCAAAATACAGTCCAAAATGTAAATTCATCAAAACAAGCTGATGGTGTGTTTTTGGTGGTCTGGCGCAGTTGTAAGCCATTATGATTTCATTAAACCTGGCTCATCAATCACGGCCGAAGTATACTGCAGCCAACTGAACCAAATGATGCAGAAACTTAGATTAGTCAACAGATCCACTCCTATTTTATTGCAACTCAGACCACATCGCAAAAATAACATTAGCGAATCTACATGAGTTGGAGTTGGAGGTTTATCCACCACACTCTCCTGATCTTGCCCTCACTGACTACCACTTTTTCCCGAATTTGCATAACTTTTTGATAGAAAAAAAAATTTAATTCCGACAATGCTGTAATACAACCTTTCCAAGAGTTTATTGACTCTAGATTGCCAGATTTTAATAGTTCAGGGCTGGACAAGCTACCGCTGAAATGGCAAATGTGTATTGACAATATGGGTGCATACTTTGGTGAATAAAACTACTCCTTGTTTTTATAAAATATTAGCAAACTTTTTTCTTTTCTGCAAATTTCATACTTGGCAACCTAATATACATACACACACACATACACACACACATACATACATACATACATATATATATATAATATATATATATATATATATATATATATATAATATATATATATATTATATATATATAATATATATATATAATATATATATATATATATATATATATTACGGAGATGTACTCGCATAGCAAGTAATTTGATCTGAGATCGTGTGCTGAAACGAAAACAATTGCAGCGTGGAAGGTGTTTATAAGCCATTTAAGAAACACACAAAAGCCGTTCGATTCACTTCAACATTTAAGTTTAATTTGTCAAAATATTTTCGTCGCTATAAGACCGCGACCTGTTCACTGACAAAAATGCAGCACGGATTTTTGTCAGTGAACAGGTCGCGGATTTTAGCGATGAAAATATTTTGACAAATTAAACTTAAATGTTGAAGTGAATCGAACGGCTTTTGTGTGTTTCTTAAATGGCTTATAAACACCTTCCACGCTGCAGTTGTATATATATATATATATATACAAACATGTATACATAATACAGACAGAAAGACAGAGAGATAGATAGATAGATGTGATGATAGTCTAGTTGAATCATGATGAAACATCGTTAAACGCTTGTTATTTTTTTCCAATTCAATTGTATTCAATTGAAAGATTTATTCAGATCATTATATAATAGTTTCATCAAGCATCAAATTTCGTTTCATTAATTCTGACTGATGGATGTTTGAAATATATATTTAGATTCACACCAAAAATGAAAGATAATTTGAAATTTTTTGTTGCCTACTATAAATCCTCGACTTCTAGAGAACGACGTCTACAGAAAGACCAAAATATGTAGCAGGTGTATATTTAGTTATTTCGAAGAGTTTTCCCTGAAGAGGTTTCATTAGGTTTTTAACTAAACGACTGTGATGTAAGTGATAAAGAGCTCTGTCGGGAATTTATGAATATTACAGTATGTTTACACACCATATATAAGCGAAAACTTTGTAAGTTTAATGAATGCTAGCATCGGGATAAATAGCATAAATATACCGAAATAGACGCACACTTGCACACGCATGCGCAGATATACATTTATTTACATTATGGCAGGTCATAATATTGACCAAAATACAGTAACATGTAAATTAGTGTAGCCCTATTGCTTGGTCAGGCCATCGGTGACCACACTAGCAATTTCATCAAGATATCTTCTTGATTTCCAACATGCTACAGAATGAGAAACAAAGCATATGAAGGGCGTATAAGCTCAGAGGAATCAATGGTTATCAAATAATAGTTACATATGCACGTTAAGAGTAAATGTTTTGTGTGAGTGTGTGAACGTGTGATTAGTCGCTTGTTCGCATTTCATTTTAATAGTTAACTCCCATCTTCACAGCTTTAAATTTAGCGGCAGCAAGCCAGTGGAGGCAACCTGTGCTGGATGTAAAATACTGCCATACTGGTCATGTTGGACTTAGAAGGCATGATGCAAAGTAAATATCTGAAATAATATCATATGGCCTGGACCCACTTTATGTTGGATTGTAGCATGAGGGATGGGGACAATTTCATCGATGTTGCAACCTCCTGCATTTTCATACAGGCCTCACTTTCTTGAATTTCTTTTGCCAATTGGCATATTGTGTGAGATCACAATAATTTATTTGATACACTAATATATACATACATATATACATACATAAATGTATTCATACACACACACAGACATATAGATATATACATACATGCATATAGATATATAATACATACTTATACATATATACATAGATACACACATACATACATGCATACATATAGTGAGAATTTACAAAAAAAAAGCAAAAAGACAAAGACGGGTGTGTAAACAACAAACAGATGTATTAGTTTAGAGAGTGAAAGGTAAGAGTTTGCTCAGAATACGAGCTTGTTCTGGAGCTCATTAAGTGTATTGCAAAGGAGTGTTACCGACGATGACCTTGTTTATTTGAAGCACCAATCAGGATTTCCTTACATGGAGTTTGTGTGTAAGCGGTTGGAAAGCATATTGTCGGGTGGAAGAAGAAAAATTTGGAGGGGATTGCTTAAGGGTGTTTAGTGTGGTCAGCGAAGGTTTGAGGCTTTTTCCAAAGGGCTACTGCTTACAGAATCTTTTTTGTTTAATCGAGAACTCCAGCCAGTTCGGGTAAGTGGGTGAGAGTGACTATGTGTGGTAAGTTGGTCTTGTATGTAACGTACCTGAATAGCAACGTCACTAATTTGAGTAAACAATTTGGCGGAATCCGGACATCGGGCGTTGTTCTTGTTGAATGGAGGATATGTGAGTGTATGTGTGAGTGTATACATACATGCATGCATACATGCATACATACATATATACATACATACATACATACATACATACATACATACATACATACATACATACATATAAGTAAATGTAAGGACAAGATATGTTAGGACAAACAAGTTAGACAAGTCGATCTACAAAAAATATTAAAAACTTTTAATGCAAAAAATATACATACATGTACATATAAAAAGTTTGACTTACACAGAATAGAAATGATATCAGGAATTCCTGATATCATTTCTCTTCTGTGTAGGTCGAACTAACTTTTTTATATGTACACCTATGTACATTTTTTGTATTAAAAGTTTTAAATATTTTTTTTGTATATCGACTTGCCAAACTTGCTTGTCCTTACATTTACTCCTCTACCTGTTCAAGTTAAAATCTCTTGAGCACTACGAAGTGTATTCTATACAGAGATTACCTATCACTAATCCATAAACTGCACACACATACATGTATATATATAAACATATGTAAACACACACACACACACACACACACACACACATGCATATATATTTATATATGAGGCTTGTTCATTCTTTTTCAAATAATATACTCTCAATTTGTGCACAATGTGTCAAGTACCAGTCACAAAAGGGCGCATACTTATGAAGTTCGGGATGCAAAGCGAAGATAGTGTCTGTTAACCGTGACAATGAGAGACCCATAATGGACTGCAAACGTTCTCTCATTTCTTCGAGATATAAAAGAGTTTCAGATAGGATTTCAACCATTCTTTCTCCAGCTTTCTTAAATATCTTTTCAATGAAGCCATAGAAAATGCTGGTCTTCTGAATTCTACAAAACTTTTAATACGTCAGAGAAATATTACCTTTCACTCTCACATATAAACACATATACCCCTACACACATATTTATAAGTAAGTGTGAATGTTTGTATGCTTTTGTGTGCGTACGGTCGCACACATATGGTGTTGAAACGAAAGATAATGCGTGTTTGTGCCATATAGCAATGTTTTCGAACTTAAAGCTTCACTAGTCCTCAACTACAAATGTCCATTTCCTCTTTGTGAATATTCGCCAAGGTTAGTATTATGGTATTTGAATTCTTAACTGGTGAAAGTGTCGAGTACTTAACTTTCATTAGTGTTAATATTTTGAAGACAGGAAGAAAAGAAATTCGTAGAAAATCCACTCTTTCTGCAACAAATAAAGAAGCAAATAAAAAATAAATTTCCCCACAGAACAGAAGAGGTAATATATCACTATTCTGGCTTGAAATTGAATTCTCAACACCTCGTGTCAAGATGACTTTCTTCATGCATCTTAAGAACCTTATGCAGTTACAAACTCAAAAGCATGCAGTTCCCCTAATCACAAAATCCGCACGTAGCCGTTTGGAGGCCACTGCTCATTAAACTTAAACTTGTAATTTTAAGTATTTATCTGAGTAAGTTTATTTGTGTGGGCTGACGAATATATATGTATTTTATGAAGAAAACATAACTGGTTAAATAATCAAGTAGTAATCAGGGGATCTCTGCTTCAATCCAGTTGATGAATAATTTTTACCTTAAATTCGGGTCTATACATTTTCCCGAAGATGAGTTCCTTCTTATGCATAGCGCACCTATACACATACACACACAGACTGGTCTCATAAGTGTCATTACACACACACACACTTTCTCTCTCTCAATTCATGTGTATGTAAGTATGTATGTGTGTATATATATATATATATATATATATAGAGAGAGAGAGAGAGAGAGAGAGAGGGGGGGGGCGAGAGAGAAGAGAGAATAATGATTCTTACAAGATCAGTCTGCCCTTGATGAAGAAAATATATTTAACCTTATTTCTTGTAAACTGAATTCTTACGACCTTGTAGTATCAATACCAAGCATAAAAACATGCATATGTACAAATCCATGCACATACACACATACACACACACGTACGCACACACACACACAAACACACAAAACACACAAAAAATCTCACAGATTTTTGGGGGTGGTTTTCTAAGTGGGAACTCCGCTAATTATGCACTTGTGTATATGTATGCACACACGTATGTGTGTACACCTGTATGTTTGTTTTATGTCTCGTTCGGTATGTCTCCACTGTCATTGAAGATTCATACTGTTGTTGAATACTCGAATTGAAGTGTAGATAGAGAGCCGACAATTTGTGTACATATATATATATATATATATATATACACGATGGGTTTCTTTCAGTTTTCCTTTACCAAATTCATTCGCAATGGTTTGATCGGCCTGTGGTTATTGTACAAGATACTTGCCCAAAGTCCCAAAGTGCCACGCCGTGGGACTGGACTAGAAACAATGTGGATGGGAACCAAATGTCTTTGCACATAGCCATGCCTGCGACTATCTGTATATTATACATAAATAAGTTTATATATATATATATATTTCAACTCCATTCTCAAACAAAATAACAGAGATTCCTATCCGTGCGTCTATAACTCTTCTTAAATTGTTGGAATGTCCAACTGATCGAAGCCAAATATTTAGTAGATCATCCAAAACACATGTAACTGCAAACATTGTTAATAGAATTTTATGTCCGTTGCAAGGAAGACGCATGCAAAATAATTGATATACTGCGCGCAGAACCTTCACTTTCACATATAAGATTATCCTGAAATTCATTTAGAAATCCATTTGCTCAGCAAGAACTCTATTTTAATAACCTGAATAGAAAAAAACATCAACATGTTTTCCATGCACATAGGAATTTAAAACATTCTAACATTCAGCTATAACACATTTTGAAAATTATTTTACACGCCAAACAATACCATATAAAAAAAAACGTGACAACTTAGTACTTTAGGATCTTACGGAATTTCTTTTCTAAACAAAAATTCCCTCCACAAGTGTTTTGCATTATATTTCTCTAACCATGAGACGTATTCAACTGAAGCAAAACTTGAAATCAACATTCTACGCTGCATACCGTATTGTATCCGTTTCATCATCGTACATGTTTGATGTTTACTTCACTTAACAACCCAAATTTTGATATAAATATTGGCATCAAATTTTGGCACAAGGCCAGTAAATCGATTACACCGACACTATGTACTCAATTGGTACTCATTTTATCGAACCCGAAAGGATGAAGAGCAAAGTCGACCTCGGTGGAATTTTAACTCAGAACATAAAGATGGACAAAATGCTTCTAAGGCCGGCATGTTAACGGTTCTGCCAGCTCATGGCCAATATTTTTCTGGGTTTTTTTCCTATAATAAAAATATTGGCACAAGACCAGTAAGTTCGGGGAGGAGAGTGCCGATTACATCGTCCCCAGTGCTCAACTGTTACTTATTTTATCGACACCATAAAGATGAAAGTCAAAGCCGACCTCGACGGAATGTTAAATCCGAACGTAAATCCGAACGGAATGCCGATAAGTATTTTTGCTAGCATGCACACGATTCTGCCACTCGCCTCCAATCATTATTGTTTTTTTATATATAGAAATATTGATATATATATATATATATATATATAGTTAATCCAAACATGAAAACACAAAGAGCAAACACAACAACGCGAGGGCCTGGAACAAATGTAGTATTATTGGACGCTCAGGAAGGAAGGGGAGAAGGAGGGCTTAACGTTTCGAGCGGAGCTCTTCGTCGGAAACATAGGAGAAGGAAAGATCCAGAGAAGGGAAGACAGAGGAAAAAATCGCCAACGGTACACACGCGGTAGATAGATAGATAGATAGATAGATAGATAGATAGATAGATAGATAGATAGATAGATAGATAGATAGATAGATAGATAGATAGATAGATAGATAGATGCGTGTGTACGCGCGCTTGTGTGTGTGTGTGTGTGTGGTTCTCTCTTTCATATTTATTTAAGACATTAATAGATAGAAAATCGTTGAGAAGCCTCGATGTAGTCCGTCACTATTTTCCCAAATAAAAACCATAATATTCCATTATAAATGCTATTTACTAATTTCCCTTCAACACCTGCACTGTTACCAGATGTCTCTTCTGTACATTAACTGGTATTTGTAAGAGCCAATGAGTAGCATAAGAAAGGCATTCTATGGAAAGCGTTGTGTTATTACATTTCCTGCATTTAATTCATTAATTTAAATTTCTAAGTCGACGTTACCTTTTCAAATTTAGGATAGGAAAAAGTATGATGCTGACAAGAGCTGCCAGAATTTATGTATACCCCACCCCCTTTGGTTTATGCATTTATAGCTTTCTGCTTTATTTGGAAATCAGGATTCCTTCATTCACTCCTCCTCGCCAAAAAGGCATTAGAATATTTGATTACCAGCTGGCTTAAAACGTCTTTGGAAGCAACATACAAAATCGTTAATGGTTGTCACTTGTCATGCACTCACCAAGGCCAACACTGCCTGGTATTTTTTTCAGCCATTTTCTTGGTTAATATAATGAACTAATATTCATCACTCTTTTGCTCTAATTATTATTATTATTATTATTATTATTATTATTATTATTATTATTATTATTATTATTATTGCCTTTGCATAGATTCTAACGCTGGAGGTGCACTACTGTGTCAGCTGTTCAATACCAGTGAACTAAAGTAACACCTCTTATTTTTCGAGAACCTTTCGGAGTATTCGAACAGCTCCAAGCGGTGCTGCTTTCTGCAAGTGCTCCACCCTTATTGCAGCCCCTATTTGTTCCACGTACTTCTCGAGATTTTTGCTCACTGTTTCCAAGGCTCCGACAATTATTGGTACTACTGCTACCTTTTTCATCTGTCACAACTGCTTCATTTCCCATGCTAACCTGTCATATCTATCGACTTTTCTTTCTTCCTAATCGCATAACTTGTTGTCAGCTGGGCATACTATATCTATGATCCAGTATAGTTTGTTCTCTTTCTCAATTAAGACTATAACCGGCTTCCTATTCTCTATCTCATAGTCGCACTGAATCATAAAATCCCATAAGATTTTTGCATTTCTATTTTCGACGATGCCTTCACAATTGTGGTCGTACCAATTTTTTGCTCTGTCAAGTCTATACTTGTTGCAAAGTGTCCAATGGACAAGCCTGGCTATATTGTCACGGCTCTCTTATATTCCTTCTGGGCTAGTGGCGTACATTGGCTGGTAATATGAAATACGGTTTCACTGCTTTGTCCACAGGTTCTGCACATATCACTTTCTGCTGTGCAGTCTATTCTGTATTTTATGTAGTTTGTTCTTAGTACTTGCTCTTGGGCAGCACAGATTAGAGCCTCCGTTTCCGGTTTTAAATCACTTTTAGTCATCCACATCTATCTTTTTTCTCTGTCTGTCTTATCTTCAACATCCCTATAAAATTGACCTTGCATTCTTTTCTTTACCCACCTATTTTCAGTTTCATTTGTTTTCAATTTCTTGTATAGTGCTTCATCTTTGCAATCTTTCATCCTACACAAGCATGACCTTCTTATTTCTAATAATAGCAGTTCGGTGGCATTTTTTACATACCATGCTATGTTGTTTTCTTCTGTTCTAATACTGTACTGGCACTCAAGAAATCCCCCTTCCCCTTCTTTTTCTTGGTATATACAGTCTGTCTATGTCACTTTTTGGGTGGAGTGACCCATATCTAGTTAGCAACTTCCTTGTCTTTCTGTCTAAGTAGTTTAGTTCGTCTACTATCCATGCGATTACCCCTGCTCCATATCTAAGAAGTGAAACCACTCAGATGTTGATAGCTTCGATCTTAACCCGTCCGTTTAATTTCGACTTAAGGATCAGTCTCAGTCTATTCCGCCTTAAATTTTTCTGTCATTTCTTTCTCCATCAATTTATCTATTTCCAAAATCCCCATGAACTTATAGCCCGTCTATTCTATCTATTTCATAACTTTCTCCGACGGTTTCGTTAGCCCGTTCATGCACTTGATTTTCCCTTTCTTCGTGACTAATACACCACGCTTTCTCAGTCCGAACTCCATTCTGATATCAGCACTGAAGCTATACACCGTTACAATGAGGGAACTGGCTTGGGCTTCATCTTCGCCATAAAGTTTGAGGTCATCCATGAATAACAAATGGTTGACTTTTTGTTGGCGGCTTCTGAATATATACCCAGCTTTTGCTCAGAATCAGTGTTAGTGGTATCAAGCACAGTACAAAGATCAGTGGGGACAGGCGTTCTCCTTGGAAGATGTCCCTCCTAATTTCTACTGTCCCTAAACTTCTTCCATATGCTGTCAGGTCCGTCCTCCAATTCGCCATACTTTTTCCAAGCAATCGCTCAACATTCAATGCAATACTAAATAGGTTCATACACTCCATAATCCAAGAATGTGGGATCATATCATACGCCTAACGATAGTCGATTCATGACATGTCTAAGTTACTTTTCCTCCTCTTGTAGTCTCTAAGTACAGTTTTGGCTATCAATTATTATTATTATTATTATTATTATTATTATTATTATTATTATTATTATTATTATTTTATTATTATTATTATTATTATTATTATTATAATATTATTATTAATATTATTATTAATATTATTATTATTATTATTATTATTCTACAATAAAAACATGTTAATCCTTCCCGCAGAAATATTGCCTTCAGATGTCAACATGTTCCCTTACCTTTAAAACATCACGGAAATGCAAAATCATTGATCTTACACGACTTGTTCTGTCTCTTCCACAACCATATCTTGTCACTTTGCTTCGATAATACTATCAATTTCTATGGAGGAATCCCATGAAAACTTATAAGTGTCATTCACCTTGACAGTCTCTAGATCATCGTTAAAGCATTTCTCTGAATCCGGAAAAAAAAAATTCAAGTCATTTGAAGTTTCGAATTCCATACAACATGACAATAATCGCACAAGTTTACCCAACTTAACCGAGCCGACGAAGAAACTGTTACGCCTTAGCTAAAATTGTTGTAAATATCACATAAATCTCTTTATAATAACCCAACATTTTATGAAAAGAAGGACACAAGAGAAATTGTAGTTGTAGATACACTATATCTGAAATATAAAGAAAACGTCTTTGCTCTATCGTGCGTACTCGTCAAATTTACGTAATTTTACAGTTTGATATAATGCTATGATTATTTATATCAATTTGTTTAACATTTGATCCAACGATAATATATGGGAAGTTCACGGCTGGAATAATTATTTACATAAATCCGTGAGAGCACACGTAATCCAGACACGAAAGAGCGGCAACAATAAAAGTGATGTTAAGTGATCGCTTCACACTTAAGAGAAATATCCCTCAAATGATGTTCTGTTCCTTTAAAAATGGGAAGGATACATTCTACATCGTCGTCGTCACCATCATCGTCTTTCAATTCTGTTTGACATCATGAAAAACTCGACAGACATATTTTTCTAACATCAGAGCCCTAAGTTCATTGACAATGACCATATATTTAGAAGGATACTAACGATTCACCTTCCCATAGATGAGATTTATGTATCATTAGCAAAAAAAAAAGCAAAAGAAAAGAATCACCCAAATCGCATAGGGGATTCTGTCTATATTTCTTTTTCCCATCTGATAGGAAGTTTGTCCAAAATATTTTGAGCTACACCTTATAGCTACATTTGCATATGAGCAACTTCTTCAAAAGCTATCGTAAAATATATTATTGTTGGATCAAATGTTAAACAAATTGAAATAAATAATCATAGCATTATATCAAACTGTAAAATTACGTAAATTTGACGAGTACGCACGATAGAGCAAAGACGTTTTATTATAATTTCTGTTTTGTATTTTTATTATTATTTTTTTATCATTTAATTAAAGCTTATTGCATTTAATTAAAATTCGTCTCATTTTTAACTCGTATTGTTTTTTTCTCTCCATTTTGATTAAAACCTTAAACACATCACAAACAGAAAAAAAGTGTCTTTTCTTTCTAACTGTTGACTTCTGATTGTCCGTCTATTGAGAGGAAATAAGAAAAGTAAAATAACACGAAAATCAAAAAAAGCTAAATATAAATAAATAGAAAAGATCAATTTGTGTAATTAATTAAAGAAATAATTAATAATTATTGTCTCTAATTTCTTCAACCTGTTGGATTTTAGTTAAATAGACAATGTGCATTCATTTAAATTACACTTGAAACGTCACGACGAAAGAGGATGCTATGGAAACCAAAACACTAGAACAAATGAACATACCAAAAGAAGATGGAACGAAACAATGATTTTTGACTTAAACCATATAATGAGTTGTCAGATTAATTCGTTCGCTTCTTTTCAATGTTATTTGAATTCACACGAAAAATATTTTTATCGTAGAATTTTATGTCTTTCATTATATTCATAACTCTATTCTTCCTCCACAACTTTTGTTGAGCGCTTTTGAAATTTTAATAAATTTGATTTTACTTAAACCTATGACGATAGAGCGACAAGTAGAAATGTATGAGCATTTTCAACACATGACTCGCTTCACTTTCAGTATTCCAAAACTGCCAAAGTTGCTTGAGGCATTTCATCTGTATATGGAGAATGCGCTGTTTTCTAAAAGAACTGCACCGAAATGATTTTCTCGCTTCGAGGGGAAGATATTCGACCTCACAGACTCTCTGGGTTCCGACCAGCCTGTTCAGTTCAGTGAGGATCGATCGAACCAGCTCATCCATGCCAACCCGCTAGGGAAGGGTCCCAGCAGATGGGATGCTCTCTCGATTCCATCTTCTGCAACCTTCACTCAGTGAGTAAGGACTAAAAGCTTGTTGCATGGATGCCACATAATCAGAAAGAAATAAACAAAGTCCAACGCGTTTCTATCGCTCTTGAGATTTATCGCACGACACCAGGCTACTTGCGGACACGAACAGAGATTTCTGGACAAATTTCAACAATCAACTTCCATGAAACCAAAATCTGCGTGAACGCTAGGAAATCATTTCTGACTCACGATGTTTCCTACTGTGTAAAAAACGGAGTGCGGCCAGCCGTTCGACGCCTCTACTGGAAACGGGGATAAATTCGTAGCCCTTCATTGCGAATATTCTAAGAACACAGTTCAGTTCTATACAGGGCGGATGGCCTCGCTATCTCAAGTCATGTGAGCGAGAACTCCATGAAAATGTTTGGGAAGAACTACAACTGTTACCACTAACTTCACAAAGTTCCACCTCCAGGACATTACCTGATACTTTCAAACGGGCAAGTACCACTCCTGCAGAAAATGCATCGAGGAAATGGTTCATATTCATAAACATTCCAACCATACACACACATATATATATGTGTGTGTGTGTGTGTGCGTGTGTATAATTTAAAATTAAAATCAAAATGAGGGTGAAAAATTGGATATTAATTTAATAACATCAATTTAACATCAGTGGTCTAGCGCATAAAAAACTGAGATTCAGTAAATAGTATTTTATACATAAATATAAGGGGGAACCACTATGTGGAAGCCCTTACGCTAAAAAGAGATCTGCATAGGTCTCAACTACTAAGAATTGTTCTCCAGAAAATTTAGCACACCAGAAACGTAAGACATATGCGGATCTCTTTTTAGCGTAAGGGCTTCCACATAGTGGTTCCCTCTTATATTTATATATATATATAGAGAGAGAGACATACAGATAGATAGATAGATAGATAGATAGATAGATAGATAGATAGATAGATAGATAGATAGATAGATAGATAGATAGATAGCTAGCTAGCTAGATAGATAGATAGATAGATAGATAGATAGATAGATAGATAGATAGATAGATAGATAGATAGATAGATATTTAATCAGTACCAATGCAAACTCTGACTTACACGATGTATGAAAGGATATATATATACAAACTGAAAAATCCAGGAACATTGCACCGATCCATCTTTATAGGCTAACTCTCGTCAGGCGTCACGTTTTAAATAAGATACTTTGTTACACGTACAGCGTTTCCCTTGGCATTTTGCAGTCGCCTGTAGGATATTGGCTTTACTGACCAATATCCTACAGGCGACCACATCATTCCAAGCTAAACTCAATATATGTAACGAAGCATTTTATTCAAAACGTGACACCTAACGAAAAACAAGCTTTCATCGATGGATGCTACACAAATATTTGTACTTTATTCCAACCGTAAGGCGTATGATGCCTCGAAGTGACTGTTGTGTTGAAGAGTCTTGCTAACAAAATTTTCCGTTTCCCTCATTCATTATATACACACACACATACAGACATATGTATATATATATGCACACACATATGCAACCCCCACACACACATACATTAACTCCCTTCCACTCATTTTTTTCAAATTGTAAGCATGTTTTCTCAGCCGCAAATAGTTTATAAGTTTATGAATTTTGTTCACTACTTTACGTGAAAATACATAGCTAAGACTAATTATGTTGCCTCCTTTGAAGTATGTAATTCGTGGTATAAATTACGCCCAAATTTCACAGATAATTTCTAGTCACGCTTACAAAAGAATGCCTTGTACTATTCATTTGGCCATTGAAAACCAATAATCAGTTTGTTGGTGTATACAAATTCATGATATAGAATATACACCACTTTGGTTTTAAAAAACGCTGGAAAATAGCAAACAAATATCCCTCTATCATATCCTGCATAAATGAACAGGACAGTCATGGTTGGCTTGACTTCTATCATCGACGTGCTCAGTTAATGCTATTCTGGTCTAAACAGCAGAAACGACAGCAAGCAAATAAATGGAACGTGTATTGATTTGCCACTAGAACTAGTTATTGGTGATACTTTTAGTTCGATGTAAACATACATTTGATCGGGTTTTCGATCAAAAACTTCGTAGCTATCACCACCTCCTGTTTGTCCAGGCAGCGTGCATTCAAAACCGCATTTATTTGTTCGTTATGTTCTTTTATGACGTTAGTGTGTTCTGCAAGGACGATTTGATACTGTTTGTTACAAAACGGTTGTGCGACTACTTAAAACACCCTGGAGACAAACCATTACTTCGAGTGAACCTTTTCATGGTAGTAGAACGGTAAGAGCTAATTTTCCTGTCTGGCAGCTAATTACGCGTATAAGTAACTGGATTTAAGCAGTTGTATTTGCGTAACCTGGTGATCAAAAGTATTGCAGCTTTTATCATTCAGTCCTTTGTGCGTAACAACCTTAGACTAAATTGTTGAATGTGTGCCTACTTTTCAAGATTGTACTGAGGCTATCTAACCGAAAGTCTAAAGAATGGACAGTTGTTAGAATGTTCAAAATCGCAGTGAAGAAGGGCAACATGGGCACTCATTTTTGTTGGTATTGTTGTTGTTACTTAAGGGTTCAGTTCGACACCCATTGAGCAAACGTTTGATTATAATATTCTAGCAATGCCTATACCGTGCTTTTCTTCGGGAATTAATTATCTGGCATATTATCCAATATCTCTCTGTATTTCTAAATTAATAATAAGTAATTCTTTGGATTCATATATATGCTCATGAGAAACTTGCACGTACGAACATATATATGCAAGCATACAAATAGTGCATATAGAAGCATACTTTAAGGCGTTACTCCAGCGTGGCCGCACTGAAATGACTGAAACAAGTAAAAGTAAAACAATATTAAAGTGTGTAAATGTTACATGGGTGTGTGACCGAGTGGTATCTACTTCATATGTGTGTATATGTACATACATACGTACATACAAGAAAACCAGAAAGGAGAAAGCTAATTCGAAGACTACAGATCCAATCCATCTCTGGAACTGTAAAAATCTGTGAAACTTTCCAGAAGTTTATCATTTAAACATATATAAGCATGTATAGATGTGCAACTATATGCATGAGAATACATACATAAAATGAAACATAAAATCTGCACATATACATTACATATATACATACAAACAAAAATACCCTGTTGTTGATGTTGAAATTCCTTGTACATTTAGGTTAGAAACCGGCTCTTTCTCTATTGGCGAGAAATCTTGAGATAAAACTGAACGATGACATACATACATACATGCACATACATTCATACATACATATATACATACATACATGTACACACACACACACGCACACACACACACACACACACACATATATATATATATATATATATCTGTATGTATATATGTATATATAGATGCATATATATATACATACGCACACACACACACATATATATATATATGTATGTATGTATGTATGTATATATACGTATACGACGTTAGTAAAAATGTATTCTCAGTCATACATATATGCATAAGCGTATATGGATAGACGATTCCTATTGGCACCTGTACATATGCACACTCTCGCTCACGCACTCACATATACACGATACTAAGAATCCATAAACTGCCTGCATGTATTATTATAAGGCGATCTCTACGACGTTTACTTGCTCGGCTTTTCAAAACAAGGAAAAGGCATCAAATGAAAAGTCGACCATGATGTTGATGACGCTGCTGATGATGCTGGTAACAATGGTGATAGCGAGGGTGATAATGACAACGACGACGACGACGATGACGATGTTGATGATGATGATGAGATCATTACTAAATTAGTTTCAATGGTAATGGTGGTGGAGGCGGTGGTGGTAGCGGTGATAGTGGTGATGTTTATCGTTTCGTTGGTTGTTAGCGACTTTCAATGCAGAAATAACTACTCGACCGTGTAGTTAATGTCCAACTTGGATAATATATTTATTTATTGTGGCAGAAATCATTGCCTAACAACCATCGGTGACATTAAACTACGTATCCAACAAATCAAATCCAATTGTTGGTGATTAGTTGGGAAGGCGTCGTATCAAATTTCAGTGAATACAGTGAAGGAGGATGATAAAGAGATAAGTAGTAATCGCATATCCCTTTTCTTCCTTCTTAAGTTATTTCCTTCTTTCATCTATCCACCTATCCACTCATATATGTAAAGGCTAGTCGCTTAATGTCACAAAACCAGACGAATCTATGTGATGTGTCTATATCTGTGTGTGCGTGTCAGTATCTGTGTGTGCGCGCGAGTTGGCGTGTGTATGTGCGTGTCCGTGTCTGTATCTGTGTGCGTGAATCTGATTATTATGCAATATGCATAAACTATGAATAGTAATACAACTATAGATTCATATGTTTGTATATATGAATGTATGTCTATATGTCAGTGTGTCTGCGTGTGAGTGTGTGACTATGTATATATATATATATATATATATATATATATATATATATATTATATATATATATATGAAAAAACAAGTCAAAAATAGAAAATGCTAAAATAATTTTATAGTGAACATTTCAGTACCGGTTTCGGGTCATTTTGAGACCTTTTCAACTGTAACGATTAAATAATAAAATTTAGAAAAATTAGAAGAAAAGTTTTTTTAAAAGAATATTTCTATAGTAGTGTTCAGATTTAAGTGGCATTCTGCCTTTCTCTGACTCCCTTGTTTGCACTTGTGTGTCGGAGGTCGTTGTGAGTTCTTGGTAGGGTAGTAGAGGAAGAAGGCTGGTGAGGAAAGGGGGGTGGGAGAATCTGGGAGTGCCCTGATGGTCGTATTTTGAATGGTCAGTGGCGGTTGGCAGTCTCAGTTCAATTCAGGAGAATATTTATATTGACAGGCTTGTTTATAGAATTAGCGTAGGTGTTATACTAAAAAACATTAGTGACAAAGTTAAGGGGTAGGGGGTGGAGAAGTAGAAGAAGAAGAAGAAGAAGAAGAAGAAGAAGAAGAAGAAGAAGAAGAAGGAGAAGGAGAAGATGACGATTATGGTGATGGTGGTGATGATTATGACGACGATGATGATGATAATGATGATGATGAAGAAGAAGAAGAAGAAGAAGGAGAAGGAGAAGATGACGATTATGGTGATGGTGGTGATGATTATGACGACGATGATGATGATAATGATGATGATGAAGAAGAAGAAGAAGAAGAAGGAGGAGAAGGAGAAGATGGTGGTGATGATGGTGGTGATGATGATGACGACGATGATGATGATAATGATGATGATGAAGAAGAAGAGGAAGAAGAAGAAGAAGAAAAAAACAGAGAAGGGAGAATATGAATGGGTGTAAGTATAGCTATGAAGGGGCTGATTAGTAATGGATTCTATGGAGTGTAATATTTGTGTGTGTATATATATTTTTCTTTTATTCTAAAGTTGAGGTATATTAATTGTTTGTCGTAGACCCGTTTAGAAGTGGCTTGTATTTTGTAATAAAGAGATTTTCTTTACTTATTCATTGTCTCGAGGTTGTATATATATACATGTATGTATGTATGTATGTATGTATGTATGTATGTTGTATGTATGTATGTATGTATGTATGTATGTATGTATGTATGTATGTAATAGGTATGTATGTGGGTGCATTCGTTACTCCCAGAAGACTATGGATTTTAGCCTGGAAGTATTTCTTTTTATTTTGTTAGTAGAGTCGCTTTTTGCTATGACTGTAGTGTCTCATATGTGAGTGACAGGGTTCTATACGCCAGTCTTCTCTTGGTGTTGTTTTACTTCGTATTTGCTTTTTTCTATTAGCAAGATTCAACATCTCAGCTCATCTTTTTAAACTGAAGTAAAGTTCCAGCCTCCAGAGGGAGCGATCACTTCTCTACTTTTCAACGTTTATTGTAAAGAAACTTAATGCTTTTCTTGCAAAAGTCTTTTAAACGAAGATGGAGTTGCCTTTGATTTCTCTTATAAGTGGCCAACACACCATACGGCTGATCTTTAACCATTCTCGTATCTGACATGGTGTGTACATGGGCCAGTCAGTGGAGGCGTCGTTGTTTCAGTAGGGTGACGAGGCTGAGTCCCAACCAGTGAGCCAGGACCTCATACATGGTAACTCTGTCAATTAGTTTGATATTCAAACTCATCCGACGCTGCGTATGTGGAAAGCACTGAGAAGCTGCTCTACCAGTACCATAAATCAGTGTATTGAAGACAAACTCTGAAAACTGAAACCCTGGTGTGTGCCTTAATCTTACTGTTCTCACAGACGCTCGTAGTCAACATAGCTCGTGCTGACGCTGCTCATCCAATCTGTTTGTTGATCTCAGACTCGACAGAGAGGTTTTCTGTGAGGTTGAAGCCGAGTTATGTTAAATTCCTGTGCTTCCTCCATCTCACAGTTGTTGGTGATGATGGTAGAAGAGTGTTCGATTCTTAGGACCAGTACTTTTGAATTTTTCAAACTGATGATCAAGCCGAAGTTTTCACAAGTTCTTGTGATACTGTCCATCGGGATTTGCGTTTGTTCCTCTGAGTATGCTTCAGCATTGCATCATTCGTTAATAGTATGTCCGTGTTCAGTACATATTTTTATCTTTTAGCTATATATTTCTATGTCCCTCACACACGTTACAAGAATATATCCTGATCTTTCGGAACATGCTACAGCGAGTCCTGTTACCAACAAGTTAAACTCATCACAATTCTTATTTATCACCAGTGTAGTTTCCATCAAGTTACATCTACTAACCTATGTTTGTCAACTGTGTATTCTTACCTGCGGGTTTTGTTGCTTTGAATATAAACAAAACATTCGACAGTGTCCGGCATGCATATTACTTGATAAAGTAGCCCATTGGATTTATGCATTTCTTGTCTCTTCATCACAGACTTCCTGTAAATCGTAGTATCATGACATGTAATAACAGCGCTTTTTTCTTTCTTTCTTTCTTTCTTTCTTTCTTTCTTTCTTTCTTTCTTTCTTTCTTTCTTTCTTCCTTCCTTCCTTCCTTCCTTCCTTCCTTCCTTCCTTTCTTTCTTTCTTTCTTTTCTCTCTCCCCCCCTCTCTCTCTCTCACTGATATCCACTTCATCAGCTCTGGTACCAGGATTCGGTTTTATCACACACACTACACTCTTCTTCATCGACACCTATGACCTACTTGGTGTCACCTCCAACAATGCCTTCTCCTACACACATTAAACCACTCTTCATTCCATTAGTAACCCTTAAATCTAGCGTCATCTACCTGTAAACTTAGGGAGCTAATAACACTTTTCGTCTGATTCCTTGATTTCTGACCTCGAAAACTCGGATATTTAAGTGAAAATCAGATATTTAGGTGTCTCATACAAAAATTTAAAAAAAGACACATGCATTATGCATTTCAAGGAAATTGTCGCACTTCATGATCCCCGATAAATATGAACAGCCTATTTTCGAGATAAACACAGTATTACAAAACTGGCCTTCGTCGTCGTCAGGTGCAGAAAATAAATTAACCGCAACAGTTTCTGAACTCGCACAAAGCTCAATTGAAACCCATAACACAATAGCGCATTTCTTCTGTTGCAGCTACAAGCAAATATTCTGGCCTGTATCCGAAGATACAGTTAATCCTCACCTCATATCAAAGTGGCTGTTCCATGTTGCTACAACTTTAACCCCAGCCAGATCTCCCGCTAGCTGGTCAGTTTAGATACTTGTCAGTACAGTTACTACTTTCATCTCTTTTTGATATTTTACGACTAGCTACTTGGCAAGTCCCTTACATGATTGGTTTAAATCCTCTCACAAGCTCACTCCAATTTCTCGGAGACAAATTTGCTATCATTAGTCTCTGTATTTTGTATATATATATATATATATATAATACAGTATTTCTCGGAAATAGATAGTTTTGTTCCACCTCACATCCGATCACTCTGACAAATTGACCTCTCTTGCTACTGTTATACGAACTCAGTGCATCCCATAGGCCCTGCATTACATCACACCTCATAGTCTCCTGATCCATCCCTAAATCAATAATAAACATACATAGATAAAGCCATGCTTGTAGATGCATGCATATAAAAATAAGGGCGCTTATAACTATGTGTGTATGTATATATATATATATATATATATATATATAGACGTACATATATACGTACATATATGTGTGTTGTGTGTTTGTGCGTGTGCGTGCAAATTTGTATGTGCATATATATATATATATATATATATATATATATATATATATATACATATATATATAAATATATATATATATTATATATATATATATATATACTATATATACATATATATATATAAACCAGCTTAGAGAAGAAGAAGAAACGAAACGAACCGAAACGAATGGAATCGAATCGACGCGAGGGCGCTCAGTCATACAATAGTGTAATAAATAAAATATATGCATACATACAAACATATATGTACGTACCTACATCTACATGTATATATACATGCATATATAAATATATATACGTGTGTACAGGACACCACAAATAGACGTAGAACTCAACGAGAAACGAAAAAGTAAAAACTGCATGGAACGGACCATTTTTTTAACAACGAGCACAAGACAACTACACAAGGAAAAATCCCCTTCATCAGCTGTCCCTAGTTCAACTCCAGCGTGTTTCGAAGGTGAGCACAGAACACGTTTCGTCGAACTAGTCCTTCCTGCGAAAGAATTAAATAAAATTCCTTTGCAGAGGGGTAAAAACAAGGAAAAAAAATGTGACAAAAACAGGACGTTAAATCAATACAATTAAAAACAACTGCAAAATAAAAATACAATTACAGAAAATACAATGCAAGAAGGAATAGAAACAGGACAGGAAAACAAATAATGAGGGCCTATAAGCCTAGACAACGAAAAAAATTTTAAGAGCGCAGGAAGAAACATGTTTACCTGAAGAAGGCCGTCAGCGAAAGGAAGTTCGTCGACCCGGCTGTGAGAGAGATGAGGAGGAGTGAGAGAGAGAGTGTGATAGAGAGGAAGGAAGCCAAAGAGGAGGAATGAAAGAGAGAAGGAGTTATAGAGTTTCGCGTCATAATTATATATAAAAGCCAGCTTAGAGAAGAAGAAACGAAAAGCAGACACACACACATATACATACAAACAGACAAGCACAGAAGTGTAAATGTATATATATATATATATATATATATATATATACATATATATATATAGATATATATATACACACACATATATATATATATATATATATATATGTATATATATATGTATATATATATATGTGTGTATATATATATATATATATATATATATTATATAATATATATATATATGTGTGTGTGTGTGTGTGTGTGTGTATATATATATATATGCATATATATATATATACATTTACATTTTGTGCTTGTCTGTTTGTATGTATATGTGTGTGTGTGTCTGATTTTCGTTTTGTATTTTATTCAGGTATTCCTGTAGTTTTCTGTTAAAATATGAGTTTTAACAGTTTTCTGTTTAAAAGTGAGAATCATGTATCCAGATATTATCCAGATAGATAGATAGAGAGAGAGAAAGAGTTGAGAGAGGAGGAGAGAGAGGGAGAGAGAGGGAAGGGAAGAGAGACGGAGAGACAAATCAAAGAACGAAAGTACAAAAAGAGATAACTAAATAGGTAACGCTGTATCAGACTTTCTAATCACGATATTCGACTTAATATGTAAATGTCGTCATGAGAATAACATTTATCTTTTTTCAAAACTGTGGAAATAATGTGTTATGTCGTAACAACTGTAGATGATTGAAATTGCTCTGAAAAGAATGAGTACATTCAAAATCTTCTGACTAAAAGTCTTGCAAACTTTGAAACGTGACATTTTTTGTTGAATACCTAGATTCCATTATCCGACCTTTTTTGTTAGACGAAACATCAGCAGAATGTCGATGATCCATTTGCAGTACTAAGAGAAGTGAGAAGTCATAACATAAACCAACAGGGTGCTGGCACACTACTAAATAATATCCTAGATTCCTAGATTCCATTATCCGACCTTTTTTGTTAGACGAAAAATCAGCAGCATGTCGATGATCCATTTGCAGTACTAAGAGAAGTGAGAAGTCATAACATAAACCAACAGGGTGCTGGCACACTAGTAAATAATATCCTAGTCATATTTAACCATTTTCGGGCCTCGTGCCGAGAGTAGAAAAGATTATCTTAACCCTTTGTCAATCTTGATAAAGTGTTGCAGGTATCGCCTTCCCATTTTTTCGACAAATATAGTTGCTATTTCTAGTAAACTTTGGAAGTTTTTTTTCTCTTATTATATGTTTTTAACTTCTAGACAGTTCTGAACAAATCTATGACGAAAGGTATTTCCACCTTTATCATTCCATAACGATAAATGTATTTTTCAAATAAATTATCATACATCTTGCATGTTTTCAAGTCCATAGGATGCAATTTGAAGGAAAATTTGGCTCTTATTTCTAGCAGGTAAAAGAATCATGTGGAGAATTCCTCATTAGTTCTGCTGCCTTTGTAATGGCATGCCTTGCTTTAGTAAGTCTAATAAGCAGACTTTTTCCCAGAAGTAACAGTACCGAAGATTTGATATTAACACTGAGAGGTAACAACAACATTCAGCAGTTTCATAACAACACCACTGCTTGCTGTTATGAATTGTTCCAGCAAATAGTTAGCACTTACCATACACAGTTATTTGCTTTGACCACGAGTTTCAAACGTAATGCTAGTCGTCAATCATTTTCATCCATACATGTAACTCCCAATAAAATTGTCGAGTGCCCTTCTTCCGTTTGTCCCCTCACTCGTATACACACACACACATATACATATATATGTATATCGCGCCATGCTGGACCGTTGAACACTACGAATTTTTACTCTCACCGTTTTCTTTTTTTTTTGTTCTCTCTTCGCTTTTGCTTCTTATGCCTTTCTGTCGAAGAGCATAGGCTCGAAACTTAAAAGACTTTTCCATTTTTCCCTAGCATTAAACTAATACATCTGCTTGTTGATCCTAAACCTGCCTTCGTCTTTTTCTTTTTTCTCTTTTAAAATTGAATCTATCTATCTACCTAACTACCTATATATATATATATACTATTAAAAAGGATGAATTTTTTTTCTCTACAGAAAAAAATTCCATCAGGAAGTGTGGCAGTATATTAAAAGAACCTTTACGGTTAAAAATTATAAATATCTTATAAGCAAGGGCTAAAGAAGATTATTCTAAAGTCAATATACTGATATTCCACATTTAATCTACTTGCTATAGAAAGTTGAACTGAAATTCGGGCAACTAAACCTTTGGAACACTTAAATTTCGTTATCTCAATAATGAATCAATTTCGGAATTAACCAGATAAGGATTCGTTCATCTTCAGTTGAGCTTACGAGAGAATATAAGTAAGATACTCACATGCGTCTATGGAAACAGCGGTGGGAAGTCAACATGTTGTCCTGAGACTAACCTAAGAATTTTTATAGCAAGTAGATTAAATGTGGAATATCAGTATATTGGCTTTAGAATAATCTTCTTTAGCCCTTGCTTATATATATATATATATATATATATATATATATATAAGAGTAGTAGTGGACGCAACAGTGATAGGGTTGATAATAATCGTAACAACAGTAGCATCAACATACACTAAATAACCTGATACAAAATACCACCATTCACCACTCGAAGGATGAAATACAATTGCTGACTATTGATGTATTCTTGGGCAGTAAGTCACTTGTTCTTTTTTTTAACCAGCAGAGTTGAAAAGGTCAGAAGTTGGGCTATTTTTAGGAATACTAGCACAACGTGTATGAAATATTTTGGTTGGACTTGTATTTAGTTCAGATGGGATCTGAAACGCTGTTGATAGCATCCATAAGAAGTGGCAATTAACATCAAAATTCGCATTAAGATGCAAAATTTTGCAATGTGCACGAAGCCGCAGGAGAAACGTATGTAGTTGCAGAAAGACGTGACTGATTGCGGAATAAAACTGGATCTCTGTTCTTCTTCTACTTCTTCTTTTTCTTCTTCTTCTTTTTCTTCTTCTTCTTTTTCTTCTTCTTCTTTTTCTTCTTCTTCTTCTTCTTCTTCTTCTTCTTCTTCTTCTTCTTCTTCTTCTTCTTCTTCGTCTTATTATTATTATTATTATTATTATTATTATTATTATTATTATTATTATTATTATTATTATTCTATGTTTGACTTTTGCTTTACGTCTGTACAAGTTGGCTCCAAGTCTCACCCAGAGACCTCAAGAGACAACAGGTTGGAAGTTCACGTTGTTATGCCTAGTGTTCCATATATTTGGTTGTTGTTTTTTGGTGTTGTACTAGTGAATGTCTAATACATAAATTTTAAAAAATAAGTTTGTTTTTAACCTTGGGATTACATAGAGAGTATTTTGCGTAGGAGATGAGCAGTTCCCATGCGCACTATCTTTTCCCCGAAAATTTTAGCCAAAAATTTTTCGAAAATGTTCACCGAAAATTTTCACCAAAAATTTTCGAAAATTTTCACTAAAGATGTTATCCGACAATTTTCACCGAAAATTTTCCCCAAAAATTTTACCCATAAATTTTTCGAAAATTTCACCCAAAAAATTTTCTGTGAAAATTTTCGAAAAATTTTTCCAGAAAATTTTTCCAGAAAATTTTTGTTGAAAATTTTCCAAAAATTTTTGGGAAAAAATTACGGTGAAAATTTTCGAAAAATTTTGGGGGAAAAGTTTCGCCGAAAATTCGCGAAAAATGTTCGGCAAAAATTTTCGAAAAATTTTTTGGGGAAAATTTCCGTGAAAATTTTCGAAAAAGTTTTGGGTAAAATTTTCGGTGAATATTTTCGAAAAATTTTTGGGAAAATTTTAGGAATATTTTTGGGTAATATTTTCGGTGAAAATATTCTAAAAATTTTTGGTGAAAATTTTCGAAAAATTTTTGGTTAAAATTTTCGAAAAATTTTGGGGGAAAAGTTTCGCCGAAAATTCGCGAAAAATGTTCGGCAAAAATTTTCGAAAAATTTTTTGGGGAAAATTTCCGTGAAAATTTTCGAAAAAGTTTTGGGTAAAATTTTCGGTGAATATTTTCGAAAAATTTTTGGGAAAATTTTAGGAATATTTTTGGGTAATATTTTCGGTGAAAATATTCTAAAAATTTTTGGTGAAAATTTTCGAAAAATTTTTGGTTAAAATTTTCGAAAAATTTTGGGGGAAAATTTCCGTGAAAGTTTTCGAAAAATTTTTGGGTAAAATTTTCGGTGAATTGTAAAATTTGTCTCTGGCTCTGCCAGTATGTTGTTAAAGTTTTCAGCCAGCTTTTTGTGCATTCCTGTCAGATATTTCAACCCGAATTTGGGGATCTTGTCATGCCTTCCAGTTGCTTAGTCTTTGCAGTGTCTGGGTGACCTCTTCATTTGTTATGGGGGTCCAAAGTTGCTCAGATGCTAAGTTAGTTGTTTTAATACTCCTCTTCTTTGGTTGTTCATTCGCCGACCATATTTCTTTCCAGAATTCTTCCACTTCTTCTGCCGTTGGTGCTGCAGTGATTTCTATTTTATTTTTGCCAAGTTCTTGGTAGAACTTTTTGTGGTTGGAGTGGAACTGTTTGTTTTTATTATAATCCTTATTAATATTATTAATATTATTATTATTATTATTATTATTATTATTATTATTATTATTATTATTATTATTATTATTATTATTATTATTATTATTATTATTATTATATAGAGATAGATAGATAGATAAGTTACATGATACCACGGATGTAGATCTGGAGAGTGCAGTGAAGTAGCGCTGAACTTTCTTATCCCTTGAGAGAGCCTGGTCGAAGTTGCTCACACAGCAAGTCTCTTTTTCTATGTACCAAAATTGCTTCAATAAAAAAGCATGTTCCAATGCAACGTGGCACTCTTGTCACCACAGAAATTTCTACAATGAGTAGTCTTAGAAATATCACTCGCTAATTTGTAATCGATTAAATCTATCCTAAAAACTGGTTGGGACTCTGGTGTTCGGAATTTTTGTTTGTTTCTTTCTTTTTTCTGTTCGGAACGATGAAAATTGATGATGAGCTTGGTGCGATTCCAAAGAATAACGTAAAAAAATTAAAGCAAATACTGCTAAACAATTTTGTCATTACACTAACGATTCTGCTACCGACTGTCATCAGCTTATACAACCATATTAAAAGTACGGATGGCTGCAAAAGTTGTTGTCTGCCGTGATATTAAATATTAAACAGACAACATTGAAAACTGATTATTTAATGAAAGCGACAAGGATCCGTAGCTACCATGAAGAATGTCTGAGACATAAGAAATTACTAAGCACTATACACACACAGATACACACATACACAAACACTCATGTATATATATGTTCATACGGACACAGACTTACATGCACACATAAACACATTTGAATATAAATAATTATATGTGTGTGTATTTACATATATATTATTATTTTTAACATTATTATCATTATTATTATCATTATCATTATTATCATTATTATCATCATCATCATCATTATTATTACTACTACTACTACTACTACTACATACACACACCTACGCGTGCACACGTACACACATTCAGATATGTATTATATATTTATGTATGTTTGTATGTATTTATGTATGTATGTATGTATGTATGTATGTATGCATGTGTGTATGTATGCATGTATGTATGTATGTATGTGTACATAAGTCACTACGATGTTGCTTTAGACAAATATGGTCTTTAATTCTATTTACCGAGATATTATGCATTTCATCATACAAGACTTAAGCTGATGTTTACATAGGATTTGCAATTTGAGGGAAACTTAGCTGTTATTTTTATTGTGTATCGCTATTGTTTAGATATATCTCATTCATTGGTTCATTCATAACATGCATACACTGTCAGGGTGTTATTCAGAGAGATTTAGTTGTTATTTCTAGCAGGTTGCGCTACGGCATAGTAGCCACTCTTTTGGCATATAGATAACATGTATAACATAGATAAAAGCATATAAGTAGTAGATATTTAAACAATCAACTGAAATTTTGTAGTTCAAGATTAAGTCGTGGCTCTCGGAGAGAGTCGTGACAGAAGCTAAGTCTAAAAACTACGAAGGTTTCAATCCGTTTAAGTCACTTCATTGGCGTGTTTTCATTGTTACAGAGGGTATATAAAAAACTACAATTGAGAAAACAAAGCTCTAGCTAGCTAATGACATCTGGTATCTTGTGTAAGCTCAGAATTGTGTCCTGGATTGTTTACGCATCATATGATGCATGTATGACTGAATGAGTTTCGGTTCCACATGTTTACAGTTTGCGTTAATGAAATAGCATCCCTCTACCTTCCGAAAACTGGAACATCTTTCAATATGCACTTATGAAATCAATTAGAAGAACTATCCAAGTGAAGATATGGGACCCTCACTGTCAATGGTGAGAAACGAGGGAGCGGGTTTCTAATCTTCTAGTTAATTATGAGTAGGATGACAAACTGCGTTGGTGCGCTTCATACCTATCCTCTCACCCATACTATTATACATGGGTCCTCTAAATCAAAGAATGTAAGTGAAGGAATTAGATGCAACATTGGTCCCCTAACAGCTATCAACTTTAGTAATATGAGTGAATGGTAGGTGCGGAATTGATTAAAAATGCTATGTGGTTATCAGTCTCTATGAATATAAAAGATCTAGTGCTACCCGAATGCCACGGTGCTTTTTCTTCGCTGTGCAACGTTGTAGGTGAGAAACCAAATGGATTATGACAAGTGATATAGAGCAGAAAGTGTGATACCTCTAAATGCGGCAAAAGCAGCCATTTAAGAGCTTTCTACATTGAAAAACTGGAAAGGTAAATAACAGAGAACTCAGATAGCTGTAGAATCAGATATAACAACTGCAGATCCTGTGGCTGCTGTTCCAACAGATCCAAAAGATTAACCACTGACTTTGGTTACTCGAGGAATTCGTCTCGGCCTCAGCAGCAGTTGTCCATGATAAGAAATCCTCACACTTCGAATCAACCTGAAATATAATCCTTTGCGACCATGAAGTGCCAATATAGACGGATTTTCAATAAAAAGTCGACTCACAAAAATATACAAAAATAACTCTTTTCATGGGACGACACAAAATTTCTCTCTGTGGGATTAAGTAACAAGATTTTGATACTAAAGCAGCGTGATCTGAAAAATAAAAATGGTAACGATGCGGAGGTTCTTTTAGGGCAGAATTTGAAGAGGGAATGCACGAAAAATATAATGTTAAAGATCACATCATTAATTTAACAGGTATTCCAAGATGAAATTGTATGATTTCTACGCTATCCAATGAACAAAATAGCCACGGTGTTTTTGGTACTCTCAGTTCTATTATGATAAATAGCATGCAGAAAGAGTCGTGGGTAGCTCTAAAACCATTTGGATGGTATTATTCGTGTAAGCGTTATTTATTCATATTTGTAATTATATCAAAACATTACGCAATATATACTGCAGAACCAAGTATACGGAGACCTGAAAAGTTCCAGGCTTAGGGTAAGAGAAAATACAGGAGGATCAGTTAATTATGATTTTATTCAACGTATTTCTCTCTCAGATTCACACACTTATTGTAGCGGTCCTTCAGTTTTTCTAAAACCTCGGAATGTTGAGCTTCCAACAAGGATTTTCACGATACCCTTAAAGCCAGGAACGTTTCAGCATGCCCTTGTATAGGTCTAAGTCTTATGAATTGGGTTATGCATTTGTGTGCATCCTTTGTTATTACAAGGATTATTCCTTTTTTCAGTATCTACATTCAAGTAACCAATCTAAATATATCTATTTGGATTTCTCCATTTCTTTGAACGATGCTTCATTGTCTGTAAGGAGCAAAACTGCAGTTAGGAAATATTACTTTCCTGGCAGTATATGCGGTTGGGTATCCATGATCTTGTACATGCGAATTGTCGTATTGTCGTTTTGTCATCTCTAGTCACTTTGTTATCTTTAGTCGCTTTGTCATTTCTAATTGCTTTGTCATTCTCTGAAACATTCTGGTTTATGATTGCACCTCCTTCATAATGCTGGTATTAATTACTGTGTACATGAGCCTCGCCGCTATCATGCTTGTAGATGTAATCAATATTGGCTAAGACTGAGCAGCCGGAAACCAAGTGGTTAAATGTCTCTTCCTTATCTCTATATTGTTTGCGATGACTGTATTGTGTTTTCATTACATGTTTTATTCTAAGTCATTTCTGCTGAAAATGCTATCTTTCAGTCTAAACTTTGAGCCATTCACTTTTTAGCTAGTAATGAGATTTATCCTTATTTATATTTTAAAGCTTTTTAAAAGGAATTTGCTATGTATGATGTTTTTTTATTTATTTTATGACTTTAACTATAATGTGGTTATTTGCTTCAATTTCTTACTATTATTTACATGATAATTTTGTAGTTCCTCAAAAGCAATGAATATCTTGCAATTGGCTTCTAGTTGCGTAACACACTCTACCTGTCTACATTATTGGAATGTAAAATCTGTTTATGTCAGATATTGAGTGGTGTGCACTAAGAGTAGTTATTAAATTTGGCATTATTGGTTTTCTCTCTCTAGACTTCTTCTTCTTCTTCTTCTTCTTCTTATTATTATTATTATTATTATTATTATTATTATTATTATTATTATTATTATTATTATTATTATTATTATTATTGAGTGAGAGAGCAGTTCGTGCCATCAAAGTGACACTGGGGTAAAATATACGAAGCCCAATATACCCATCATGACTACCCGTCTGATAAGGGTACACCAGGCACATGCATCACAACCATATGTGCGCGACATTGTGATCTCATATCAAGATAAACAGCACATGACCTTGCAGGTGGGGCCCAGTTAGAATTTTCTTCAGGTCGAGTAGCTCATCCTGCTCAAAAGGTCCCTGAATAAGGGTTGCTTTAGGATGTTAAACGAAACACCCATGTTTCCAGAGGTGAATTATTCAAACTCCAAAGAATCCCTCTCAACACATGGCTACGATGCTCCCCCACTACTTCTGCTCGTGATCAGAGATGCACGTATTGTCAGCCACTAAGGGACATGCTCAACTGGTTATGGTCAAACAACTGACAAGCAAATCTGTGGTATTGAGCAGAATATTTGCTGTAGCCCATCTTTTATACCAAGACAAAACAATGTACATAACACTTCCAATCAGTTAAGATCAGAAGCCATGAGAGCCACTGCCTGGTACTGCATCTATTATTATTATTATTATTATTATTATTATTATTATTATTATTATTATTATTATTATTATTATTATTATTATTATTGCTAAGGCGGCGAGCTGGCTAAACCGTTAGCACGCCGGGCAAAATGCTTAGCTGCATTTCGTCTGTCCTTACGTTCTGAGTTCAAATTCCGTCGAGGTTGACTTTGCCTTTCATCCTTTCGGGGTCGATGAAATAGCTACCAGTTACGCACTGGGTCGATGTAGTCAACTGGCCCCTTCCCCCAAAATTTCAGGCCTTGTGCCCATAGAAAGGATTATTATTATTGTTGCTGTTGCTGTTGCTGCTGCTGCTGCTGCTGCTGCTGTTGCTGTTCTTGTTATAAA
>NC_043000.1:42931414-42958914 GCF_006345805.1 Octopus sinensis
TTACCTTCCTCTTCAAACTTTCATGGATAAATTCTTCCGACAAAGAGGTAATGTCTTTCTCGAAATTACTTGTCTGTGTTCATTTTTTTTTCTCATTTTCCTTGTTCTGGCTTATAATTAAGTCATTCATTTTGATCCAGAAACATTTGTAAAAGATGAATTATTGTTTTGTTATTGTAAATATTGTTCGCAACGGTGTTTCTATTAGTACACAGTTGTCCATTCAAATTAATGTGCGTAATGCTTCTTTTTATGTATCTTCCATTGTACGGCCTTGTGTGTTTAAGCTTGAACCTCTATTTCCGTTGACTTTTTCAAATTTCGTTTATCGTCTGCAAATATTTTGTAGGCATGCTTGTTTATAGTATTGACGTTTATTCTCTTAGCATTGCAGCATACATTATTTCCTAATATTACCGAGGCTGATAACAATACAAACATCTATTTGCCGAAATTATATGTGTAATTAAGAAAAAGCAATGCTGTTAGCCTACGCATAAGCAAAATCTTCGACCATATATAGCATGCAAAATTCCTATCTAAACTTCCCACAATTGATTGATCCTATTTGCTATTCTTAGGATCGATAGCTTCCTATCAGACGAAACATGTCGGTTGCGCCACTGGCGCTCTTTCTGTCCATTCGTTTCTCGACCTCTCATCAAATATGTTCTATATGTTCTATTAGACCCCATATTAATCGTTACATCGAATCATTCTTTCCCAGAACATCAGCTAGGATCACCTCCTGCTCCTCTCTTTCCTAGATGTTGATTTGCAACAGCTTAGAGGGAACATTAACGGTACCGATATTATCGGTCTCCAATGCTGGCGGAGTTCATAGAGAACGTTCTTTCTTCTATAATCAGCAGGTAAAAGGACATAGTTTAGAACAGGCAGACATGTTTCATTATTATCTTCATCATCATCATCGTCGGCGGCGTCGCCATTGTCATCTTCATTATCAATGAGAATAGCAGCAACAACACTAACGAGGCTGCATTTATGGAGTCATTTCACCTGCAGGAAATAGCTGACATATTCCACGTTTAAAGTACACTGCCACCATTCCTAAAAGAAGTCATACTGTATAACATTGCATGCACTGTGCCTGAAGAGAGTAGGGTACAAGAAGTAAGCGTTCAAGACGGATAGCAAGTTAGTGAATAAAATGAATAAATGAGGGAATGTGGTAGCTGTCAATAGTACTAGACACTAAAAGAGTGAAAGAGGTTGATGTATCAATGATGGAAAAGCGAAAGCTTAAAAGTGGTTGGAAACTGTTGAATTAAATGAAGGCAATAAATACAATCCTATAGAATGCGGAAGCACCGATACGGTCGACGATATATTAACGGTAGAATTTGGAAGTACGGTTGGTGGACTAGGCGAAAATATAGACTTCATTCACTCACAAAATGTTAGCATTTATAGGGCCTAGCTTAGTATCCAAAGCTATTTCAGAACATTTTAGATAAAATTCATTGGGAAGTAGAATGGCCTGAAGCTAAAGACGAGTTCAGCAAAGCAGAGAAACGTAATGGTGTTGAGTGAACGTGAAAGGCTGAAATCAAAGAAGTGTCTTTGAGGACTAAAAATATGTTAGAGGCTGCTTCGTTAGCATAAATATATTAAAATCAGGACATGCGGAAAGGCCACTTGGAAGAGACGGAAACTTTTTAAAGAAAAATAATGTATAGTAAGATGGAAAAATAGAGTTATTTAGGAATTAGGGAAACAAGAAATATGTAAATATTCAATTATGGAATTATTTAATTCTCTAGGAATAATTAATAAAACGGATAGAGCATGCTTAAGAACTAGTATTTTAAAACAAGAGACAAGAAATGTATAAAAGCATTAAAATAATAATCGCGATAACGTTAAAACCAATGTATAGGATTGTATTTATTCGAGACACTAAATAATTAAATAATTATAGCTTTTAAACAAATAATATATTAACCAATTAATATTATTAAATTAAAAAACAAAGTATTATTTAATTAATTATTTTGTTAATTAGGAAGAAGTTGAAACAAGGAAATTAGTGATTGGAAATACAATTCATATAAAATGAGATTAACATTTAGTGTGGCTGTGTGGTAAAAAGTGCTTACTAACCTCATAATTCCGGGTTGAGTCCCACTGCGTGGCACCTTGGGCAATTTTCTTCTACTACAGCTTCGGGCCTTCCAAAGCCTTGTGAGTGGATCTCACAAGACAGTGAGAAACCTTTCGCATGCTGGTAAAATACTTCCAGTACAGGTTTACTTTGCATAATTTTTTTTAGCGTTTTCTCTCCGACCAAATACACAAGTGTGTCTTCATATACCTATTTCTTTATTACCCACAAGGGGCTAAACACATAGGGAACAAACAAGGACAGACATAGGTATTGAGTCGATTACATCGACCCCAGTTCGTAACTGGTACTTAATTTATCGACCCCGAAAGGATGAAAGGCAAAGTCGACCTCGGCGGAATTTGAACTCACAACGTAACGCAGACGAAATACCGCTAAGCATTTCGCCCGGCGTGCTAACGTTTCTGCCAGCTCGCCGCCGTGTGTCTTCATATACCATTCTCTAGTGCAAAAAAGAAATTTCTGGCTGCATTTTCCTCTTGTGTTATCCGTCTGGATCATTTAGAGTTGATAATCTTTATTACTATCTCACTGTAGCATTTCGGCATTAGTTTCTGTGAATATTAGAAATACGACCAGAGCTCTATAATCGCGCAGTTGCTCTGGAAACTGCTGCTTAAAGGTAGAGAATCGCCTCTAGTTCAAAGTATGTTGCGGAACTGATAATAAAGAATAACTAGCATAGATATATTTCAATATACTTCTCATATCATATATTTTTCAGCCACAGGTAGTCATGAATAGCAACATTTCTTCCTCCCTTTGGATTCATTAAATCAACATAACTCGGAACTCAACCTACATTAGAAATTTTATTTCATATTTATAATCAAAATAATAAGGAATGCAATGTGAATTTTTGTGTAAGAATACACACAAAAAAATTGAAGAAAAGAGTAAACTGGTGCAACTAGTTAAAGATCAGGAAAAATAAAAGAATATATATATATATATATATATATATATATATATATATATATTATAAATTTTACATATTTCCCCAAACTTCACTACACCATAGAATGGTACTGTGCGAAAACGAAGTGGAATAATGAAAATAATAGTACAAATGTGCAAAATCAAAACGATATTGGTGAATGCTTTAAAGATCTCCTATCAACAGAATTTGATTGACATATAAGTTCAGACACTAATTGAGATCTTGTCAGATTCTTGTAAATAAAAAGAAAAAAAACAGGAATACATAGGTATGTATGTATGTATGTATGTATGTATGTATGTATGTATGTATGTATGTATGTATGTATGAATGTATGTATGCATGTATGTATGCATGTATGTATGTATGTATGCATGTATGTATGTATGTATGTATGTATGTATGTATGCATGTATGTATGTATGCATGTATGTATGCATGTATGTATGTATGTATGTATGTATGTATGTATCTATGTATGCATGCATGTATGTATTTATATATGTATGTTTACATATACATGTGTGTTTGTGTTTGTATGTCTTTGTGTTCATGTGTGTGTGTGCGAGTGTGTTTGTTTGTGTGTGTGTGTGTGTGTGTGAGTGTGTGTGTGTGTGTGTGTGTATGTGTGCGTGTGTGTGTGTGTGTGTTCTCAGTTATTTCCTTGTTTTCAGCCATGTCACGAATGACGGTTCTTGCAGTTAGAAAATGTAGACAACATTTTACAAGATGCAGACATGTGCTTTATTTTCTTTGTAACTCAACATCAGAACTGACAGCGTGGCAGTTGTTATACAGGAATCCTTGTAAAACATGCTTCTTAAGTTTGCTTCCGATCAAAACCAATTTCCACTTGATCATGATTACATTTTTTTTAGACTGGGAAAATGGTTTATCTGCCATTATCTGAAGAAACAAACAAAGCAAACAAAATAAAAGAGAACATCGAACATACAGATATATGCACTCCACCACCACCACCACCAACAACAACAACAACAACAACAATACCACAGCCAGTACCATAACAAGAACAACATAAACAATTAAACAAGAAGCGTTATATGATAATTATGAATATTGTCGTTACAAATCAACTTGTAACAGGCGTAGGAGTGGCTGCATGGTAAGTAGCTTGCTTACGAAGCACATAGTTCCGGGTTCAGTCCCACTGCGTGGCACCTTGGGCAAGTGTCTTCTACTGTAGCCTCGGGCCGACCAAAGCCTTGTGAGTGGATTTGATAGACGGAAACTGAAAGAAGCCCGTTGTATATATATATATATATATATATATATATATATATATATATTTATGTGTGTGTATATGTTTGTGTGTCTGTTTGTCCCCCCAACATCGCTTCACAACTAATGCTGGTGTGTTTACATCCCCGTAACTTAGCGGTTCGGCATAAGAGCCCGATAGAATTAGTACTAGGCTTACAAAGGATAAGTCTTGGGGTCGATTTGTTCGACTAAAGGCAGTGCTCCAACATGGCCACAGTCAAATGACTGAAACAAGTAAAAGAGTAAAAGAGTTGTATGAACTATGTATTGAAATGTAAGATGTCATAATCCTTTCTATTCTAGGCACAAGGCCTGAAATTTGGTGGAGGGGGATTGTCGATTACATCGACACCAGTTCTCAGCTGGTACTTAATTTATTGACCCCGAAATGACGTAAAACAACGTCAACCTCGGCAGAATTAGAACTCAGCACTTAGCAATGCTAATGGTTCTGCCACTTCGCCACCTTTAATGTAAGACGTCATAATGTTGTCATCAATGTAACAAATAGTACCACCATACGATGACCACTACCACTACCACTACCACCACCACCACCACCACCACCACATCAATGACGTCAATGATGACCACCATGACGGCCATCATCACCATCATAGTCATCATCATCCTCATCATCTTCTTCATCGTTATCCTCATCAGGATCATCATCATGATCCTCATCATGACCATCATGATGATCATCACGATCATCATTATGATAGTCTTCAACCTCCTCCTAGTCTTCCTACTCCTGCTTCTCATCGTCATCATCATCATCATTGTCTTCATCATCATCGTCAGCATCATCATCGTCGTCCTCTTCACAACCACCACCACCACCACCATCTTCACCATCATTATCCTCATCCTCGTTATCACCGTTATGCTCAATAACGTCGACGTGGATCTATTGAATCGAGGAAAAGAAGAGCCCCTGTGTATTCATTCAGCCTATTAGAAAAAAAAAGTAACTAAATCTCCCTTAAATAGAAGCTTACCACCTTAAAAATGGTATGAAGCAAACCAATATATTCTAGAATGTTACGTTTAAAAAAAAGGTGTTTGGTCACGACTGGATTGCATCTCGTACAAACTAAGATGTAGAAGAACTGACTGCGTAGGCGGAGAACGTCACTTTTACCGTATCGGAGATCAGGTATAGAGAGGTAATTAGTACTGTTCTTAGAGACAACGAGGCGGTGACAGGAGCAAAAATTAACCAGAAAAGTTAGTGGGCCTGCAGCCCTATGGCTGAGGAGGCAGTTACATGCCGTCCAACAGCGTCATGGAGCCCTAGACCGACGAACCGGTTAAATTGTTAGAGATCTGATTTGGTCCCAAAAGAGGACAAGGTATTATTTCACGTTTTTTCTTTTTCAATGTATTATCTAATTGTTTTTGTTTTGTTTTCCCACGCCTTTATATTGTACTCTATTATGTTTTTTGGGGGGTGGGGGGCGTGCATCTGCTCTTACTTTCTATAACCCTAGTAATTAACAAAGATATTTTCATTATCATCACCATTATCATCATCCTTATTACTATTGTTGTGAAGGCGGCGAGCTGGCAGAATCGTTAGCATGCCGGGTAAGATGCTTCCCGGCATTTCGTCCGTCTTTACGTTCTGAATTCAAATCCCGCCCGGGTAAACTTTGCCTTCCATTCTTTCGGGGTCGATAAAATAAATGCCAGCTGAGTACTTGGGTCGATGTAATCGACTTTCCCCCTCACCCAAATTTCCGGCTTTGTGCCTACAGTAGAAAAATTATTATTGTTATTATTATCACTATTATTATTGTTGTTGTATTAAAACTCGCAGCTTATATTACTGGGCATGGTGGAAAGTACCAACTGTCTACAGCCAGCAGACTAAGGTGACATTTCTTTACTGGTCACACTTTTTCAACCAAGTTGGTAGTTGGGTGCTGATACTTCCAAGTGCAGCACTTACTATTGGTATCGCGTCTACTCTCTTCATTGACCACAGCCTTCGTTTTTTCCACTTTAAATCGTCATAGTTGTTTATTTTTACTTCTTTCAAATTGATCATGTTGTCACCGGGCATGCTATATCGATTATCATACATGTTCTTTGTTTTTTATTCACCAAAACAATGTTCGGCTTCTGATGTCTCGTCAGGTGATCGCACTGCATCATTGCATCCAACAGGATTTTGCAGTTCTCCTTTTCGCTAACTCCTGAGGTCTGCTGATACCACGTCTTTGCTCTTTGTAGGCCGTGATTTCCACAGAGTTCCCAATAGATCATTCTTGACACATTGTCATGGCGTCTTTTGCATTCGCGTTGTGCCAATTTCGGGCATTCACTAACGATGTGCCATGCTGTTTCATCCCTCTCACCACATAATCTGCATTTGTCGCTATCGGTAGTGTTGCCTATTCTGCACTTCATATAATTTGGTCCTTACTACTTGTTCCCGAGCTGCGCATATGAATGCTTCTGTCTCTATCTTCAGGTCACTTCCCCTCATCCATAGTCACCGGTCCTCTGCATCTGTCTTGACGCTCACATCTCTTGCAAACTGACCATACATTTTCTTTTCCTTTCATGGTTTTTTTTTTTGTTCATTTCTTGTTTAAATTTTTCTTTCGTTACACAACTTTCAGTTTTGATGACGCCGGCCTTCTTCGTGTGTATCAGCAGTGGCTCCACAGCATTTTTTATATACCACCCTAGGCTGTTTTCTTCTGCTTGGATACAGTCCTAACAACTGATGAAGCCTATTCCACCCTTCCTTCAGGACAAGTACAGACTACTGGTGTCACTCTCAGGATGGAAGGCTCCTGTGTACTGTCAACATTTTTTCTGGTTTTGGCATCCATTTTCTTCATTTCTCTCTTTTGGCATTTTATAATTCCCGCTCCATACCGAAATGATGCTATTATACTTTCGGGGTCGATGAAATAATGAAATAAGAACCAGTCATCCGCTCCCAGAAAAAAAATTGAGGACTTGTATCTATTATAGAAAGAATTATTATTATTATTATTATTAGTAGTAGTAGTAGTAGTAGTATTAGTAGTAGTAGTAGTAGTAGTAGTAGTAGTAGTAGTAGTAGTTTTAGTAGTAGTAGTAGTAGTAGTAGTAGTAGTAGTAGTAGTAGTAGTAGTAGTAGCAACTGCTGTCGCAGTAAGCTGTTGCCGTCATCCATCTGCTGTCCATTCCTCTAGAGTCGATAAAATGTTTACCAGCTTTGTACCAAAAACGATTTTATCGACTATACTTTTGTATGATACTTCTGGGTTTTGTCAAGAATAATCGCAACGACCTTATGTCATTGTGTCATAACAACTTCGTATGGAATAGCTGAAATATTGGAGTTATGTATATTTCCTTTATACAATTTTCTGTTTCTCTAGACCTGTCTTTATACAATCAAAAAGAAGTTCTTTATGTAGTAAATCACATTTTCAGCTTTTATATCAATGTCAACTGTCATAACGACTCCATTTAATCGACAGATATATCACTTTGTCTGCAACAAAACTTTACTATTATGATAGAAGCCAAGTCATCTTCGATATCAAAAAGAGTTTACAGCACATATTATTCCTAGTTTTATCTATTGAAATCTTTGTCCTAAATGCTGGTTTGTTGAGTGACCTCACATTTAATGATTCAGTTTTGACTGAGGATAGAACGTTTATTCCTATGAAAGCAATAAAGAAAAATGTAAAATTTTTATCTTCGCTTAATCACTCTTGTGTTAAGAAATAAGGCCAAAACAAAAGCAATATCTGTGGCATAATATAAAATATTAGAAACAATAGAACTGCATTTCATTACCATGAGAGCAATGTTTTGACTCTGGTATCTTAAATATATTTTTTGTGAAATTAAAAATGAGTTTCGTAACTATAAATTTTTAAATCATGCTTTTATTATTATTTTTGCTTATTATTTAATATAACGATATATTCACATATATAGGTTTATTTGTTACAAATGGATTATATATATACAAGCTAGTAATAAATCCGCGTAAACGAGTTATATTTTCTTTTTACCAATCCGTGTTTAGTCAAGCTAAAGTGGAGTTCGCATTAGCCCTTTTAGCTGTAACATTTAAATTACCAGGCATGTGCTCGGATCTACTTTGATAACTATAAAACAAGTATTAACCATATACTATTATCGTCGCTGATACCATTACAAGAAACACAGCATACGGTACGAATGAAATGAAAACTTTCACCCTTCACTTTGCGAAATCTAATTTAAAGAGTCGCTAAGGGGTTTCAAATAAATTGTCTGGTGGTGTTCTTCCCGACTCTGTGTGGCTTGAGTTCAAAACTTCTCCAAGGTAAACTGTTATTTTTTTTCCCTTTCGGCCTCAATAAATAAGGTACCAGAGCAATACTGGCATTGATTCTTATCTCTTACTCTGACAGAAACCGACTGGATGCGGATCAGGAGTTGATGTAACCGATTTCCTCATTTCCCGTAACTGTTGGCCTTGTGTAAATCATGAAACCAACATCGTATGTGTAAGTAAAGTGGCGTGCTGGCAGAGTCATTAACACACCGGACAGAATGTTTAGCGGCATTTCATCCGCCTTTACGTTCTGAGTTCAAATTCAGTCGAGGTCGACTATGCCCTTCATCATTTTAGGGTTGATATGTCCCAGTTGAGCTGTAATGAACTTCCACCTTACATGAAATTGCTGGCCTTGTACAAAATATCTGAAACCAATATCGTGTGTGTGTGTGTGTGTGTTGTGTGTGTGTGTGTGTGTGTGTGTGTGTGTAAGACATTTCAATTAACAGCAAAATAGATTCATGTCAGAATTTTTAGAATTAATTCTTGTTATAACTGCTGTGGAAATGTTGCATCGTCATGAAAATGTTCTTCGGTTACATGAGATATTACAATAGCTAGAGATCGAACACGTTGTTGTGGTAATACCAACATGTGAACTTTAATGTAAATGAGATAGCCGAAACTTGAATATTCGTATGTACCTTTGTTGTTGAAAAATTGCCTTCTAACATTAGCTATCTGTTCAGAGAAAATTATCATTGCTTCCAAAGATAGCGTTAGGAAGAGAATCTCGCATAGAAATATATAAACGAATCAAAGATAGTGAGTAATAATTAATAATAATTCCTCATTCAGTCTCAAAAGTGAATGGTGTAGTAACTATATACAATGGAGTTTTAACCGGTGGGAATGCATCAAATTTACATTTTCTAGTCGCGTCTTCTATTTGCGACAAGTATTATGCAAAGGAAATTACATGCCATGTTCGGTATTACAACTTATGAACTTTATTGAACATTTATGAGTTCTGTGTTGAATAAATGGCGGGTAAACATAGCATCTTAGATTAACTGTGCAATTTTGCGTTGTCTATGCTTTAAAGAATTTTAAATCCCAAATATGTAAATTATGAAAGGCGTTTAGCAGTTGTACCACTGTAAATACTTTTAGAAATTTTATACGTCTAATGGTTTACTGCGTTACCATATTCAGTTTTTTCTTTCAATATTTTCGATGACATTGATTAAGTATACGTCCTATTTATACTTATTATAAATAGGATGCACACGGGTTTACTGTACGCAAATTTATAGTTAGAGCAACTACTTTACTCATCGTATTTAAATTAACAGTAAAAATATACACGATTGTACGTTCATCCTTGTTTACATATTTATTTTCCAGTTAACAAAATAGTCAAGTTTCGTTTAACGTCTAAGCAGACGACCTACTAAAGATAGCGGCAAAATCGCTCTTTATTCAAACTCTGTCATCTGAGGGAGAAACAAGGGATGTAATGGATAAAAGTTAATACTAGATATAGTTATGTCTCCTCAAATAAAGGACGGATCCGTCTTGATTTAGAAGCATTTAGTTATAAGTATACAAAATCAAAGTTGACTTGGTTTTATACAACAACAACAACTACTACTACTACTACTACTACTACTACTACTGCCGCTACTTTTAGTGTTGTCACTGATGTTTCTACAACTATTCTACTAAGGAGGCAGATTGTATATATATATATATATATATATATATAATATATATATATATACAGAGAGAGAGAGGGGGGATAGATAGATAGATAGATAGATAGATAGATAGATAGATAGATAGATAGATAGATAGATAGATAGATAGATAGATAGATAGATAGATAGATAGATAGATAGATAGATAGATAGATGGATAGATAGATATTGATATATAAATTATGCAGAAAATTCTTGATCAACAACATATTGACTACCATCGATTATTATGTTTTAATACAAAACTTTATCCCTTCTAACAGCCGTTTCTGCTTCCAATGTCCCACAGCGCTGCCAAAGAAAATTCTGACAATAAAATTCGTCATATTCTATAGCATCTGGTACATGGAGCTTCATCAGAGTGAAGGAAAATACATAAAAGAAAAGAAAAGTGCCTCGGGAGGAGGAACGAAGTCTTAATATATTTGAATCATACCATTTTCCAGTGTAACGCTTCAGGCCGTTGAGTAAATGACTAAACTAGTAAATTAATTGGTAGGTTAATCGTTATTTATGGGTAACAGAATGTATAAATAATAAAAAGTAACATAAGTACTTTAGTAACGGGCTACACCAATAGGTCTAGAAAAAGAATAGTACTTATGATTTCGTAAATAGTACTAATTAATATTTATCTAAATAACATGCCTATAAATTAATTGCATTTATATACTTCCTATTGTAAAGACCAACCACTTATTGTTCGTAATGGGATTGACCATAGTCCAGCCATCAATATAATTGGCCAGTTAAATTTTAAATCCAAAGGGCAAGCTACTAAGACCGTTATAGGGCTAGATGTAAATAAAAAAGCTAATAAAAAGCAAAAGTATGGAGAAGTAGCATATGTTATAAGTAGCCAAAGGCCGCTTATGACATTATAAATAAACCAACCAAACATGTAAACAAGCATCGTGCAAAAGAAGGTAATACGATTAAGGGGAGACTACCGTTAAGGGGAGGTAATGACTAGGGCATTGACCTTTAATTATTTGATTATAATACTAAATCTTTCTTCTGAAATAGCCACCAAAGTCCCGAGTTTCCAATAATAATAACGTATATAACTTGAGATGTTTGTCTTACCTTAGTGTTTGTTGTCCTCTTTAACAATTATAAAAATACATTCATATATATATATATATTAATCTACATGAGTTTACAAGCATGAACTATGTAAGTAGGCGTATATATGCATATACAATATGTACTATATTATACATATACATCTACAATTTCACATAGTGTACGTGTGTATATGTATTTTCATATATACACATAATGTTTGTGTACATACGTATGAATGTAATTGTATACTTGTTTGTGCGCGAGTGTGGGCGTATGTTTAATGTACCAAGTGAATGCTGAATTAACAAACATTTCAGACAGTCTTGGTTAATAAAGGAAATTACGGTAAAAGTTATTTACTAAATTGCTTTTGTCTCGTTGCAAAATAACAATAACAATAGGAATGATAATAACAACAACAGCAGCAACAACAACAAGAGGAACAACAACAACAAAAATAATGGGACGAAAAGAAGAACAAAACAAAAAGCATAACAACGAAAGATTAAGAAAGATTGAGACAAAAATATAAAATGCTAAAATGTAAGAATGATATCGAAATTAAGAGAAGAAGAAGAAGAAGAAGAAGAAGAAGAAGAAGAAGAAGAAGAAGAAGAAGAAGAAGAAGAAGAAGAAGAAGAAGAAGAAGAAGAAGAAGAAGAAGAAAACAAAAGCCTTTATCAATATGTTAAACTTTTCTAAGATCAACGATTCTTAGAAAGCCGAATAAAATATCATGACAAAGTTTAAATAAAATCAAAATATATAAATCCAGTTATGTCACGAGAAGAAGCGGAGCGAAAGTGATATTGGTATTTAAATATTACTAGTAGTAGTAACAGTGTTTCTACACATCCAAACACCCGCGCGCGCACACACACATATAAATAACAGGATAAATATTCTTTATGCCAATATTAATAAAATCAGCAACATACATGAATTTTAAGCATTCCTCTACGAAATGGCTGAAAATGACAAAAATCATGATTAAAAAAATATACCAGAAATATAAATATATATATATATATATATGAACAAAGAAAACAATTACAACAAACAGAAGCACCAAATTCATGAATGCAAAAAATATTAAGGACAAAACAAATTGACAAAACCAATATTATAATCAACAATGTCAATGACAAGGATGATGATGATGATGATGATGATGATGATGATGAGGGTGATGATGATGATGATTATGATGATGATGATAATCCAGCAAAGATGTCTGCACCGAAAGTATCTAGTAACAACGATTAAAATACAACCAATCAAATCGAATCAGTGACGAATATGTTGAAGGATAACCATTTAAGTAATATTTCTAAAATTTATTGATCGCTACCTCTATAATTAATGGATTATAAATGTTCAATTTTCGGCAATCTCATACCATGTGTAAGCTAACTATCGGAGTTTGGCTCATATCAGCAACAATTCAATTTTCACTGTCCACATAAAATTGATTCACCAGGCGCGTAAACGCCGTATTGTTGAACTCGTGTCAGAAGACGTACTTAAGAATCTAATGTAAAAAGGAGTAGAAAAATTGAATATATATAATCTCCTATCACCAGAAACAAAATAAACTGATACTCGACGAAAATTATGACCATCTAAATAAAAAAGCAAATTTTATTCTTTAATTTTCGCAAATAAAGTAGAATAGGTGTACATGTGTTAATGGACACAAAAATATAGTTCTATTGTTCTATGCATTTTCTACATGCACAGAGCTGAAATCTAACCTCATAACAAAGGTATGACTATAGTCTTTTATAATATATAGAGAGAAAATAACCTGTGACACACTAAATTAAGACTAATGTACTGTCTCATACTTAGTGAACACAGACACGATCATCAATGTCACTAGACTAAATTAAATTATATACGCAACTGTTAATGTAGTTAAAAAGTAAGCAACGCAGAAAGGAATTATACATTCCTGTCATTGGACTGCGACTGTGCTAGAGCACTGCCTCGAAGGATTAAACATTCACTGGTTACTATGCCGGAAGAATGGATACAGGGTGCTTGCTATCACCATTCACCAGTAATGGTAATGGACGAAAACGGGAAGACAAAGATCCTCTGGGATTTGACTTACAGACAAAGTGTTAGAGCATCAAAGGCCATATGTAGTAGCCTTTAGGAGGGACAAGCAATAATGCCTAATAATTGACGTGACAGTGCCAGGAGATCAACATATTATCATGACAGAAAGAGAAATGGTCGACAAATATGGAGACCTGAGAACTGAGGTCATCAAGATGCGGCAGCTGTGAGAGTCAAACATAATGGTTGTTCCTGTTGTCATCGGGGCATTGGGTTCAATACCTAAAAGCCTGAAGAAACATCTGTACACTTAAGGAATACTCTATAGTCTTGGTGTATTGCAAATATCATCTTTACTTGGAACTGCATGCATACTGAATAAAGCACTATCTGCCTGAGATCCTACTTGTAATTTGACAGACATTACAAATTCCCGGTCCACACAATATTGGATACTGTGCAACGTCTTCAATAATAATAACAATCCTTTTTATTATAGGCACAAGGCCTAAAATTTTCGAGGAGAGAACTAATCGATTACATTGACTCCGGTTCTGAACTGGTGCTTTATTTATCGGTACCCAAAGTGCGAAAGACAAAGCTGACCTCGGTGGAATGCCGTTTAGCATTTCGTCCAACGTGATAACGATTCTGCCGACTTGAGTAATAGCTTCTAATTTTGTAATATATGAGTATAGCAATATATATAAGTTCAACAATTTTGAGGGAATGACTTAGTTAATTACATTGACTCCAGTGAAAGATAAAGATTCGACAATTGCGATGTAGATGGTAATGTACATATTGCATATAGATAGAAAGTCAATTGTTTTTTTCTCCTTCAGATCTTTTGTAAACAGAAGTGACAATAATAATTTGGTAGACGTTTATGAAAAACATTAGGCTGGAAAATTTTCATCGAAAAAACAAATTCAATTATAAGATATAAAAGATTTAAAATTAAATCTATTAAATAGATGACAGCAGACATTCTTATTAGGTTGAAAGTGACACCTGTTGCGATACAGTCACTGCTGCTGCGACGTCATAGCTGATGTTGGTTCATTCTGTCAACGTAGGTTTTAATGGGACCCATATTGCTTTTGGTGCATGTGTTGTTGCTGATGATGTTGGAAATGTTGTTGTTGTTGTTGCTGCTGTTGTTGTTGGTGGTGGTCGTGGTGGTAGTGGTGGTGGTGCTGCTGCTGATGATGATGATTGATTATTTTTTTTAGTAATTAGATCAGCTCTGATCGAGAATGCCAATAATGAATGGTATACTAACCATGAAACATTTTCTTTTGTAGATATTACTGCATAACTGCATCTAAAGTGACCTTTCATGTTTCTAGACGCTATGGGGTGATTCGAGGAAGATTCGCCTGTTTTGTTTAGCAGATAAAGTGAACATTCTAAGCTCACTCTCGTTAGTTCATATTACCCTTGAGTAGGTCCATACTAAGCAGATCCAAAATAATTATCTTCCACCTGTGAAAATATCATCTTTTGTTTCCGAACCTAGCTATCTATTGAACACACACTCTTTGCTTTCTCATGACACCATATTCGATCCAACATGATGTCGTCTGGAGTATGTGCATTCTACCATGTCTTCGAGACAGCTAAGACTTCAGAAGAGAAATGTTTGGTAGACTAAGTTATATGAAATTACTGCATATATGTATATACATGCATACATACATGCATTCATACAGAGAAACAGACAAATACACACACACATACACACACATATATATATATGTATGTGTAAGAGTGTGTATACACACACAAACACAACATACACATATACATATGTATGTAGGAATATATAAATATATATATATAGCATATACATGTGTGTGTGTGTGTGTAATAGACAAATACGCAAACAGGTAGTCAGACGGACAGACAGGCAGTCAAACTGGCAGACAGACAGGCAGACGAACAGACAGACGGACAGATAGAGAGAGACAGGCAGACAGACAGACATACATACATACATACATACATACAGACAGACAGACAGACAGACAGACAGACAGATAGATAGATAGATAGATAGATAGATAGATAGATAGATAGATAGATAGATAGATAGATAGATAGATAGATAGATAGATAGATAGATAGATAGATAGATAGATAGATAGATAGATAGACATGTGCCTTTTACTTGGACTTTTCCGTCTTTGGTCGATGATATTGCAGAAAAGGTAACTTAGCTACGTCTCGATGTGCCCGGGTTGTTTTAAGAAAAAGATTCTCGCCCCAAGTATACTTACTATCTCTCTATTGATGGCCATGTCACGAAAGAAAAATAAGTTAATATGTTCATGGTATCCGTGGAACTGCAGAGGATGCCAGACAGTGGTTAAGTATAAATATACGTATCTACCTTAGAGCCAATTCCACCGTATTTTCTGTAGGGTGTTTCATCCATTAGTCAAATTTCAAACGTTCAATGCAATACACCAACAAAAGTGCAGAGGTTTATTATTATAGTGGATATGTTTTCTGCAGAACCAATCCAACACTCTTTTCCTTCAACTTGCTCTGGTGCAACAAGCCCAACGAGTACCACGAGCCAAGCAATTATCAAGATGCAGGATTTTTATGTGGTTATCTTCTCTTAGATGAGAGCTAACGAGTTGATGAACCTCATTTACTTTGGGTTCTTCTGGAAGCACTCCGTCGGTTACGACGATGAGGGTTCCGGTTGATCCGACCAACGGAACAGCCTGCTCGTAAAATTAACGTGTAAGTGGCTGAGCACTCCACAGACACGTGTACCCTAAACGTAGTTCTCGGGGATATTCAGCGTGACACAGAGAGTGTCAAGGCCGGCCTGTTGAAATACAGGTACAACAGAAACAGGAAGAAAGAGTGAGAGAAAGTTGTGGAGAAAGAGAACAGCAGGGATCACCACCATCCCCTGCCGGAGCCTCGTGGAGCTTTAGGTATTTTCGCTCAATAAACACTCACAACGCCCGGTCTGGGAATCGAAACCGCGATCCTACGACCGTGAGTCCGCTGCCCTAACCACTGGGCCATTGCGCCTCCACACTTTGGGTTCTATTGAAATGTCTGTGAGTGACCTTAATCTGGAGGTAATTCCCGAACATGTTAATTAATCCACAGCTGAGACCCTAGCAAGTGCTGCTACTCTGCATCAGAATTGAACAGGACATAATAGTGGCTAAGAAGTTCCATAATCCTCAAAATCCTGGAATTCCCTAACAGGGGTCACACAACCAGTTGCAGTTCAAAATCATACATGGTCATACCTGTACGTGTTTAATAATGACACAAATACACATATTTTCATATATAAATTTATATATCTATGGATTTATATATGATAAAGTATTATATAATTTATAATGATAAACTTTGTGCATAATATGGTATATTTAAATGCACATCCACATATATACACATACATGTGTGTGTATGTATGCATTTATATTCATATGTATATTTGCATGTATGTATTAAGTAATCTCGTGTGTTCTTATTATACGTATATGTACATTCATATATATTTACATATATAAACACAGATAAGTGTGTACGTGTTTGCTTGTCCGTCTGTGTGTGTGCGTGTATGTGTGTGTTTGCGCGCGCGTCATCTGTGTATGTGTGCGTCTAATCACTGAAGACATTTCAGACAACCCTTTGAATATATCTTATTAACGAAATCTATAAATTTCAATAGTTTAGTTATGACTATTTCATTTTTCTCTGATTGGTAATATCAAGATTCTTTACATAATCGTCTGCATTTTTGGAACTAAGTATGGTAAATTTAAATAAAACATAATGTTTGTGTGTGTGTGTATGTGTGTGTGTGTGTGTGTGAGTGAACATGTATGCATGAATGTTTATATACGTATGTATGTATACAAGTATGCATGTGAGTGTGTGTGAGTGTGTGTCTTGACTGGCATTTTTGTTTGTTTCTCAAAGCATATATTATTCACTAACTTTTAATATTGTTATCACAATGAGTGCGTTTATAAGTTTACTTACTCATACAGTGACTCATTCACGCTGCCTCACACACGTACAACACACACACACACTCACACACGAGCGCATAAATATATATGCATACACTTATGTGTATGTATATTGATACATACACATATATATGTGTGCATATGTACAAGCACACGTACTCATGTATATATATATATATATATATATATATATATAATATATATATATATATATACATATATACATATATATATACATATATATATATATATATATATATATATATATATATATATATATATATATATATATGCGCACACAAATACATGCATATCTATAGTTATCTATCTGTCTCACACACTCATTGCTCATATGTATATCTGCAAATATGCTTCCAACCACAAGCACGCGCTCGTACGCAGAAGGACAGATACAGTGATGATGATGTATAGTATAATCACATCATTAGCCATTTATTCTTTCTGGTAGATATCAAATACCAACACAATTTATGACATATGTAGTAGCGAAAGAAATAATATGTCTTTAAGTGCATTTTTTAAAAAATGTTTGAAATAAAGGGACATAACTGAATACTGGAAGGTATTTTGTCTGTCATCAGTAAATAGCATTGATTGCTTAAAAATTGGTATTAAGTCATTATTTTTACTTTTTCATTGACTCTAATTTGAACAGACCAATGATCAAAGAAGCTAAAGTCCTTATTTTTTTACTTTTTTTCTTTTTCTTCCCACTTTTTTTAAAATACGGTTATATTTGTCGAATGTAACTAGCATATCATTTGAACGATATTTAACTGCATTTTCTAGATGTCAGACCTACAACATAGAGTCTTCTTCTTTACTGAACTAGGAGAACAAATATCACATATTAGAAACCAGCCCTCTATAAGCATCCAGTCTGTTTTCCAGTCGTGGTATTTCCAGGTCAACAATACCCAAAGGCCCTCTTTTATTAATATTTGTTTATTATATTTCTTGTTCAAATATATTGTCTTTGTTTCAATTACTTTTTAAAAATAACGAAGTATTTAATAAAATAACTTTCTCATTATTAAGCTGTTGTCTGGAACAAATTAATATAAAATGTTGGTGGGAGATTATAATTTAGATCACTTTAAAATATGTGAAGGCGTATGGTTCCGTTGTTATAGCGTCGGACTCACAATCATGAGGTAGTGGGTTTGATTCTCGGTCCTGGCTGTGTGTTGTACTTTTGAGCAAGGGTCCTTATTTCACGGTGTTCCGGTTCACTCAGCTATAGAATTGCGTTGCAACGTCACTGGTGCCAAGCTGTATAGACCTTTCCATTAGATAACATCGGTGGACAGGAGGGAGGAAGCTGGTATGCAAGGGCGACTGCTGGTTTTCAATAAGCAACTTTGCCCAGTTTTGTGTCTCAGAAGGGAACTTTCTAGGTGTAATCTCATGGTTATTCATGACCAAAGGCGCTCTTTACCATTCTAAAAGAGTTTGTGTCATAGAACCAGAGGCGGTCTCGAGCACAGTGTAGTTTAATTTGCTTCTCTGAAAAACTAGTAATGACTGGAAAATCTAGGTGACATATGAAGGAATCGATCATGTTCCTAAACCAAATTATTATTAGGAAGCAAAACCTTGATTTTACTATAACTAATTTCCACTTCATCAAAATCGCTTTATCGGATTGTTGAGCGTACTTTGTAAAGTAAATATAGAGGAGTCACATTGTAGAAAGAGTATAGAATACACAAGACGTATGGAATTGTGCGAGTTAGAATCATAGCCGGATATGCTGCTTACTGTAAGTGTACACTGTTTCAGCAGTGGCAGTCTCGTTGCTTTAAAATGAGCTACTTTGTGTCCTAGCTGACTAGTATTGCACAAAATGCAAAGATGAATGCAGTGCAGTAATTCGCGGTCTGACGAGAAATGCAAGAAATGCTTCATCGAGTACAAGAACATAGGGAAACAAAGAAAAATTCTCAACAAGCATTCAAATATACAACAGCTGAATATTTTGAATGAAAACAGTTACATCTCGTTTGCGGTGGTGATAGCAAAGGACAGATGTAAAAGCAATATTCATCCAAAATATGGATATAAACGAATCCGGTGATTATTCGGGATTGCCAGTGATGAAGAGTACCAGTTAAGGAAATACTAGCTTAAGGGAATAAAAAGTGACAAAATTTCTTGCTCTCCTGTCAACAAACAGAAAGGTAGTTTTCAGCAGAGCGAAATAATTTCTTTTATCTTTTACTCGTTTTAGTCATTGGACTGCAGCCATGCTGGGGCACCAGCTTAAATCTTTAGTCGAATGAATCAACCCCAGTTTTTATTTTTTTAACCCTAGTACTTATTCTATAGGTCACTTTTGCTGAACCACTAAGTTACGATGATGCAAACACACCAACAACAATTGTTAAGCGGTGATGGCGATGACAAACACAGATACGACACAGATACGATATATGCACCAAGGGCTTCTTTCAGTTTCCGTCTACCAAATCCTCCCACAAGGCGTTGTTCGGCCCGAGGCTATAGCAGGAAAAAACTTGCCCAATGTGACAAGAAGAGAGACTGAACCCGAAACCATGTGGTTGGGAAGCAAGCTTCTTACCACACAACCATGCCTGCGCCTATAAACGTATCTAAAGTATAAATATATGCAAATACAGAAACTTGAATATACAGATATGAGCATGTCTGTGTGTTCGTATATGAATATATTTTACACACATGCCCTCACTATTTGTGTGTGTGTATGAGTATGTGTTTGTGTATGTGTGTGTGTGTGTTCATAAATATTCCTGTGTTTGAGTGAAATGGGAAGATGGAAGTGGGTGAGCCACTCGAGCGAGCGGCGAGTATAAGGCGTAAAACAAAACATTTTTACCCGAATTGATAAAGAAAACAAGACGAGATAGATTCACGATGGTAATTGTTATTAGTTTGATTTTCAGAGAAACGGAAAGAACTAATTGTTATGATGTCTCAGACATTAACATTCTTAGCGTTTAGAAAAGAAAGGAAGAATCGTCATAACGATTAGCGCTTTGTTTATTTATTTATCTATTTATTTATTTGTGCGTCAACCTAATAATTTTGTTTTTGCTTTTACATTCCTTCTTCATGTATGTGTGTGTGTGAGAGAGTGCATGAGAGAGAAAGTGAGAGAGACAGTGTGTGTGTGTATATATATACATGCATGTGTTTATGCGTTATAAAATGTGTTTATAAATACATACACACATACATAGGGTGTACAAAGGATAATAAGGATGATACATTTGGAATTCACAGAATATATAGATATGTTTATTATGTATGTATATATAAGTTTACATATACACATAATAAATATGTCTATATATTCGGGGGGATTCCAAACGTATCCTAATGTAATCCTTATTGTCCTTTGCACGCCCTGATGATTATCCATACATGGCATTTAAAATGCAAAATTATATATTTATATATGGTTTGTAATTCTAATTTTGTTTGTGAAATGAAACAATTGTAGGTGAATATGTCGATTAATTAATAAATTAATCTGTATCCATTAGATATCTGTTTTCTAACTCGATAATATATATATATATATATATATATATATATATATATATATATATATATACATACATACATGCATACATACATACATACATACATACATACATACATACATACATACATGCATATCTATCTATGTATCAGTCTATCTATCTATCTATATATATATATATATATATATATATATATATATATATATATATATATGTGTGTGTGTGTGTGTGTATGTACACAGATTTATCTATAAATATATATAGACATATACACTCACATCACGCATACATGCGTTTTCATTATCAATATAATGTTTCCATATTTTTCATGGATCCATTGGATGGTTAGTTTTATCCACATATTATCTATTCAGATATACATATACTATAATCTCTCACGTTGCTGTTGATTTCTGATTTTATGCAATAGTTAACTCCAATACACCAAACCTTTAATCAAAACCATTCTTACTAATACCGTTACGTCTTTTTGTTTCTTTCATTACTGTATATAAAACAGAACATTATCGAACATGTTGTTCATCTTTTAATATTACATACCTCATTCTGAGGAGACCTGCTCTCTATTTTAGGCACGTTTTGCAACCATCAATAAGCTCTCTCGCTTGTGTTATTGCTGGTGGGTATATTCATCGTTTAACGAAGGCATTTCTCATCAGTATTGATAGTTACCATTTCACACAACCAGTAACTGATTATACGTTTACCTAAAGCACTAAATATCTGTAATAACTTCACGTTTATTTATTGCCCTGTAATTATTATCGCCTCTTCTATAACTTACATCTACTTTCCCCACTAGCATTTCTCTTATTTGAGCAGTATATAATTCCAAGGTTTCCTTGTATTTCGAGGACAACTCCCTACGGGATAATGATTAGACTTCAGTAAGACACCAATAGCATGTACACAACACAAAACTGCTTCAATGAAAATTTCCTTCTAAACTAATTACATACATTACATGTAATTACAAAGTTCTTTGGCAGCTGAAACTGAAATTAGACCAATTACACCTCGTCATCATTTTCGTTAATTCAATTTGATTTCATTTGTTCAACTTTATACTAAGTATTACTATAAATATTAGCTACAGAATATATATTTAAAAGATTTACTGAGTCGCATCACAAATACTATTTTACTTTTGTGTATAATCCTTTAAAACTATCGATCGTCACCTAAATCGTATGTGAAAGGAAAGATATGTTCGAATTATTGTTATCCGCCTTAAGACATTTTGTGTCGCAATCTTGTGAAGATTAAAAATGGCGGAGGGTCAGAAATACTAAAAAACGGGATAAAATGTCTAGTTATATCCAATATTCTCTCTAAATTTGGCTCTGCATGTGCCTGTGTGTGTGTGTCTGTGTGTATGTGTGTGTGTGTGCATGCGTGCGCGTGTGTATATATAGGTATTTACTTGTGTGAAAACTCTGTCTTCCTCTGCAAAATACATGCGCATCCATGCGAGAAACCACTTATTACAAAGAAAATTCAATCTTCAAAACTTCATGCGCGCATAATTCATTCTTTTGTACGCTAGTTGTAGAATATATATGCGAGTACACAAGCATATGGTTTTGAAGGAACATTGATTGGATGCACATGTCCTTTTTTTTTCTGAAATACAAATTCCACAGGGCTGGCATTAACATTTATAACAATGTCAGTAAAATGCTATGCAATATGACTAATTTAAATCAATTATACTGCTCCATTGAAGGAACCTCTACTTGCCCGTTCAGATTTGCAGTTATCTACCTTAACATCGGAAGAGCACTTTAGATAACGCAGTAGAAGTTATTCACTTACCTCTTAGCATTTAACCGGCCATATCCGATCCAGATATTCGAATATTTTATGTTCAAACCAACCAAATCTGGTCTTTCAAATCTACCTTACAATATCATTGCAAAAAATAAACACTCCCAAGATCAAAATCGTGAAGCAGCGAGATAAAGCATGGTTAATTTTTTAAAATGTGAATGAATTTGTTATTTCATCTGACAGAGTAAATCTAAATGCTAAACGGTTAATATATTGTCTGGTCACAGGTCTGCTTGATCAGATAACTTGGTGCTAATCAATAACAACAGCTAAAATAAAACAGAAATTCACATTCGTTTCTCGAATGCATTGATTTATTCCTTTATCGTACCTATCATATATAATACAGCAGATTTATTTTGACGTAGCGGAAGTTTTTTCAAATGAGATACATTCTATGAAATCTTTGACTGAAATGTCAAAAGGTACAATAATCCTAATCGACGAAATTGCTTTACTCAGAAGACTATTTTGAAACTAGTTCAGAGATAAAGGTGCGCTAGTGATGGCTATGTGCATCAGATGGATTATTCAACGTTGAAACATAAAGTGATTATACATCACTGGTCACGAAAGAGCGTCAGAAAAGACCACGCTGGAAACAAACCATGAACCATAAACGATGTCAAGCATGTAGCAAAAGAGGTACGTAGAATGTGCGGGCAAAGACATTTCTTTATGAACAACCGGAAATAGGCCATAACAACCATCCTAAGATAATTTCTAAACGAGGAAGCATCGATATGGTTGAACACCACCTAAATATCACTTCCTGATTAAAAGAAGATTTGTAGTGATTATGATGATGATGGTTATGATCATGTTCAGTTACTAATTTCTGACCATTTGCCAATGTAAGGAACCGTTATATTCTGTAACATCGTGTAATTTATTCTTTTGCACAACGTTGGATGACGTATGAACACTGAAGACAGATTATAAAGCAAAAAGGTTAAGAAATCAAAACAGTTTCTAAATCAGTAGCATGAAAGATCAACAAGTCTTGTAATGTCTGTTGTAGAGATGTAATCTTAATGGAAACATAAGCTACGAGGAATGCATATAGAGTAAAGAAGCTCATGAAAGGAAGAGGGCTGTAAATCCTTACCATTAACTTACGTTATGGTGTCTCTGGAATTTTATCTCTAGACTACACATAATGTGGTTGGTTATCAGTTCCAATCAGAATCGAACATTTCAATTCCAGTTATTTTAAATTATCCATTTTTAACAGATGGGTCTTGGTTCAATTCTGAAACTTACATGAAAACAAAAATTTTCATTTTTCAGATAGAATGTAAAAGGCTTATCTCTATGATCTCGGTTACTATCGTGGCCTTGGTATTTAAGTAGAGTAGTTTGTGTCTCTCTCAACTACGTCACACACATAGTAACCCATGGGCTTACAATCGCGGAATTTAGGAGACAAGGAATTGGGACTGGTGAAGTTGTAAACATCATCCGATAACCATTTCTGACTCTTTCCGGAGAAATCATGCCCCTTCATATATGGCCCACACACGGCCTTCAAACAGCAACCTTCTCCAGCCATGGTTTGATCACAATCTCCAATAGGTTCACATAGCTCTCTGAATTGTGCCTAAGTCCTTATTCAAAGATCTGGGGCATCATGGAGTCAGCCTTACTGGAGATACACACTTAATCTCTCACAATTTGGAGGAACTTAGTTTTCATGATACCTGGGACATCACATGGATTGTAGGCAAGCCACTTGTTGTTCTGGGTTCTCGCAGAAATTCTTTTCATCTGAGAAGAGCTAATTTAATCTCCAGGTCAATAGAATGACTCAGCTTGTTCAGGAGGTTCCTTACCTTCGTCAGGCAATTCTTCGTGGCCTTGGCTGTCAGATCTTGTCCCTTGCGCGTCTTGTACGAGTGGTAACGAGGGTTTTTCATTGAAGACTAGCTTTATGGTAGTAATTCCAACACCCATCTCTCTCGCCCAAGCCCGGATCCCCTTGATCTGATCTTCCATTACCTTGTCCCGCAGCTGTTGGATGAACTCCAGCGTGCGGACGCAGTCAGAACATCAACGATGTCAATCCCCGCTGGCCATGACTTCGTAGTCTACCTTACAGCTGTCCATGTCACTTTCTTATAGCCTTTATATTGTTCACAGAGAATTGAACAGCAGTCATGGTGTTGGCATTTCGATACCTGGTGCGAATCCTCATAATCCAGGTAACACTTTTCTAATATTCAGATGGTTTCCAGTCCTCCATGTATAGTAAGCAAACGTTTTTCTAAACTACAACTTTAATGTTTACGTTTTCCATCACCACTGACTGTTCTCCAATACACCATATTATTTCTGAAAACAGGTAAGATAATAAGAAATAGGCAGATTTAGTCCAAATAGCCCATATATATTTTACATATTAATGCATTCAATTTCTGGAAAATAACCTTTAATTTACATACTAAAGAAAAAAACACTGATAATTATTGTTGAGCAGAAAACATCACGATTTTAATATTTTTGTTTTCGTCAAATTTATAAAACTGGGTTCTTTTCATAACTCAAAATGCCAATAACAGAGGATGTGAATTTGTGATTCGCACTTGAACTGAAGAACAACTTTATTTTCATCAATTTAAAATTTCATTTGCAATTTAAATTGTTAATTCATTTAAATCTAGGTTTAACATGAATTAAATCAAGGCTTTATTGTGTTTTATTCCATCTTTATTAGTGGAAATGAATGCACATGAATTAAATAATTTTATTGCTACTTATATATTTTATTGACCACTGAATGAGCGTGTGAAAAATAACAAAGACACCTAGCCTAATTTGGACTCATGCTGAAAAGTGATAGAAATAGATATTACTGGGTCTCTAGCTGTATTCTATTAGAATCGCACATCAACGACAGCACCTCGATGTGGTCGTTCCATCTGTTAAATGTAGCCCCTATATATTCCACAAACCACAAGACGAAAAGACAAATTTGATAGCGTAATTCCAGGTATATTCTATCTTAAAAGAAAGACGAGATGGTCGGAGCTGGAACGCTATTGATTATAAATTTGTTAAATCAGAGCTGACTTATAGTTAAACAACAGCGGCAACATTTTCTACATAAAAAAGAGATTACTATTAATCACAACACTAAAACGATTCTTAATTACTTTCCAGTTTTTAATTGAATTAAAGATGTTATTTTACTGCCGCTGTTATTGTTGTTGTCGCTGTTATTAAATTTTATTTTTTATTCGCTTGTCAATACATCAGAGCTTGAGGTTAGCTGCACTTTTTTCATAACCGACTCCTTCTACTACCATCATCTTTTCAGTGCTTTGGCGACATATCCTTCAGTCAATAATTCAATTACATCTCAGAAATACGCTCTTTCTCTCTAATCTTCCCCACTTCTTGTCTCACACTAAAACTAACTATGCAACCTTAAAGAGAAACAAGCAGTTAAAATGCTGTTGACAGATCTTATTGTACAGATATGAAAATGCAAAAGCAACTTAATATCTCTCAGAGATCTTTCGGGCCACTTATTATCTAGCACTGCTTTGGTTCAAATCATTGTTATTTAATTTTGATTATGTATAAATTTATTGTTCTCTTTTTATCCAACCCGTCTCTATAGTATCTGTAACCATAGTAACAAGTAAAACACTGTCTAAAGAAAAATTATGTTTGCGAAAGGTCAGCTCTGTTTTTCCTTTCGTTTATATAGTTATTTGCTTCTTCTCTTCTTTGAATTTTAGTATTTTCTTTTTTGGTCTTTTTCTTTCATTTTCTTTTTTTTTTCTTTATTTTTCTTTATTGTTTCTGTAGTAATTTCATTGCCATCATAATTATATCCACCTGACCTAAGTTTAACCATCAGAAAACTTTCATAATTAGAGAACAATGCAGCTTTCTGCGGAACATTAAATTAGATTTTATAATCTTGCAACGTATATGTTGTTTTAACACCGGTATGCTGGACATAATATTATTTCAAGTGATTCAGACCAACAAGTAAATTCTTGATGAAACGAAACGTTGAGTAGATTTTTGGCATCAATTATTTGAATAGTAATTTCACTTCACGTATGCTAGTATTAATCTTATAAATGGCAGGGCCCAAACAAATTTGTATTAAGAAATTTCTAAACAGAAAGGCAGCAAACAGTGAATGAAGAGACACATGTATTGGACGATGTACTCCTAGATCTAATGAATACATTTTATCTTAATAAAAAACATGACTGCCACATGAGAATATCTTTGATTATGGATCATGTATTCGATCCACAGTTAAGGGTACTTTGAATCAGAGATTTCATACAAACTCAAAAGCAACATATTAGGTTCAACAACAAGAGCACTTTAAATAATGTCGTCTTGAATATACACTGCCCAATATGACAGACAAGATTGTCAAATATGTTATGCCTTTAAATGTAGACCTAGTCTGTTGATGACGAAATGTTTGACCTGTTTTTCAAAATGATAATTTCTTCAATAATCCTGTTAATGAACTGCTACTTGTTTGCATGCATTTTAGTTATAGGATT
>NC_043000.1:42963914-42968914 GCF_006345805.1 Octopus sinensis
TTGTATATATATGTGTGTGTGTATGTGTGAGAGAGAGAGAGGCGGGGAGAGCAATTAGAAATCAAACAGACACCTACCTATACATATATACACAACTGACATAAGTAGATGTAAGCTTGACTCTAGAGTTCATTGCCTGAAATTTCTTGCGCTCACTGAAGAAAATGTTTCACCAATATTTATTGTGCTGAGAATCAATACAAATAACGCTACTTAACATGAAAACAGTGAAAAACTTTAGAAAAGCGTCAGAAAAATTACCATGATATAACAAAAAGGGACAGAATCCCTCTGTATTTATACAAATATAATTAAAATATATAGAAACCATCTCTGTCCAGTTGTCAATGATATATCATGAAAAGTCTTTTACGCCAGGAACCGAAAGTTTTAAAGGCATTAGTGCAGTTGCTAATAATAATTATATTCCTACATAAATCTCTCTATATATAAAGCTGAAGTTGTCTGTGTATGGCAGGTTTGGTAGCCTTCAACTAACACTGTCTCCTCCGAAACCCTGCGGCGCAATTTGACCAAAATAGAGAGTATGATAGAAGAAAGCTTGCTCTTCATTTCCTAGAAGATACAATTCAAATCGGACCATGTTAAGACCAAAAATTATTTACATCAAAAAGATGCTTTTTTTTATGAAAATCCCTTTTTTTTACGAGTTTTTGACTGCTGTATCGCCATTTTTCAGTGTATTTCACCTAAAGAGAATAACAAGCTATATAATGCAAAATTTTTAATTTTCAAAAATTCCAATTCTAAAGGGTCGAAACACACCCGAGCAACGCCGGGTAAGTATATAAAATATACTGCCAATTATCACATCATGAAAATCAACAAATGACCTTCAGTTAATGGAGGCCACTATGTTCAGTCATGGAAAGGCCGATTGTCATCATCTGTCTACCACTCATCGTAGTATCCGCCATAGCTACAACATGAGCGCAAAAAGGAGAATATAAAAAAAGTATTCTCAGTGAATGGTTTCAAGAGAATATTAATTCGTTCCAACTTCTACAGCTGCAAATCTGTATTCAACTATTATTGATAAGAATACTACAGAGGTGATGTTAAAATATTTATGATACGAAGAAGTGTATTTACTACGAAGTAACGAACCATCAATTTTGCTAATAATGAATAAATAATTACTTACATTCTCTTTCAGCAGCTGTTAGGACGTTTGTTTTACAGATACTAAAGAAGCAAAATCAAACCAAAAATAATTATCAAATTTCGGAAACAAAAATATTATTGATAATATCAGCTATGCAGCAATGTATATGAAATGTAAACAAACAGCAAATTATCACCTGCTTAAATGGAAAAGTGCTCAAGAGAACTCTTAGATATTTGAATTTATAACCCTCAAGCAGGAGTTGAAGCTATCATTGTGATATCATGTACATATAAAGGCATCATGTACTGACCAAATCGCCGTGCAATGTAATTAATATGAAGATTAGTACTGAAAATTTAAAGATGAGATTGCAGTAACGTGCAAGGCATACTGACCCATTATATAGAAGAATATTGTTGGCGCGTTACAATCAAAGCTTCTGCAAAATAGAAAAAATGTAGTAGGCTAAATAAGATAATCTGAATCAGAGTAGGGATAGATTGCATGGTAGTTGAAACCATTTGCCCTGCAGCGTTCACGTAACGTTGAATGTAAAGAAAGAAAAGACATATATCTCTTCTGTCTCTTTTTCTTGTTTCAGTCCTTAGACTGCGGCCATGCTGGAGCATTGCCTTGAACTTTTAGTCGAATGACTCGGCTCCAGTGCTTATTAATGTTTAAAGTCTGGTACTTATTCTATCTGTTTCTTTGCCGACCTGTTTAGTTACGGGGGCGTAAACACACCAACACCGGTTGTCAAGCAGTGGTGACGGAGAGACTCAAACAGAGAGACGCACACACACACATGCACACACAAACTCACATGCATACACACACACACATACACATACGACCAAATTCTTTCGGTTTCTATTTACCAAATCATCTCAGAAGGCTTTGGTCGGCTAGCGGCTATAGTAAAAGACACTCGCCCAAGGTGCAACGCAGTGGGACTGAATCCGGAGCCATGTGGTTGGGAAGCAAACTTTTTACCACACAACCACGCCAGCGCCTATAGAGAGAATTATACATATGGGAATTATGAGAGAATTAAGCATATACAAGTACTAACCGCGGACTATTTCGATCTATACTCTCTTACTCTTTTACTTGTTTCAGTCATTTGACTGCGGCAATGCTGGAGCACCGCCTTTAGTCGAGCAACTCGACCCCGAGACTTATTCTTTTTGTAAGCCCAGTACTTATTCTATCGGTCTCTTTTTGCCGAACCGCTAAGTGATGGGGACGTAAACACACCAGCATCGGTTGTCAAGCAATGCTAGTGGAACAATCACAGACACACAAACACACACATATATATACATATATATATATATATATATATATATACACGACAGGCCTCCTTCAGCTTTCATCCACCAAATCCACTCACAAGGCATTGGTCGGCCCGAGGCCATAGCAGAAGACACCCGCCCAAGATGCCACGCAGCGGGACCGAACCCGGAACCATGTGGCTGGTTAGCAAGCTACCTACCACACGGCCACTCCTGCGCCTATATGTGAATATTTGGTACATTTCCTTAGGCACCAATTTCAAGGAACTGGTCTTCACAAGACCAGAAGAGAAATATTTAATGTAAAAATACAAGTCATTAGTGCAAATTAAAATATGTGAAACGCTCCAGAACTTTAGCCTGTAATATATTCACGATATAGACATATATACACATTGCAAAGATATGCATATCTCTCTTTTACTCTTTTACTTGTTTCAGTCATTTGACTACGGCTATGCTGGAGCACCGCCTCTAGTCGAGCAAATCGGCCCCGGGACGTATTCTTCGTAAGCCCAGTACTTATTCTATCGGTCTTTTTTGCCGTAAACACACCAGCATCGGTTGTCAAGCAATGCTAAGGGGACAAACACAGACACACAAACACATACATATATATATATACATATATACGACACACAAACACACACACATACATATATATATATACATATATACGACAGGCTTCTACCAAATCCACTCACAAGGCATTGGTCGGCCTGGGGCTATAGAAGAAGACACTTGCCCGAGATCCCACACAGTGGGACTGAACCCGGAACCATGCGGTTGGTTAGCAACCTACTTTATTTCATAACATTTGCCATAAAGGCAGTACATAGAGTAAAGTGGCTTTGCGGGCTGGACGAGGACATTAATGAAATGAATGATAATGAAAGAAAGATGATAAGGATGGGAGAAGACAAAAAGCGCCCGCCGACTTCTGCTTCTCTAACACATTGTTCTTTTAAAAACAAACACAAAACGAGGTATTAAACCTCTTACAATTTTTACAACTTTTCAATTTTTGGACTTAACAGTCCATTACTAACAACAACATAGTTCAATAATTACATATGATATAAATACAATACACAAAGCCCCTCCTCCCAGACCTGGCTTACACTTCCCTTAGGAATGCGCCAGCTCTAGGTCGGGGCCCCTCAAGTCGTATCTAAACATGTCCTATCAAACATAAAAAATACATTATCACTTCTCCCTTCCTCGTCTTTCCGGACCTCCAGTCAAATATCTAGCCGCCTGCAGAGCAGACCACGTTCACAGCCGGGGGGTTTAGAAGGAAAGCGAAGTGCCTGTTATCACATGTTTGTGTCACACAGTGCCACAATTTATGACTCATCCTCAAAATAACTTGTTCCCGTATCCTCTGCCATCCACCACGCCTCCCTCAGAACCAAATCGAGTTCCGTGTTAGCGTTGCCCGGGAACAAGCTATAATCCTCATTGAGCTCCTTCAGCCCAAGCGTCACGTCGAACGCCACGGCCTCCACAGCTACCTGCGGAGGCCATTCGGGGTCCTGTGTGAAGGCTAAAGGTGCTCCCTTATGGTGTTTTTCCATCACCTTTTCAATCTCTCCGCCTCTATGGAAGAAGATCAATATATCGTCTTTCCCCGGGGGCGGGATATTCAATTCTTTCGTTGGCGGCACAGTTCCCGCCAACGGTGTTTCTTCTCCTGTCGGTTGCACAACCCCAACCGACATAGTTCCGGGACATTCCGGTACTATGTCACCGACTGCCGGTAATGTCCCGTTTCTCTTCCTCTTTCTCTTTTTTATTCTTTTCAACTGAGGGAGGGTGCGTCTCCTGGTTAGCAAGCTACTTACCACACAGCCACTCTTGCGCCTGTATGTACAAATACATAAATCAAAATTTATAGTTTCAAACTCTCATTAAGATGCCTGCATACACGCACATACAAGGACATAAGGACATAAAAATGCATTAAAAAACACTGAGAATCAGCCAACAAGGAACATTGATTATGGCCATACTGTTGGCTAAAAATAGCAAACGCATCTCCCTTAAATCATGTCCAAAACACTTGAAATGACACATCGGGAAATACAGTCACTGAAATACATATGACAAGATGATCACTACTTTGATCAGACGCCAAATCAATCGGAAATAACCTAGAACATCAACAGCATCAACATATATATGTAACTATGTGTGTGTGTGTGTGTGTGTTTGTGTGTGTGTGTGTATGCATATATATATACATACATACATACATATATATATATATATATATATATATAATATATATATATATATATATATATATATATATTATATATATATATATATATATATACACACACACACACATATCGTTTCATTCTTTTACTTGTTTCAGTCACTAGAGTGCAGCCTTGCTGAAGCTCCGCCTTGAAGAATTGACGTATTTACAATATATTATAGAACTGTTATGAACCATATCTTGGGACCATACCAAAATATTACTTGGAGTTCTTCACTAATCTAAGTAATAATGTTAGCGTGGTGTGCCAACGGAGAGCTGATGAAGTATTTTCCGATTGACAATCCCTCAC
>NC_043000.1:42973914-42976414 GCF_006345805.1 Octopus sinensis
CAGATATTTATTTGTATATTACATTTTTTATACATCATATAACTTAGATCATGTATTAGCGCTTTCTCCCATTCTAGTGGGGTTTTCAAAACAAACTAAGTTCCTGTGTGGAACTTAGTTTGATTTGAAAACCCCACTAGGAACTTGAAAACCCCACTAGAATGGGAGAAAGCGCTAATACATGATCTAAGTTATATGATGTATGAAAACCCCACTAGGAACTTGAAAACCCCACTAGAATGGGAGAAAGCGCTAATACATGATCTAAGTTATATGATGTATAAAAAATGTAATATACAAATAAATATCTGTAAATATAAACCATCCGATTTTCTGAGTACCTCATTTCTTCTAATATATATATATATATACATATATACAGACTTACACACACACACGCGCACGCACACACACACGCGCACGCACACACACACACGCACGCACACACAGACACACACACACACACACACACACACACACACACACATAAACATCTTATAAACAAATACTAATTTTAACCTTTAAAGGTAAATTAATATGCTACCACTTTCGCTGAAATTTTTTCTGAAAAATTTTTTATCCTATATTAGTAGTATATATATATATATATATATATATATATATATGTATGTATGTATGTATATATATATGTATATATATATATATATATTAACAGAAAGAGAGAGAGAGAAAGGGAGAGTGAGAGAGAGGGAATTGTGTAAATTTTGGAGATAGCGTGTCATGGTTTACACTATTGTATTATTGAATGTATTGCTTTGAGGCAACTTTTCAACTTTTTTAATAGTTTAGGGTTTCACTTTTGGAGGAAATGGTTCAGCTACTGCAGCTGTTGGTGCTATTGCTGTTGTTGTTAACATCACAAAGCCCCTGCTCTAGCGACATTATAATCAGATAAGATTTTGTCCTGACCATCCATCTTTCTGTATATTTATTAATACAACCTGTATTCTGTGTCTTTTTTGTATGATGGTAATTTAGGAAAGGCGGCGAGCTGGCATAATCGATATCGCACCGGAAAAAAATGCTTAGTATAATTTCTTCCGACTTTACATTCTGAATTCAAATGCCACCGGGATCCATTTTGTCTTTCATTCTTTCGGGATCGATAAACTAAGTTAGCAGGTGATCACTGGGGTTAATGTAAACGACTTACCCCTACCACGAAATTACTGGTCTTGTGCCAAAATTTGAAGCCAATTTAGGACTGAGGGAAATTTTTGGTGCTATTTCTTAGAGAGCGAGGTATCATTTATAATTCCACTGATTCATTTATGCTTCACCAGTTAGAAATAAAGAACACTTTATTAATATGACTTCCAATCATTAGAGCATTGATTTATCTCTTTTACACGCTTGAACTCTGATTTCTATATGAAATATTATTTCCTACTTTTGAACAACAGACTTTTGACACACTGGGTCACCAATTTCAAGCGTTTAAATCAATTGTACTAATCCCTGGCCTTAGTTTGATACACATTTTATTGAAATCTGTTTATCGAAGGACTAATTGAGTTCTCATACACATTAAGTACAACGGGTTATTTATGTTGATATGCACATCCCATACACGTGCGCGCACACACACATACACACAACTCGAACTAGTCGTAAGGTTAAGCTGTATAATATTAATTACGAACGTAAAATTAGGCAAACTTCTTCTATGCATATATTAATTGGCATAACCCACTATGGGAGTTGCCACACCTATAGCTAATTTTTTTTTTACTCAAGAAATATGTTCTCACACATACATTCGTAGATATTAGATCTTTAGCAGGAATACAATCAAATTACCCGTGCAAAGCATTACGTCGTTTTCGAGAGAAGCTAGATTAATAATTATTAATAATTCTACTGCTTAAAGTGACGCTACCTAGTATGAAAATTATAATTGTGTTAATATAAATAATGCCTCTTCAAATGGGAATTGTACAATAAATTAAGGAACATATACGTGTATGGTGGGCACTTTCACCACCAGCAAATCTCATGTAGATTGAACAGCTAAGAGATTTAAGATTCGATATCCCATATGTAATTAGAAATAGATTAGAACGATAACGCTTTCTTGATAGAAACATCAGATATGATATCCAAAGGTGAATATTTGTTATGTATATGTGTAATTTAGTAGATTACTAGGCTGAATTATGTATTTCTAATTTCCTCGACATTACAAAAAATAGACAGTATAAAAATTCTTTAACGTCTTTCACTGTTACACATTCACATAATTCCTTATGTTCACATACACTTTCTCATATACATACATACATACATACATATATGTATATATATATATATATATATATATATATATATATATATATATATATATATATATACATATATATATATATATATACATATATATATATATATTACATATATATATATATATACATATATACATATATATATACATATATATAATATATATATATATATATATATATATACATATATATATATA
>NC_043000.1:42981414-43036414 GCF_006345805.1 Octopus sinensis
TCCTGTCAGCTCGCCGCCTTGTCTTCTGGTTATGTTAACATGAAAAATCTATCGCTCAATGTTTCGAAATAGAAGTTTCTAGAGACATTTCCATTTTGTGTGTATTTTATTGGCATGTTATTGTATGTTTTCCATAAACTTAAGTTTGACATTTCGTAAAGAAATGATGTTGAGAAGTGTGTGATGTTGAGTGTCTCTGTAGTTGAGTTCGTTTATTAGTTTTCTTCTTTATTTTAATACTCTTTTTTTTACTGCGGTTGTGTATTTTCTGGTTGTTACTTTAGTTGCTTTAGACTGGATAGATAGTTGTTGATGTTAAGGTCTTTTTTTTTCTTTTTCGTGACCTGAGGTTGTTGCGCTTGCGAGTTTATTTACTACTGCTTTTGTTTTTATAGCTATAGATTTAATATTTGTTGTTGATGTTATTGTTGCAATGGTTGGATGATGGCGGTGGGTATTTCTTTGGTCAGTTATTCGATGTCTCTTTAGAACGTTTGTTTTTCGGCGATACACGACAATTACTGATTTTTCTTTTCCCCTTTCTTCGTCACACTCTTTGTTATTGTTTCCTAATTTCCACTTTTATTTGGTCACGATCATTCGGAGGGAAAAACATCGGAGATGAAGAAAGGAAGCGACGTATTGATCTATATCTCTTGGCCAATGTAACGCTTCCGTTTCTTAAAAAGGGGAAAGAGTAGATGCTCCAGTTTGGTCCGACGTAAGCTGCGGTAAGACACGACGCTGAGCCTGTAATAGACATGGAAAAGGATGTAGACGTTCGTCACATCTGATCCAACGTTCAAGGATAGGATTCTCTTGGCCCATTTGACTGGTACTATATTTTATTGACCCTCCACTCATCCAGAGATATAAAAAAAATTGTAAAATTTACCTCGGTAAGATTTGAACTCAGGAAGTAAACGTACATAGAACTAAATACTGAAAGACAATTTCTTCAACGTTTAACTGATTCTATCATCAAAAATAACAATCACAATAACGATAATGTCATTTTTCTTTTATTTTTATATTTACTATCATTATAAATAATTCTTGCAATAATTATTTATTATCCAGCTTATAAAGTAGGATTTTACAAAGAAGGATTTCTATACTTTGAATATAAATGATAACACAAGAATAAACGTAAACCAAAAGAACAATAAATCCAAGATTTAATAATTTATCAATCGTCTGCCCATGTGTTCTCTTTTATTATTATTTTCTTTTTTTTTATGTTTTCTCTTGAGCAAAGAATCGGTTTTAATCCTATACTCATCAGAGAAGGACTACAGCGACAGTTTTAATATAATCTTCGTATTCGAAATATTTGACAAAGACAAACAAGGATTTCTATGAATATTACTGAAACAATTGAGATACTTAAGATGTATTGAATGATATAACTTATTCTAGATTAATAGCATTTAGTGTATACGGTGTATGTCTGGCTTATGTCATTCAACGTAATGACTGTGATGATACACATACGCACATATATAATACACGCACGCACACACACGTATATATATGTATATATATACACACACGGCACCCTTCGACTTTTTCTATTCAAAGGGGATTTTAACTCAGTATTTGGCTCTTTACTTTTTTACTCTCTTACTTGTTTCAGTCATTTGACTGCGGCCATGCTGGAGCACCGCCTTTAGTCAAGCAAATCGACCCCGGGACTTATTCTTTGTAAGCCCAGTACTTCTTCTATCGGTCTCTTTTTTGCCGAACCGCTAAGTGACGGGGACGTAAACACACCAGCATCGGCTGTCAAGCAATGCTAGGGGGACAAACACACACACACACACACATATATATACATATATACGACAGGCTTCTTTCAGTTTCCGTCTACCAAATCCACTCATAAGGCATTGGTCGGCCCGGGGCTATAGCAGAAGACACTTGCCCAAGATACCACGCAGTGGGACTGAACCCGGAACCATGTGGTTGGTTAGCAAGCTACTTGCCACTCCTGCGCTACTGTTTATTGCTTTATGTGACGCGCTTCGAGAGCCAATATTCCAATATATACATATATAGATGTGTGTGCAGGTGTGTGAGCATGTGTGGGAGCATAATACTTTACCAAAAATATTGTTGACGATGACTTCGAAGTTTCAGATGGTGTAGACCTATATTAGACAGGCTAATATAGGTTAAGCAGGCCAAAGCTGTACAAAAACTTTTTAATGATCCTTCAGTTTAATGTAAACGTTAAGAGCTTAGCCAAAACCTTTTTTTAACTATAGCAGACTCTAACGTCTAACGTGACCATAAATACCATTCAATCTTCAACAGATATACTTTGAAATTATCCGTTTCCTCTTCGCCCAATATAGAATCTATTGTTACCTCATCTAATAAGCGTAAACTTAATTCCTACTACCTAAATATATACAATCATAACATAGGTCAATGCAACTGGTGTTTGTAAAATTTCATTGGTCTTGAGATAGGTGACGTCGGCAACTGGTGTTTGTATGGTATTATTGTATGGTGATTTGGAGCTGCGGTTTCGAAAACCGGGTGGAATACTGTTACTAAAGTATTCTTTTGTTGCAGTAAAGTAAGTCACGATTTCGCAACACTCTATAGTATTGTTATATTTGGTGTTGGCTTCGCCCTTTAAACTATAGATTTTTATCGTTTCGTTAAGATACTTTATTTTGTTGCAGGAATAACCAGCCGCGCAGTGTTCTTACCACTTAATTATTTCGGCTTCCAATAGTGAAACCACATTGACTAATCATCGATTATTTTCCTTAAAAAATTTACATACAATTTGATATGTCGTGATTTGTTTATACAGATGTAAAAAGAAAGGACGTGCAGACCAAACAACAGGGAATTGGAAATAAGTCAGTAACTTTCCTTCAATAAAGCACCAGAAGGAAAGCACGCAATTTCTCTGACATATTCTAGTTGACTGTAATGTTAAAGACGTTGTTATGACTGTCAAGCACAACACCAGTGATGCTGAGGACGGTGGCAGTAACGACCACCTAAAGGAGTATAAAATGGTAGGGAAACCTAGACGTCTTCAACGTACATCTTCACTGCTACCAAGCAAAGTACTATTGTCACAGTCAGTGTAGCCGGCTCAAGTATCGAGGACAGCTACAGCTACAACAACAGCTATACAGATAATACTAAAGTCAATTTTATAAATATAATAACTAATAACTCCTTTCTTCCGACTAACAGGTCGACACTGAGAGTGGTACCATGCACTCTTGCCATTTTCCCAACTTTTACACACCCCGAAAGAAGAAGGCTCACTTACTGAAATAACATGTTCTTGGCGAAAACGTAGGCTACTGGTCCACTTAAGGTATCAACGCCAATTTTATTTTTGTTTCGTTTTCTAATCGATTCTGCATAAACTTTTCTTAATATCTTCTTTTGCATCGGCATTCTTTTCAAAATAAATATTGAACTTTTAGAAGGTCAAAGAAATTACCTTGCTGTCCTTCAGGTGCTAAGGTTAAATCCAGATGTTTACTATGTTTTTCGTCACTCCGAAGTACTGTTCAAATAGTGTGATCACAGGTTGTTCATCTCCCTGCAAATATGTGGCTTTGTGTGTGCGATAAAAAAGACTATTATCATTATTAATTTACTACGATAAAGACCTTTCATGTGTCACTCTTGGAACAAATAAAGGAATCATTATTCTTCATATATGATGATGATGATGATAATGATTTCAAATTTCGTACAAGAACAGCGAGTTCAGCAGGCGGTGGGATAAGTCGATTATATAAACACCCAGTGCTCAACTGGTACTTAACGCGACATGACTCTACAAGTCAGCAATGCCCGGACACTGAACGAGTGCATGCAGAACGGTTTCGTCGCACTGCGAGCAACTCGAGCAAGCTCGTCTGACAGCATATCCATGCTTGTAAAGGTTATCTCGAACCAGAAGCACCCCCGGTAGCACTGCCAGGCCAAAGACATCTGGAAATTATCCATTATAGTCCTCGACCGGAAAGTCCTTTGGAATAGACTTGCCAGTACGTCTTCGTTGACGCCTCAGGTCTCCTCGAGGATGTCGTCGCACTTCCCCGCTACTAATCTTCTGTATATAGCTAAAGTGTAACATCCACCGATCCTATTGCCAGTGTAACGGGAACTCGTTGCTTCTTACACTTTTGGGGTGCAACTCAGGTGCAACACAATTTCCGTTCTTTAATTTCCAGAATCTACCAGTCAAGGAACACGAACGCAACCTTAAAAATATATATATTCTTTATTTTCTTATTCACAGAAAGAAGTAAGGTGGTATATTGGTATCCACTTGGTTCTGGTGTGGCAAGGCTGAACTTTAACACTTGTAAGAATCTTACAACAAGTTCAGCCGCAAAACAGAGCAGGTCAAATCTTAGCGTCCAGAGACAGCGGAGAAAATAGGTCTGCTACAATCTCGTATGAAGGCGTTCTGCTACTGCTGTTATGCGTGTCTCTCTGTGTCCTTGTTAAGGGAACGCTGTCCCTCGCCTATCAGCTAATGCCACATCAGCAATTCCTTCTTCAGTCTTCGCGCATGTCCGAGAGGGCACTTCCCTTCTGCTTTTCCAGAAGGCTCCAACCCCGCACACGCACACTGAAGAAGGACGTTCCGCACCCGCACCCGCACACTGAAAATGACGTTGCGCGCGCGCACTGTTGTATAACTTCACTACACCAGACTTGTAGACGACAGTGAGCGCCTGACGACATTCTAAGTGCCAGGTGCCCAGTCTCGGCCTATCCTTTACCCAGGACTGCAGCTCCGTCAAGAAGATGAGCTGCGGAAAGGTGTGTCTCACAAACGGAGCCCACACACATTCGCCTAGAAATCGTTGCAGGTAGCGCAACTTGAGTGCGTGTCTGCGCAAGAAAAGTCACGGCATGCCTAAGCCGTCACACAGAAGATGTTAGCAGCAGACCGAGCGTCTGACCATTGGAACGCGTCCCTTCTACAAGAAAAGAAACAGGATACGCTCCAATCTAATCAAGCAGTAACTGGGGTAAGGCAGGACAGTCAGACGATAAATAATGACAGAAGGCGTTGTAGGCATTCGCCACCTCTGCCCGACCTTTCAGCAACAGTTTCGTCTCGGCCCATTTCTGGGTAAGAGATGTCACCTTGTTCATCACCTCTTCCCAATTCTTATCCACCTGGAGATCGGGACCAAACCAGACATCGAGCGGTTTAACTGATCCGTCAGTCTAGCGTTCGGCGAGACTGTTCGATAGCATTGATATGCCTCTCCAGCTGCCAGTCGGAATCCCACGGACTTGTCGGAATTGATTTTAGCCCCTGCAACCTACTCATACTTCTTTACAATGGAGCCGACCATCTCCACTTCGGAAGCATCTGACACCGTAATAGTCCTTTCTTCTATAAGCACAAGGCTCGAAATTTTGGGCCAGTCGATTACATCGACTCCTGTACGCAACAGGTAGTTAATTTATCGATCCCGAAAGGATAAAAGGTAAAGTTAACTCCGGCGGAATTTGAACTCAAGAACATGAGGACAGACGAAATACCTATTTCTTTACTACCCACAAGGGGCTAAACACAGAGGGGACAAACAAGGACAGACATAGGTATTAAGTCGATAACATCGACTCCAGTGCGTAACTGGTACTTAATTTATCGACCCCGAAAGGATGAAAAGCAAAGTCGACCTCGATGGAATTTGAACTCAGAACGTAACGGCAGACGAAATACGGCTACGCATTTCGCCCGGCGTGCTAACGTTTCTACCAGCTCGCCGCCTTAATAATATTAATAATAATAATAATATTATCATTCCCATCATCATTATTTGCAAAGGTGATAAAAGTTCGATGGATTTATTTTTGTTGTTTTTTGTTTTGTTTTTATAAGTCTTCATATTTATATTTATTGCAACTACAATATTTGTAATGCAGTTCCTTCAGTGCACAGTGTTCGTTTGCATCAAAGTTCCTAGATAACCTCTCTATTTGATGGGGGTGAAAAATGAAATAATAAAATGAATTCGGTTAGCCAATCGTGAAATTCAAAGAAGCTAATACATCTAACAGTCTCGTTTGTAGAGTTGTTTAGTTCGGTACATGATTTTACAACATGCCTGTAACAAAAACAAAATTTATTTTATTATTTAAGGAAAAAAAAAAACAACAATTTTCTCGTAATGGCAGACGGCAAAAGAAAAAAAATGTTATGGTAAAACGTAGACGATAGAAACGACTAATGTAGTTCGTGTCTGTCCATTCATAGAGCTCTTGCGCTCAGTTGAGCTGAGGTTCATGCACGGGTGTTTCTTTTTCCATTTTTTTTTTCTTGTGACCGTTAAGTGGAGGATAGGCAGACATATTTTTGTAAAGATAGAATAGTTTATTATTGTCGTCTGCGTTTCTCCAGTCCTATACACATACATACACGCAGACTGCGGATTTAATAAAACACTGCAAACAAATGAAACAATAGCGGTGGATAATATTACAAAAGTAGATTAGTCTGTTTTGAGTTAAATCTCTTTACGAATGGAACGCCATTATTTGGCTGATTGTTTTGTAATTTAACTACTCGCTCTCGTGGACGTTGCCTTAATATTGAATCGCTAGTGACGGAATAACGACGTTGTTAATCACATTACTAGAAATAATGACTAAATTTCCAACAGTTGGTCCTGCAGTAATAAATGCTGATGGAGTCCTGAAAATAAACAGTGGAATAGTCAAGACTTTAGCATTTCTGAAACTCACACACACACACTCGTACACATATTCTGATGCTCATAGACAGCAGCATCATGCCACGACTTCACGCACGGCATCTACATGTAACCAGCTCAGCACCATGACTGCAACTTCTTGATACAGTATTTCTACTACCGTGTACTAATAACTATGAACTGGTGTTATTTATCTTACTTGTTTCTATGAACTCACTTCTTTCGATGGCTATAGACTCCTTCATTGCCATCCTTATATGTTCTTTATACACACATACATCTATGCTTAAGCACACATGCATTTAGTTCACGTGACGACCTGTCTATTATTACTATATACATGACGCACACAGAGACACACATGTTATTACATCGATAAATCTTCTCTTAAACATTCTACACGGTTGTGTCTCTATTTTTCCCACATATATAATTTTAATGTATTACTAGCAGTATCTCCCGGTGTTGCTCGGGTTTGTTTCGACCCTTTTGAATTGGAATTTTTGAACAGTAAAAATTTTGCCTTATGTAGCTTGTTATTCTCTTTAAGTGAACATTTTTCTGGTTGAAATACACCGAAAAATGGCGACACATAAGTAAAAAAATCGTAAAAATTAGGGATTTTCATAGAAAAAAAGCACCATTTTGATGTAAATAAATTTTGGTGTTAACATGGTCCGATTTGAATTTTATCTTCTCGTGAATGAAGAACAAGCCTTCTATCATACTTTCAATTTTGGTCAACTTGCGCCGCAGGGTCTCGGAGAAGATAATGTTAGTTGAAGGCTACCAAACCTGCCACACACAGATAACTTCAGCTTTGTATATATAGATTTATTACAACAAAAACATTTATCAATATGGCCGCCCTTTTCGGCAATTACTATCTCCACATGAGAACCAAATCATTTTGCAACTGCTGCAACTTCCGCCGTTTTGATTTTGCGTGTCGCAGGCACGATGCAGGTCCTCAAACTGTTGATACTTGAGTGGTGAAGCATTGGTCTTTGCTTTAAGTACGCTCCGTAAAAATAATCGAGAAGGTTGAGATCTGGGCTATCACTTGACCAGATGTTAGCCCTCACAAAAAATAGCACTTTCTCACCAAGGAAGGCCTGTGATGCTTTTGACCCATAGCATGGTGCAGAATTCTGGATAAGCACAGCATTGTTCTGCTCAATCCAAGTTGACAGGGAGTTCTTCAGGATGTCCAGATAATCCTTTGCACTGATCTTCAAGCCAGACACAATTATGTGTGGATCCATGACACTTTCATCATGAAATATATACATATATTTTTTTTATTCTTTTAGTTGTTTAAGTCATTTCACTACGGTTGTGCCGGAGCACCACCTTACAGAGTTTTTTAGTCGAAGAAACCGACCCCAGGACTTACTCACGGTAAGCGTAGTACTTATTTGCTAAACCACTAAGTTACAGAAACCCAAACACACAAACATCATTTGTTAAGGGATGGTGAGGGGACAAGCTCAGACACAAAGACAAACACACGTATATATATATATATATATATTGGTGTGTTTGGGTTTCAGTAACTTAGTGGTTCGGCAAATAAGTACTACGCTTACAGTGAGTAAGTCCTGGGGGGCGGTTTCTTCGACTAAAAAACTCTGTAAGGTGGTGCTCTGGCACGGCCGTAGTGAAATGAGTGAAACAACTAAAAGAATAAAAAAAATATATGTATATATTTCATGATGAAATATATATATATATATATATATATATATATACATACAACAGTTTCCGTCTATCAAATGCACTCTAAAGGCTTTGGTCGGCCCAAGGCTACAATAGAAACTTGCCCAAGGTACCACGCAATGGGACTAAACCCGGAACCATGTAGTTGGGAGCAAGCTTCTTACCACACAGCACATCTGCGCCTCTCTCTCTCTCTATATATATATATATACACACACCACTCAATACATATGAAGCTACAATAAAAACTTACCCTGCTTTTTGCCATCACCAATAAAACAAATAAGAAAATAATCAACCACTAAAAATTCATTTAGTTTTTATATTATTCATCTCTGATCGCTCACTTATAATAATTGTAATTAACCTCAGTGACTGTACCAAGCAGCCTGTCCACACCATTCTATGGATTTAATTTTTTAATTTCATGGTTTCTCACACATATATAGACACACGTATACATACACAATCATCACCACTCATACTTTTAGCAGTATATTGAATATTTCATTACTCATGCATCTAAATTGCACCCAACCAATGTATGTGCATATATATATATATATATATGTATTGGCCTGCTTGCTTAGCCAGTGGGGTGGCGTCATTCGAAGGCTAAAACAATGCGAACGCATTGTGACCAGCGATGTGTAACAACATCTGGTCTGGTCGGTCATGTGATATATATATATGTATGCATATTTTTATATATATATATATACATATATTTATATATATATATGTACATATATTTATATATATGTACATATATATATATATACATATATTTATATATATGTATGTATATATTTATATATATTACTTAAATTTTCCTCGAATGAGGCTTTTACATGCCGAAGACTACTTGGTGTAATTGATAATTATTCCAAATTAATTAATTTCACCCTTCATTATTACGGATAACCATATTTTATCTCAGTAGATGACCACAGCATCTTGTTTTGGCTACACGCGGGTGGGAAGGGGCTGGTGACACAATCTTTTCATTCACACTTTGAATTTGGTGATACTAGTTGTGGATTCTAGCTCACTCTGATACTGAGTTGAGTTGGTGCCTTCTAGTATCTCAAAATTCAATATATAATCATTTATGATTATAGTATTCTACGCTGAAGAGAAAAGAAGTTTGGGTAAGGTAGAATTATTTAATATTTAATATTTAATTCTTATGCTTTCCTAAAAACTTGATTTCGAAACGTGCGTCCGTAGATAACTTAAAATTGTATGATAGATTGCCGTCAATTCATTCTCTCTTACCTGTTTGTGTCTGCCTTCCAATTGCTGTGTTTTTTGCTGAGATCTCCCTTTTTAGTAGAAGAAATAGCTATAACTCTTTGACTGCTATTTCTAAATTCGGTCTGTGGTAAGGCAATTCGTTGCTAAACCCTTTATTGCTTAGTATATATATATACATATATATATATGTATATACGATGATGATGATGATGATATACGTATCTATCTCTCTCTCTCTCTCTATATATATATATATATACATAGTTACACATGCGAATACATGTATGCATATATATATATATATTTATATATATACATGCAAATTTATATTTAAATGCACATACATTTTTAAACACATTTGCATACAGATGCGCATATGTTTATATAATTATATATGTAATATGTGTATACACATGAATAAGTTAGGAGTCTCTGTGGTAGAAATAGCATCAAAACGTCCGTCTTACAACCTGCCATGTTAAAAAAATATGGACACCGTAAATAATGATGGACTGGTCATAGATGGAATACCTTTTGATTATAGATCTTTTCAATCATAGATCAGCAATAATATAACGTGTTAAGTGTATATCACACGGGTGTCTCCTTATATATATAAGGCGTACCTGTGCGGTAAGAAGCTTGCTTCACAACCACATGGCTCCGGGTTCAGTCTCACTGGCACCTTGGGCAAGTATCTTCTACTATAGTCTCAGACCGACCAGTCTTATGAGTGAATTTCATATACATATATATACACACACAACAATAAATATGGGCAAAAGAAAATTTTCTTTGCCAATATGTTGAAAAATAGATGCTAAATTGTCCAAACACATAAAATATTTTCACTATATGTGTCGAAACAAGGAAAGCAAGCTAACGAAAATTCATTTCAGTTATCCCTGAATCGGTTCCGATCTCGGGATTAATCTAAAAGGATTTTTCCTCCATCAGCGAGGAAAACAAAAATAAATGAAATACTTAGACAAACCCACAGAAAAGCAGACGCAAAGTCATGAATATATTTAATCAAGTATCCCAATTAGAAATTCCGTAGCAAGCCTCGACACATCTGTAGCCGGTCAGGAAACGCGCACAAGTGGATAACCAATCAATGGTCTGTAAACACTGTAAATGTCATAAGATGTGACATGGACAGCCGCAACAGAGACTACGATGTCGTGACCAGCAGGAGGTGACATAGCAGACGTTCTGACTGTGTCTGCACGCCAGAATTAATCCAACATTTACAGGATAACGTGATGGAAGATCCTAGCAAGGAAATCCAAGCTTTGATGAGAGAGATGAGTTTTGGAGTCGCCACCATGAATGACCTTCACTACCACTCATATAAAAAGTGTAAGAGACAAAATCTGACAGCCAAAGCCAAAGAAGTTCCTGAACAAGCTGATCCAGGGTTGATTTGGTTTGGTTCAGATGTAAAGTACTTCTGCCAGGATCAATTGCATAAGACCCAGAGTGGCTTGCCCACAATCCATGTATCATGAAAACCATGTTTTCTCAAACTATGTTCATCGTTGGATATATAAATAGCAAATTACTCTCTCTCTTCTCACTGTTCTTTCTCAGAACGATTTTCCTTCCTTATGTCTTTTTCTTTCTTTTTTATAATTATCCTTTTTAGTCATGCTGGGCAAAATGCTTAGCGGCATTTTGTCCATCTTTACATTTTAAGTTCAAATTCTGCCATGGTTGACTTTGCTTTTAATCCTTTTGGGGTCAATAAAAGAAGTAACAACTGAACACTGGTGTTGATGTAATCTACTTACCAACACTTCTACTAGAATTGCTGGCCTTGTACCAAAAGTTGTAATCATTAATATATTTCATTTTGATTAGTTATTTTTATCTCAACCATAACTCTACTTTTAATCTTACTCATACCAACAGTATATATTTTACATAGTTTTTCCATTCAATGATTGTTTACATATATTTTTCTGTTATGATCAGCTCCCTTTTCATCCTACTGTATGCCATTCTTTGAAAAGTCATTGCCCAGTCAGCTCAAATTTCTCATTTGTTGAATTGGTATCCATAAATTCTAATATATATATACATACGGAGGTGCAATGGCCCAGTGGTTAGGGCAGCAGACTCGCGGTCGTAGGATCGCAGTTTCGATTCCCAGACTGGGCGTTGTGAGTGTTTATTGAGCGAAAACACCTAAAGCTCCACGAGGCTATGGCAGGGTGGTGGTGGCGATCCCTGCTGTACTCTTTCGCCACAACTTTCTCTCACTCTTTCTTCTGTTGGCCTGCTCGCTTAGACAGCCGGGTGGCGTCGTTTGAAGGCTAAAACAATGCAAAGTGCATTGTGACCAGCGATGTGTAGCAACATCTGATAGCCTGGTCGGTCACAGTGATATATATATATATACATATATATAGGCACAGGTGTGGTTGTGTGGTAAGAAGCTTGGTTCCCAACCATATGGTTTCAGGTTTAGTCCCTTTGGACAAGTGTCTTCTACCAAAGCCATGTGAGTAGATTTGGTAGATGGAAACTGAAAGAAGCCTGTCATATATATATATATATATATATATATATATATATATATATATATATGCATATATTTGTGTATGTATGTCTGTGTTTGTCTCCCATCAGATGTTGGAGTGTTTACATCCCTGTAATTTAGCGGTTTGCCAAAAGAGACCGACAGAATAAGTCCTGGGGTCGATTTGTTCAACCGAAGGCAGTGCTCAGGATGGCCGCAGTCAAATGTCTGAAGCAAGTAGAAGAATATACTCACAATTTAAATAAATTTCTTTACAAGTCTGTACCATCACAACTGTCTAGTGACTGGTTATATGAGCTCCTGAGTAACTGTTTGTGAAAATTTTTCAGCTTCAATAACACACACACATATATATATATACACACACTATATACATACACATATTTTTTTTTCTATAATAATAATAATAATAATAATAATAATTGTGTACAGTGCTCAGGTGCACTACAACTCATCTAAAGTGTATATATAATCAGGTGTAGTTTCGGCGGATTTCGGAAAGCATGAGGGCCTTAAAAGATGCAGTGTCATGGCAGTCAACAACTGACGCAGGCAGTTTATTCCATGCTTCAGCAACTCTGAGCGTGAAAAAATGTTTCCGAAAGTCATGGGAGCTGTATTGTTTTCTGACTTTGTAGGCATGTCCACGTGTGTTAGACACATGGAGATCAAAAAGGTGTTCAGTGTTGTTGTTGGTGAGGTGGTTGATAACTTTGTGGGTGTTTACCAAGTCCGTCGCCAAACGCCGGAGCTTCAGTGAATCCATGCCCAGGGAAACAAGGCGCTCAGAATATGGTAGGTGTCTGATGGAGGGTATGCGTTTGGTTGCACGTCTCTGGACAGATTCCAGGAGGTCAATGTTCTGTGCAAGATAGGGGTTCCAAACTGATGATGCGAATTCCAAGTGTGGTCGTACCATAGCTGTATACAGTTTTAAATAGATGGCTGGAGAGCAGATGGCTGGAGATGCAGCAGTTGAAAAAAATAGTGTCACTTTGGGGAGTGCAAGTTTATAAAATTAATAATCTCAAGCTTGTAGACCAGTTGAAGAACAGGCAAAATGCTTTAGTGAATTCTTATTTTAGTTTTTAAGCTTTTGTATCTGTTTCAAATTCCAATTCTTTGAAATCTGATATTTAATAAATCCGAATTAATAAATTTATTATTATGAAGATGGTGGTAGGGAACAGTGCATACTACACATCATTCAACTTCCACTTTTTCATGCTTGCATACTGCAGACAGAATTTGAAGATTTTCTATGGCTGGATGCACTTCCTATCACCAACACACACCAGTTTCCAAGTAGGGTAATATTTTACCATGGCTGAGATATATTTTCATGGAAGAATGGAAATAGCACTCACTGCTTGTATGATGGTGGTGCTTGTTTACAACCATGTCATCAAGCCCAGGATACACGCAGACCACACACATGCATATATCATATGATGAGCTTCTTTCAGGTTCCGTCTACCAAATCTGCTCGCAAAGCTTTGGCTGACTCAAGGCTATAAGTAGAAGATACTTGTCCATGGTGCAGTGCAGTAGGACTGAACCCGAGTAAGCTTCTTAACCACACAGCCACACCTGCAAATTTGCAGTGTAACAAATCAGTGAACTAAAGCAAATGTAGCTAGCCTAGAAGAAAACCCTAACAGATTAATTTTATGTTAATGCTATTGAAAATTTACATGAATTATGAAACATATGACTGCTTGTACATTTTATATATATATATGTATATATATGTATATATGTGTGTGTGTGTGCATTAATACCCATATGAGTATGCAAATATATATTGAAATACATATTCAAACATACAATACTTTGCAAATAGGTATGTATTTGCATAGTTTAAAAATTTAATAATATCCTTATTACAATAGTTACAAAGAATTTTTTTTTCAAGTGCATTAATTAGCTTATGTTGGTTAGTCACTGCAAGAGAATTTGTTTTCTTCCTATCAAAGAATTTTCCTGTTATTGGTGAAAATCCTCACTTCATGAAAATACATCAAAGAGTTACACTTAAATGAAAAACAGAAAATTGCACTTAAATTTACATTAAGAGAGGATGAGCTTTTGAACAAAATTCTATGAATAATTAAATGAAAAAGGAAAAACAACAGCCTTTTAAAAATTTGAATGTAAGTGAACAAGGGGGTCAATTATGCAGTCTGCAATAAGAAATTTTAAAATAAAAAACAAAACAAACAAGCTTTTGTTATGCAAAAATGATATTTTTAAAAATTGCCAACCTCCATTGAGCTTGAATAAATAAAATATTGTTTAGTAAGTTTATTCACTGAAACTTTGTAACAAATTATTTCACCTTTGTATCTCATATTACTTTTCATGAGCTACATAGGAACCTCAAAAAAGTTTCAAGTTTAAAATGAATAAGTAAATAAATAAAAACTGATGCTCTAACATTTAATCATTAATATATCGTGGAATAAAGTTGCTTTTTGTCCCTTTATGAGTCAAATAAAATAAGTACCAGTCAAACACTGGGGTTGATGTAATCGACATATCACCCCCTCCACCTGAAATCACTGGCTTTGTGCCAAAATTTGAAACCAATATATCTTGGAATAAAATTGGTTTAAGTGTGTCCAGAGATGGTAAACCATCATAATTTGCTTTTTCTCCAAGAAACATCAGCAAGTTTTTTCTCAAAGAGCAGACTTATTCTATTTTGAAGACTCCTGCTTCTCATCTATACTCTGAGTTCAAATGCCAGTGGAATCAATATTATGCATTGGTAGTATTATAAGAGTATTGGACTATATACATGTATTTAATCCTCTTGTTACGGTATTATTGAAATAGTAATCCTTTGGTGTTAGGAAGGGCATCCAGCTGTAGAAACACTGCCAGATCAGACTGGAGCGTGGTGCAGCCTTCTGGCTTCCCAGATCCCCGGTCGAACCGTCCAACCCATGCTAGCATGGAGAACAGACGTTAAACGACGACGATGATAATAATCCCTCGTCAAATTGCAGTTTATCAAAGCTTACATTGATTCCTGTGTGTTGTTGTTTTGCATTTATAAATAATAAAGCAAGTTTAATTTTCAAACAATCCAGATCCGGTCTCACATCTAACCTACAATGCTTTACTAAAAATAAACAATAACATCATCATCAAAACAATGAATAAATTAGCATTACATTTAACAGAAATCTAAATGCTAAAGGACTAATGCATTTAAGTTTACAAATGTTGAACCTCACAATCTGTTGTTAGGCTGCAAGACAGAAAAATAATCAAAACCATTCCAGCTGTGATGTTCCCTTATTTTTCCCCTATGTGCAAGGAACTTAAGACTACCCTATCCATGCTGCTTTTAAAATTGTAAGGTACGACTTGTAGCTATTTCTAGGTTGTGATTTATCTGGAGGCTCTTACCAATGACATCTCATGCATTTGACTAATATTAAAAATGCATCCCAGACTTTACAGCCAATGGATATTTCAGCCACATTGGTAATTCAAGTAAAATCCACACAGGAGACATACATTAGCATTGAGTATTTGATACATACACACACATCTAAAATAAGAATATGGTTTATTCCACTTATGAAATATCAGAATTTCTAGTTCAGCTTACTCTCAGCTATTTCTACAAATAGCCTTATTCTTCTGAACAAGAGAGCTATACAGCCAACCTTCTAGAAATTTTGTTCCCACCTTCATTTTATTTCTATGGGTCAAGTGTTTCTTTTGCAATTCATCAAGACTCCCAACTTGCCAACTGTAAGCATTGCACTTCCTCCTTATTAAGGAAAATTATTATATTACATAAAATTCTGTTACTAAAAGGAATTTTGATTTAATAAAATCCTTGGGGGGAAAAAAAAATGTTGAGACATGGTTAATGCTTTTTAATGTAATTGACCAAGCACACATTTTCTTTATCATTTAATGTGCTAGTGCCATGCTAAAAGCACCCAGCACACTGTAAAGTGGTTGGCATTAGGAAGGGCATCCAGTCAGAAACCAAGCCAATTGAGACTGGAACCTGGTGGAGCTCACCTGCTGTGGTCAAACAATCCAAACTATGCCAGCATGGAAAATGAAGAGAATATATTTAAACTTGTGTGTTCATGAGAACCATTAGCAATCAACCCCTACCTAGTTAAGGATACTCTTTTACTTGTTTCAGGCATTTGACTGCGGCCATGCAGGAGCACCACCTTTTAGTCTAGCAAATTGACCCCAGACCTTATTTTTTGTAAGCCTAGTACTTATTCTATCGGTTGTCAAGCGATGTTGGGGGCACAAACACATATACGATGGGCTTCTTTCAGTTTCCGTCTACCAAATCCACTCACAAGGCTTGCCCAAAGTACCATGCAGTGGGACTGAACCCGGAACCACGTGGTTGGTAAACAAGCTACTTACCACACAGCCGAACTGTAAGTTTAATGTCATTGGTAATACATAATGTAGGCATCATACCCAGCTCACTAACTTTAATACCCAAAGTATATTCATAGAAAGAAGCATTCCACCCACTTTAATAAGTTTGAGTTGAAGCTTTTTCAGGAACATTCAATATTCATAAATGAATTTAAACACTTTTCCTAGAGAAGTTATAATTTCATTTTAGATATATAATTGAATAACTGAAATAAATCTTGGAAAAAGCTCAGCCAATCAACCAATGTTTTGGGAGACAATATTAGAAAATGATTAACACGTTTAATCTTTATTTTTTTCCTTTGTTAAAAGAAATTTAATTTTCTATAATAATTTTAGCACCAAGACATTAGAAAACAGCTACAAATTGATCTGTGCCATTTGTTACATCTGTATGAGTAAAAGTTAGATCAGTGTAACATTATGCAGTAGAATGAAAATTAGTGGAAGCTGCTTATTATAATCAAGGATAATGTTATCACATGGGTATTGTTATTAAAATTAGTAGATAAACTCTTTATCAATTATCAGCTGATTATTATGAAAAATCTATCTCAAAAGAGATAACAAGGTGAATGCCACAAAGATGAACTGCAGTACTTAGTTATATTCTTTGAAATTAAGTTCAAATCCTTCAGGAGTGACCATTGTTGTTTATTACAGAGAAGGCAAAGAAGTACTGGTAATTTAGTCAATTTCATCGATTGTTCCTGATATCAACACAAGTGTTGTTTCAATATATTAATATAAGTCAATATTGTTGTCTTAAAAAAAAGACATTGCCAGTATTTTCTTTGCAATTGACAAAGGACATCTTTCATTATAAGATCCAGCTTTCTATGCTTGTATGGGTCGGACAAAATTTATCATAAGATTCTCTACAGCCACACGCCCATCCTGCTACCAACCCTCACTTGTTTTCTGGCGATTGACTCCCTCATGAGTGGATATGTTTTCAAATAATGAACATGACAGCATTTCTATGATGGTGGCACTCCTCTACAACTATCACACATTCAAAATGAGATACCCACACAAACACACATATATATATATATGTAGGTTGGGCAAAGTTCAAAAATGTTCAGAGCTACTACCTCCGTTAGTAACAAAGGGCCTCTCCTTCAGAGTAGAAGGCAGATTGTATGATGCCTGTGTACAAACAGCTATGCTACATAGCAGTGAGACTTGCTTGTGACTGCTGAGGCTTGAAAGAAATGAAGCCAGTATGCTCCATTGGATGGATAATGTCAGTGTGCACACAAGACAGTGTAAATGATTCGAGGGTAAAGTTGGGTACAGAGTATCAGATGCTACATGTAAGAGAAGACTGTGCTAGTATGGCCATGTAATGCATATGAAAACAATTGCATCAAGGAGTATTGAACTCTAATCATGGAGAGAACATGTGGAAGGAAGACATAGAATGATGTGGTGAAAAAGGATCTTCAGACTTCTGGTGATTTGCTAAGTAAATATGTGGTCATCCTTGTATGCATCCCTCATCTTGCAGCTTTGTGGGTGGTGGTGCCACATAAGAGCACACAGTACACTGTAAAGTGGTTGGCATTAGGAAGGGCACCCCATTGTAGAAATCATGCCAAAACAGATATAAAGCACAGGCAGCTCTCCAGCTCTGGTAAAACTGTTCAACCCATGCCAGCATGAAAAATGAAAAGAGTCAGTAATTGCAGACCAATAGCCTACCTGACATCTTTTTCCGTCTGTATAATTCTATAGTTCATCTTAATTATATATCGTTGTCTCACGTCTTGTGTTAAATATATATTTAATCTTATAGCTTGCCTCTAATTTTATCGATCAGTCTCACGCCTCGTAGATATAGAATAAATGTATTTATAATTTATAGCTCTTTATCGCTCACGCTTCTCCCATAGATTAGGCAAAATTTAGGTATTTATACCTACTAATAAATATTTCTCTCCTAAGAAAGGAATGGCTGCCGGTTTTCGCGGGCCACGACCCCTCCCCCCTCTCGTTCCTCTTCAATTGTCTTCTATCTCTTTCGATCGCCATTCGACTCCCCTTCTCCACCACCCTATATGCATATAAACCAGCGACTGTTTTTAACGGCCCCACTTGAATTCAATCTGTTGCCGACTTCCTACGAAAAATACGAAAATGAATCCAAGTTAAGCAATCTAAATTTAATTTCATCCCGTACCTACTTATCTATCTGCAATTGATCTGATCTTTTAGTTAGCCGTGTTTTATCTCTATTATTATTATGACTTGTGTAATTTAGTCTCACGCCTCGTTTTTTTTTTTATTTTTTTATATGTACATATAATTCTATAGTTCATCTTAATTATATATCGTTGTCTCATGTCTTGTGTTAAATATATATTTAATCTTATAGCTTGCCTCTAATTTTATCGATCAGTCTCACGCCTCGTAGATATAGAATAAATGTATTTATAATTTATAGCTCTTTATCGCTCACGCTTCTCCCATAGATTAGGCAAAATTTAGGTATTTATACCTACTAATAAGTATTTCTCTAAGAAAGGAATGGCTGCCGGTTTTCGCGGTGCACCCGCCCTCCCACCCCCTCCACCGGTACAGGAAGTCCTAAATTTTCTCATCCTTGTCTCTCTTGTACACTTCAAAGTCTTACGCCACCCTCACCCCCTACCATAAAAGGTAGTGGTCATTCATTGCAAGATACACTTCAAGTCTTACGCCACCTCCACCTCCTTCCATAAAAGGTAGTGGTCATTCATTGCAAGATATGTTTAGTATTGTGTACGTGGTTTGAACTTAAGTTCTATTGTTTGTCTATGAATCCTGCCAAACGCGAGTTTTCTTTTCAGGTCCATGACGCTACTAGGGCCAATACCACCCCCACCCACAGGGTTGGCACCCTGAAAGGCAGATCTGGCGAGATCGTTGAATTGCTTGAACGGAGGTGGGTTGATATATGCTGCATTCAAGAAGTGAGGTGGAGAGGAGGTTCTGCTAGGTTCCTCACAGGTAAAGGACAGAGGTACAAGATTTTCTGGGCTGGGAATACTGACGGGGTCGGGGGTGTGGGCATGCTTATCGCCGAAAAATGGGTAGATAAGGTAATTGAGGTAGTTAGAGTATGTGACAGAATAATTAAGATTAGATTAGTGCTCCATCATAGTTTAGCAACTATTATATCGGCCTATGCCCCTCAGCCAGGGCTACCTGATGGACAGAAAGACTGTTTCTATGACACCCTACTGCATACCACATCATTGACGAGCGACAGGGACCTTCTCTTTGTGGCTGGTGACTTCAATGGGCATGTTGGACGATGTGCTGGGGGGCTTCCATGGCGTGCATGGAGGCTACGGTTATGGTTCCCGCAACGAGGAGGGAACCAGGCTGCTGGAGTTCTGCGATGCGAATAGTCTTATGGTTTGCAACACTAACTTCAGGAATCCGACAAGCCACCTGGTCACCTACCGATCGGGCCGGCATACTAGCCAAATCGACTACATCCTTGCCAGAAAAAGGGAAAGATGGCTGCTTATAAATGCCAAAACCTTCCCAGGCTAAGAATGCACCCTACAACATAGACTGGTAGTTAGTGACTTTAGGATCAGGACTAAGAGGGCGACCAACATGGAGAAGAAGGGTCTGGATGCTTAAAGACCCTGTGAATGGACAGAGATTTAGAGACATGTTACTTGAAGCCTTTGACGAAATGGAAGGGGGTATAGCTACGCAGGGGGTAGAAGACAACTGGATGCTTCTGAGGGACAACCTGCTGAAAGCCACTGACCAGATCTGTGGCTGGTGCAAAGTCCCCTTAAGACCCAAAATAACGTGGTGGTGGAACAGTATTGTTGACAGGGCTATAAGACAAAAGAAACAGGCTTGGAAGGCCTGGAAGAACGGTGGTAGCAGGGAAGTGTATCAGATTGCCAGAAGGGAAGCTAGGAGACAGGTCTATCTAGCCAGAGGGGAGGCAGATAAGGAAAAATTTGCCAATGTCTTGTGCCGTGAGGATGAAAGACTTGAGGTATTTCGTGTTGCAAGACAGTGTGTGAGAGAGAATCGTGACGTGGTAGGAGAGAAATGTGTTCGCAAGGATGACGGTTCACTTGCGCTAAATGAGGATGCAAAGAGAGAGGCTTGGAGACGCCACTATGAAAGGTTGCTGAATGAGGAAAATGAATGGGATAAAGAGAGTCTGCCGATGTCGACCCAACAGAGAGACCAGCAATCCAGTTAACAGTTCCTTAGTAGATAAGGCAATTAGAAGCATGAAAACAGGGAAAGCCCCAGGCCCATCAGGAATTACTGCAGAGATGCTCAAAATATCTGGTAGTGTCGGCTATAGCTTAGTCACCCGTTAGTTAACCAGGTGATACACGAAGGAGTCATACCCAATGACTGGTGTAGCAGCATAATAGTCAACTGCTACAAAGGTAAGGCGACGCCCTAGATACAAATAACTACAGGGGCATCAAGCTGCTGGATCAGGTAATGAAGGTTACGGAAGGGTTATAGCCAATTAATTAAAGAGAGAGTTAGCTTAGATGATATGCAGTTTGGGTTCGTGCCAGGGAAAAGTACTACTGATGCTATATTCCTGGTAAGACAGCTGCAGGAGAAATACCTAGCCAAAGATAAGCTCTTGTACCTCAAAACAAATCAAAATAGATGAACATCAATGGAATTTGTATCTTTGTGGTACCAGTGCCGGTGGCACATAAGAAAACCATCCGAACGTGGCGGTAGCCAGTACCGCATCGACTGGCCTCCGTGCTGTGGGCACGTAACAAACACCATCCGATCGTGGCCTTTCGCCAGCCTCGTCTGGCACCTGTGTCGGTGGCACATAAAAAACACCACCCGAGCGTGGCCGTTCGCCAGCCTCGTCTGGCACATAAAATCACCCACTACACTCTCGGAGTGGTTGCCGTTAGGAAGGGCATCCAGCTGTAGAAACACTATGGAAAACGGACGCTAAATGATGATGATGATGATGATGAATGAGGTTGTAGAAACATTACAAAAATTTATGATTGTTCAATGTATGAGGAACTGAATTAGGTTATAGTGAAAGCTAAAACCTAGGGATTTAACCCACAGATGTTGTGCTAGACAAGACCCAACAACAAAATGGTGAAATGATGTTGGAATCAATGTTTAGATATACACAATTTATTTTCATAAGCAGACTAGCACATTTTTATACTTGTTAAATTTCTTTGCAGAATTATTGAATCAGTTTTACTTGCACATCTGCAGTTGTGTCAGGTGTAATACCTAAATATTGATTTAGAGATAGCAACAGGATACAGGAGTCATATACATACATACATGTATGTGCAGGCACATGGCCTAGTGGTTAAAGCAGCAGACATGTGGATTCGAATATCAAACCGGGTAATGTGTGTGCTTATGAGCGAAACACCTAAGCTCCATGCGGTTCCAGCAGAAGGTAATGGCGAACTTCTGCCGACTCTTTCTTTCATTCTTTCCTCCCGCACCTTGCAGCTAAACTAAGACGGACTGGCAAGGAAACCGGCCCTTATGAGCCAGGGATGGTTTGAGAAGGAACAAACATATATATATATATATATCTATCTCATCATCTTCGTTTAGCGTCCGCTTTCTATGCTAGCATGGGTTGGACGGTTCAACTGGGGTCTGGGAAGCCAGAAGGCTGCACCAGGCCCAGTCTGATCTGGCAATGTTTCTACGGCTGGATGCCCTTCCTAACGCCAACCACTCCGTGAGTATAGTGGGTGCTTTTTACGTGCCAGACAAGGCTGGCAAATGGCCACGATCGGATGGTGCTTTTTACGTGCCATATAACTCATTTCAGTTATCAGACTGATCATAATTTTTGTTTCAGTTTCTTTCTGCCTATGACTAAAAACCTTTAAAATGTATTGTGGCATGAACATTTGTCACACCCTAACAAAATACATTACCATTTGTTTTTACTCAATATTTTTTCCCCATTCTCTCACGTATGTCTTTCTAACAAAGTATGTTGCTAGACTTTTATGGGGAAATATGTTTATATCATTCTGTGTCACGTTTGTTCTTTTTTCCTTTCTTTAACACTGCCATGAAGAACTTTTAGTTTGATGAACCTAACCTGTAACTTATTTCATCAGTCTCTTTTACTGAACTGGCACGTTAGAGGAATGGAAATACACCAATACCTATTGTCAAGCAGTGGTGGGGGACTAACACAGACACACACACACACACACACACACACACACATATATATATATACTTTTATACAACAGGTATCTTACAGTTTCCATCTAGCAAATTCATTCAGAAAGCTTTGGCTGGCCTGAGGCTTTGTGACAAATAAGTTTCAATATTTGAAACAATTTTGGCTCATTTAACCATTTAGCATTACAGCTAGCCATATCCAACCCAAATAGTTTACTTATGCTCAGGCCAGCCAGAGCTGGCCTTTCACATCTACCCTACAATGTTATTCTTTCCATGGGTTGGATGATTTGACTGAGGTCTGACGAACCAGATGGCTGCACCAGACTCCAATCTGATCTGGCAGAGTTTCTACAGCTGATCAGATTGGAGTCTGGTGCAGCCAAAGGGTTAAGCTATAATAAAAAGGAGCACACAAGTACACAAAATGTAGTAAGCCAAGAAATTTTAATTACTTAAAATTACAGCTTAAATGATGAGCAAAGTGAGTATCTAACTAATTCTAATTAAGTAAATAAAAAAAAAGGCTTAATCTCAATTAAATGTGGAATGTACAGGCAAATGTTTTTATTTAATTTATTGCAATACATAATGAAATAACATTTTAACCTCTAAAAAGAAAGGAAAAAAAAAAAAAAGGATACCCAGACAAAAAACTAATATTTATGTATAGATTAACCGCTAATGTTTTTTAACAATCAGTTATTTTAAACAATCTGAGAGAAAACAAATTCAAATGAATGCCTATAAAGGCAGCTGGCTGTGTTAATAGTATTGGCTAAATCTTAGTTTTTTTTAACACAAAGTGGATGTGTTTCTTTTGAATTCCAACTTACTTTATATATTATAAAGCATGTCAGAATTTATATGTATATATATATATATATATATATATAATCTCAAGCTTAGAAGGTTGAATAAACTCTTCATACTCATTCTTCAGTTTTCGACACTCAGAGTTGTGATCACACCAAAGTCATCAAAATGAGTTTATTCAATAATAATACTGCAACGGATCTTATCTATATACTGATGTGTGTGTGTGTGTGTGTGTGTGTGTCAGCCTTCAGGAAGAGGACAGGAAAAAAAACTAGTTATACCCCGTTAAAGTGTCAGATCACCAGCTATGATCTGAAATACAAGATTACACGTACACACACCAACAGAATTTTCAGAGAAACCATGAACACATTGTTTAATGTCTGTTTCCCATGCTGGCATGTATGCATATGATGGGCTTCCCAACCGTTTCCATCTAGTAAATTTACTCACAAGGCATTAGTTGGCCAGGGGTTATAAGAAAACACTTACCCAAAGTGTTGCACAGTTATACTGAACCCAAAACCAAGTTACATAAGCACATTGCCATGCTTGCATCTATACCTGCACACACCCATTATATCTATGTTTTTAAAAAATATAAGTTAAAAATCAGAGATCAATATATCTACAGTAAACTTTCCACTAGATAGTTACTGTCATCCAAAAAATTCAAGTTTATTTACATAAAAATTAAAATAAAGCAGTATAATTTTTTAAATTCCATTATAAACTTTGGCTTTCCTCAGTAGATGTAGCATCAGCAGACCCTTCTTTGTCTTCTGTATTTTCTGTTTCATCAATGGCAGACTGAAACATATACATTTTTAAAAAAGTGTAAAAGATATTTCACAAGTCAGGTTGTATTTTTTCATTTAAAAACAATAAGAAATTGTTTATTTTCATTGACCCTTTTCCTACCATATTTCTGTTAGAACTTTTCCATATGCTGCTCTTTGGAACTTTAATACAAAGTAGTTTGAAAGAGGATGTTTGTATGAGACTCAGAATCAGTCTCAGGCAGGTTGGTATAAAAAAAAAAACGTTAACCCTTTCATGACTATATTTCAATAATAGATATCTTACATACATGGCAAGATTTTCAAATGTTTGACGAGGGAAAAGTTAATTTTATCAACAAGTACAATGAAAGATAAAGTCAGCCCCAGTAGGATTTGATATTAGAATGCAAAGCACTGGAAGTGAAGACTATTGTTGTTGCCAGATCAGCCAATTTCAACAACAAATATATTCCCCCCGTTTTTCCATTCATTTTGCAAATATCAAGAATGGAGCAATTTACTAAAATCTATTTTATTAGTAAGCTGGTGTTTAAAGCAAATTGAGTACAAATTCCTTAACTTGTGATAGAAAGTTTTTACTTCAAATATAATTTAATAAAATGACTAGTTTTATATCTTAAGCTAGTGGAATTCTCAAGCTGGTTGTGCTAAAAAAAGGGTTGAAAATATGAGATTCAAGCAGGCATAATGATTGTATGTGTTTATTGTAGTGCACACTTGCTGACTAGAGAGAGAGAGAGGCACATAAAAAGCACTCACTACACTTTTGGAGTTGTTAGGATTAGGAAAGACATTCAGCCATAGAAACCTTGTCAAATCAGATTGAAATCTGGTGCAGCTTCCCGGCTTACAGTCAAACTATCCAACCCATACGAGTATGGAAAATGGATGTTAAATGAGGATGATGATGCAGATGTGTGAGGCAGTGGAATCAAACCTTAGGAGCTCATAACTGTAAAGTGGACTGATTATTTAATGAAGCTTGTGCTAAATGACAACACTACTGATGACTCAACAAGTCTCTACATGGTTGCCCAACTTGCAAGAAAGAGCACACAAATCATCTTCAAATCACATCTAACTATTCCAAGATATGCATATCAAACGATGTAGTTCTGAATGTACAAAAAGTTGAGACAGTTATAGAGGGAAAGACAAGAGGTTTGCTCAATCAACAACAACTAGATGCAGCAGCTACACTTTTGATACCAACACTCATGAACCGGTCAGTTTCTATGATACAAAACTACCCATTTTGGTATGTTTACAATGAAATTAAAAACTTCTGTCATAACCCTTTGTTATAAATACCAAATACTAGCTTAATAAAGAAAAATTTAATTATTTTACTAAACCACTCAGGCAATGTACTCCAGAAATATGGAAAAACAGTTTTTAAGGGGAAATGTGTTTTAAATTTTACCTGTACAAGATTTGCAAAATCCTCAGCTTTTGATGCCAGCTCAGATAATGTTTCATTTTCATGTTTTAACATGTCATTTTCAATAGTCAGCTAAAAAGAAAAATGTAAAACATGTATATATATATAGATATATATTTTGATTTATCAATACATTAAAGGATGAAAAAAACGATTGATACGTACTTCCTCAACTTTGGCCTTTAATTGTTTGTTTTCCTCATGTAACTAAAAAAAAGAAAAATTAAGAAAAAAAAAGGAGTTTAGCTCACCACTGAACAAATGTGTCATCACATGAACTGATAAAACTTCACAAGAATAAAGCAATCCACATATATATCACTTCATGCAGAAGCCAACAGAGACAGTCTCAAAGAAACCTGATGAATGACATACCATACACCGAACCCAACTAATCTTCAAAAACAGACACAAACTTGACTATATCTCTAATGAGGAGATTATTTCAATTGGTTTTCAATATACCTTGGAAAGGTATAGCAAAATATCAAATTTTACATTTTGGTAATGACCAGCTGCAATTATTTAAGTTACAAGATTTTCAATTATAAACACAATAGTACAAGGGGATGTGTATTTAAATCAGTTACAATGAAAATTATGATGTGGTTGAACTTAAAGAGTTGGCAATATTTTAAACGGTGATATGTGAACTTGGCACACCAAATCAACAGTAAAAGGTTGGTATGTTATGGGGTGGCTGATACCAAAGTTGAAGTAGATAAAGACAACACTTTTGTTAGGATGGAAAGAGATGAAACGAAAAAGGCTTTAACACTGTGAGACCATTAGGAAGAGTGTATCAAGTAACTTAAATGCTAGATAAAACAAATGACAAGAACAGAATATGTTTCCCATGAAATTTAATTCAATTAAGCAAGCAATTAGTAAAGTCTGACTTTCTAGAAACTTCAGTGAGATTTTTTTTTAAAGTACAGCAATACAGAATTTTTGTGTAAGAAAAACATACTTAAGAGACTGGAAGAAAATGTTAAGAAAAATGGGAAAGAACACATGATAATGCATTTTGGTAAGCTGCTACAAAAGTGCATGCCACAGTTCAGTTCAAAAGTTCTTTGACATAGGCAGGAGGATATACTAGCACAGAAAAATTTCTCCCAGGCTTTTATGATTGGTACCGAGAGAGGTCTGTAGCAGAAAGGCTACAAACATTACTATTTATAGGGAAACATAGGATCACAGCTACTTGTGGTTTTTTTAGTTGCAAAAAGCATGGTTAAATCTGGAAGAATGCTTTCAGATGTTATCACATACCTAAAGATCTCAACTACATTCAAGTTGCAAATTACAGTGAACATATATATCTTTATTCTGGAAGTACATATGTCATATTGCAGATGACAAGACATTTTGTGCAAATAAAATGTGCAGCTGTGCTTATAGTTGTAGCTATGAAGTAGTGGTTATGCAACAAAAGCACTAACAAATTATGTTCTGCATCAGCAGCCTGCAGATTTATACTGTACTCCATTATAGGAACAATTTACAGTCAGATTGAATGGAGCAGAAGAAATTAAAGTGGCTGGATCTTTGACAGAACAGTGCTGTGAACTATATACAAATTGAGCATTTCAATTTCTCCAGCTTTCATTTGAGAAGATATTACAAAATGAAGCATACAGAGCTAACGATAGCCACCAGGCACTGAAAGCAAGATTTTGTTTTTATTCCAACTGTTCATTTTAATGTATTTGGAATCAGAAATAAACCCCTTCCATCCTAATTTTACGCAAGACTTTGTTGACTTACAATCTAAACATCAAATTAACCCTTTTGATATCAATTTAGAACTACTCATTTACAAGTTAGGCTTTTCCATCATAATTTTAGCCAAGAATCATTTGTAATGTTTTAAACAACACCTAAATTAATATTCTATTAAATCTTTCTGCATTCTCTATTTTCAAAACTAAGTGAAATATTAGATGATGCCCTTCGTTGAGAATGGTCACAGATCAGCTAATAATGCAGTAAATTACTTTTCAAAATTTGATCAGGATTATGTTAAAAGGGTTAAACTGAAGCATCTATATTTAAAGATATCAGAAAAACTTGCCTTGGACATTGAATGTCACATTTTCTTTGTAAACAGACATTGATACATTTATTTGAATAGACCAAATCAACAACAAACTATTTGGCAAGGAGATTGAACAACACATCAAATCAAGACAAATAATGTTTGCCAACTTGCAAGACTTTAGCTGTAAAATTTTACACTATACCAAATTCACTTTGCATTAGCTGAAATACTTACTCAGGCAGCAACCTGAATATTTTCATAATATCACTATAGACAATTGTTCATTTACAAGCCCAGCAATGTTCAGTAAAATCTTGTTTTGCCATCCCTTTTCACTGCCCTAGGTCATTACCAAACAATATATCAATCTGGTTTTGAACTTCAGGTGATGAACTGCTCACAACGGCAATAATTCTAAAATCTTACTCATGTCATTGTTTCACCTCTAAGTTTGATTGCTGCAATTAACCAGATTAAATACAAGTTAGACTTGAGTGCTATTCAGAATTCAATCATTAGTGGCAGAAAAGATGCCCAGCATACTAAAAATACTATCTAACCTAGCCTAGAGAAACATATGCACATACATGGTGATGTTATTAGAACCACAAGGGTTAGACAAAGAGGTGACAATACAAGGGACACATGGGGTGAGGGACTTATTGAATGTTCTGAATATATAATTACGAAAGAAGGTGAAATAAAAAAATGAATGGATGGGAATGGATTTGACCCACCAACCACATTCCTGCATTGCACTGCTTATTTTCAGTACTGTATTTAAGAGATGAGGAATTATGTACATTAGACAGATATTTGTCCTCATCTTGTTTGTTGTTAACACATTTCAGCTGATATACCCTCCAGCTTTCTTCAGTCTTGGGGAAAATTTCAAACCTGAGTTCTCATTCCTAAGGTAGTTTTCGATATTATTATTATTATTATTATTATTAAGGTCACTGCTTGGAATCAAACTCAGAATCTTTAGGTTAGTAGCCACGCTCTTAACCACTACGCCAGTTGCCCGTGGGCATATGATAGCATTCATCATCATCATCGTTTAATGTCCGTTCTCCATGCTAGCATGGGTTGGACGGTTCGACCGGGGATCTGGGAAGCCAGAAGGCTGCACCAGGCTCCGGTCTTATCTGGCAATGTTTCTACAGCTGGATGCCCTTCCTAACGCCAACCACTCCGTGAGTGTAGTGGGTGCTTTTTACGTGCCACCTGCACTGGTGCCAGGCGAGGCTGGCATCGGACACGGTCGAATTGGTGCATTTTACGTGCCACCTGCACGGAAGCCAGTCGAGGCGGCATTATACATCAGATTTCATTAGCAACATATCACTCAACTTGAAGCTATGGTAGAAAAACAAAACATATTTGTCAAAAGAGCTGCAAAGTAGGATCATACCAGAACCAATCAATTGCCAGATGAACTTAACCAGACATAATTCATGGATCTTATCACCTCATGACAACTGAGGTGGTGAGAATGGGTGAAATATTTACCAGTGTTTCTAAATGTGCTAGAAGATTTGATTCTAAGAGGGTGTAGGCATTAGGTTTAAGGTTTATAAAACTGTAAGGAGACAAAAGATAAGACATAAATAATCAAAGCAAGCATTTAAAAATAATATAGTCTCTTTGAAGAAAAGGAAAGAAATACTTTCAACAGCAATAGTAAAATGCTGCAATACCTTTTAATATGAAGCCATTTAACCAAAGACTAGTCAGGTTCCAACACCATTTCAATAATGCATAACAATGAATGTAACAAAGAAAAAGCATGAGAGATGAGACAGAGCTTGAAAAGAGAGTGTGGAAGACAAGGGAAGTGAAAATGAAAGACACTATTAGTGAAGAAGGAGAGAAAAGAAGATGAGATGATTAAACTTGGCAAATGGATCCCTAAAGGTTGATAGACTAATAATGAAAGAAAGAATATTTTGTAATGTCAAATTATATTTAGTATCAAATTTGTTATCAAAGAGAAAAAACAGATGTATCCATACTGCTTTATTTTCGTCTAAAGTTTCAGCAAGGGCTTGCCGTTGTTGTTCAGAGTAATCTTTCCAGTATGTTTCAGAAATATTTGCTGAAAAAAAATATTGTCATCATTATTACACAAAAGAAAAAAAAAAAAAAAGGCAATACAGAACAACTGAAAGCCAACGAAGCAGCCTGACCTACACTGCTTAACTTGGTAGAGATAACAGTCAAATTTTCCTAAAAATCCGTTAAATCATTGGCTGTGTGGTAAGTAGCTTGCTTACCAACCACTTGGTTCTGGGTTCAGTCCCACTGCATGGCACCTTGGGCAAGTGTCATACAATAGCCCCAGGCCCATCAAAGCCTTATGAGTGGATTTGGTAGAAAGTGAAAGAAGCCCATTGTATAAGTGTGTGTGTGTGTGTGTGTATGTGTGTGCTTGTCTGCTCCTTCCACAGCTTGACAACCAGTGGTTTGTTAATGTTCCGGTAACTTTACAGTTCAGCAAAAGAGACCGAAAGAATAAGAACTGGGGTCAATTTCTTTGGCTAAAGCTTTTCAAGGCATTGCCCCACGCAGCAGTCCAGTGACTGAAGCAAATGAAGATACACAGCTTGACAAAGATTCAGAAGTAATGTTTGAATAAAAAAAAAAACAGTATAATCACTGCTGGAACAGCAGTTCAACAACTGACAGAGTATAAGCCCCTAATGAAATAGAACAGAACTCTTAATTCAGTGAATTCAATTCTAAGGTGATATGGTAACTAAATTTTTATCCACCTCCACTTAAAGTCAGCAAAATTTGTAAATCTATTTTGATACTTAAAACTGAGATCAAAGCATTCTATTGCTAAAAATTCTACTTCATGAATCAAAGGTTGAAGAATACCTAAGTAAGGAAACCACGAAAGGGTGAAAGCTGTTTCAACTCCCACCCACCTCCATTCACGACTTCAACTTCAAAAGTTTATCTAGAGTCAAAGGTACACTTAATATTAAAATCCAAGAATGTAGTAAGATGGCAGAATCATTAGCGAGTTGAATGAAATGCTTTTGGGCGTTGATAATTCATTCATTGTTCGACCGTGGTACAGACAATGGAATTTACTATGTTACGCCAGACTTCACGGTCCATCATAGCATTACGGAGGTCCTGTTGCTGGATGCCTGTATCCCTGGAGATTACATCTGGGTAGGAGAGTGTGCGCCCTCTGGTATCATGAGCAGATGGCTTCCAGAGGAGAAGAGTAGAAATTTCCTCGTTTTCAGCTCTACAACAATGTCCAGCAAACTGGACTCTTCTAACTTTCACGAGAGATGATACAGGTGGTAATTTCCCATATATTTGTACTTTGGTTGGATGACGCTTCCACGAGATATTTTGAGCCCTCATAAGGAGGCAAGTGTAAGTTCTATCCAACTGCCTCTCAAGCTTCTTTGATAACGTCCAGGTTTCTGAGCCACCTAGTAGAATTGGTTCGACTGTGGCTTTGAAGATTTTAAATTTGAAATCTCTACTTAGTTTTGATGACCAGATCTTATGCATATCATTACAGGCTGACCAGGCCATACCCTGTCTAGCGTTGATAAAGTACTAGATAGGCACTGGCATCGATGTAATTGACTAGTGCCCTCTCCCAAAATTTCAAGAAACAAAAAAAACAAAAAACAAAGCAACCCAATGAGTGCAATCTGATTTAATGAGGACCCTAATTCTAATCTATGACAACACATAGATGGGTGTTCAAATTCCTGAAGAAGATTACAAAAAGAATAAAAATCAGTTGAAATGATCCCTTGTCTAATGTATTGAGTTTAGTTTACACATATGCAATGCTGGTTGAAAAACTGACTTCCTCTAAATTTACATGATCGCATCAAAACATTTCATAAATCAAAGTTATCAATTAAATACTAAAGATGAGTAGTTAAGATTATATATAATTTCATAACTATTAACCTTATCTTTAGAGATAAATATTTAGCGCTATATCACGTTTCAATCAATTCCATCTGTAAACTTCAATAATCATCCTTATCCTGAATGCATACACAGTACCAGACAAATTCAAACACCCACTCACCCACCACCACCCTCATACAACAAACTAAATTAGCATTCTTATATCCAAGTATATAAGTTGGTAGCCTAGTAGATAAAGTAATATTTCCAAGAGGTTTATTTGAATTCAAATGACTTTTTTTTTTTTGTTGTTGTTGGTAGTAGTTTTTGCCCAACTCTCATTAACCATGACTGTTCAGACTTTTGATTAACCCTTTTGTTACTGTATTTATTTTGAGATGCTCTGTGTTCCTCTCAATTATTTTAAATATAACAAAGAATTTAGTAAAATAACTTAGTCATCACTAAGCTAGTGTTAGTAACATAAATTGAGACTAAGGTTTGGCAGAAAATTTTAATTCAAAACTTATAAAAACAAGACATTTGTACTCAGAGCCAGGGCCGGTTTCAGCTGAGTTGGTAACGAAAGGGTTGAAGACATTCCAGCTATAAGCATCCTATCTTTTTCTACTACATACACAGGCAACCAATTTGTCCAATGTTGTGGGCTCATAGGTGCTGATGCCATGTAAACACACCCAGTACACTATGTAAAGTGATTGGCATTAGGAAGGGCATCCAGCTGTTGAAACCATGCCAAAGACAGGAAGCCTGGGAAGCTCCTGTCAAACTGTTCAACCAATGTCAGCATGGAAAACGGACGTTAAATGAGGTTTTCTAAAGCTGTGGGAAATAATTTATGGGAGGTTTGACAGCTATTTCTATTAAGCAACCACACAGAAGATCCCACATTCGCTGCTATACACCACTTGAAAATCACAATCCTATTTGTTCATCATACCGCCTCAAGAAGTCGTGACCAACATGTGCCAGCATGGAAAAAGACATGCATAAACACATCTAACCAGTTTCAGTCGCTACCATCTATTTTCACTCAAGATAGACTGATGGCATCAATCACTCGCCAAAGATGCTGGACACTGCGATCAAACTTGAAACCATGCAGTTGCAAAAATCTTAATCATATTAAGAAAGTTCTTTTAAACTAAAGATAAAACAGCAGATCGAATTATCTCCAATCAATACTGCAAATATTGTAAGAAATAAACACTTTTCACTCTTACTTGTTTTAGTAGTTTGACTGTGGCCATGCTGGAGCACCACCTTTTAGTCGAGCAAATCGACCCCAGGACTTATTCTTTGTAAGCCTAGTACTTATTCTTTCGGACTCTTTTGCCGAATCGCTAATTTACGGGGACGTAAACACACCAGTATTGGTTGTCAAGCGATGTTGGGGGGGGACAAACACAGACAAGCAAACAGACACACCCACATATATATATATGTGTATATATATATATATATATATATATATATATATATATATATATATATATATATATATGTGTGTGTGTGTATATATATATATATATATACATACATATATACAACGGGCTTTTTTCAGTTTCCCTCTACCAAATCCACTCACAAGGCTTTGGTCGGCCTGAAACTATAGTAGAAGACACTTGCTCAAGGTGCCACACAGTGGAACTGAACCCAGAACCATGTGGTTGGTAAGCAAGCTACTTACCACACAGCCACTCCTACGCCTATGTAAAAAAAAAATTAAGATCATAAGGAAAAGAAAGCATGGCTGTGTGGTAAGAAGCTTGCTCCCCAAACACAGGGTTACAAGGTCAGTCCCACTATGTGACACCTTGGGCAAGTGTTTTGTAAAGTAGTCTCGAGCTAACAGAAGCTTTATGAATGGATTTACTAGAAACAGATTGATAGAAATGTGTATGTGTTTTGTGTGCATATATATGTACACACATATGTATGTATCTGTATCTCCATTGATTGACAACTGGTATTGGTTGGTGTGTTTACATCCTCGTAACTTAGCGCTTTGGTAAAAGACCCCAACTGAAACAAAAGTATATATAGCCAGAAAATCCACATAGAAACTAAAATAAAAATAAAAGTGCAATGAAGAGGAGCTGAAGGAAATATAATTACTTTCACACATTAATTCATTAGCCTCCATTTCTGTGCTCTCTATGTTGGAGGTCTGCACAGGCCTTCTCTCATTTTCTGTTGCCTTCCCTTCTGGTTTCGGTGAGTTTAGGTTCAGCTTTGAGTCTTGCAAAACAAGTGTTCTCTGTGTGGAATCAACCAACTTCTTCGATTTTCCTGACTGTTTCACCACCATAATAGAAATAAACAGTTAATTTTTAGAATAAACTTACAAAAGAAAAAGCAAAACTATTTTATAAATAATAGATAACATTTTCATTAAAATATTGTGATATTGGTTATTTGTATTATGAAAGTTCAAGCATTTGATAAACATTTTTCCAATTAATACGATTCAAAAATTTATCTCTTAAAAAGGAAAAAGTTTTCAAAAAGTATAACTATATCAAGTTAGAAAATTTAACTTTTTTTTCTCTTTTAGAGATTATTTGCTAATTTACTAACAAACTATATTAAAAATTAAAATCTCCCGGCATCAAAATAAAACTGCAGATATTGACTTTTAAGATTGTCCGCAAAGCTGGTTTTCACTAAGTGGAATATATAGTTGTTTGAATCCTTGCCAATTGCAAAGGAAATTAACGGCTGGAACCCAAAAGGGTAAAAGCAAAATGCTGATAGGGATTACAGCCATAATTAAATTAAACATTACAAAGCACTTTGCACAGTGTTTAAAAACTGACTGAATCACCACCTAAGTATAACCAACTTACAACCAAGATGTTCACTCAACTTATAAAGAAATAGCTGTTCCAAATCTCTTCTAAATCACACCACTTATTACACGAGATTGCTGTAATTTGAATGTAAGTCATAGGTCAACTCATTTAGAGTAGCCAGTTTATTTTCTCCCGCCAAAATGAAAGACCACAAAAGTGAAACATTAAACTCATGTAAACTATAGTAGTCACTGTTTAACCACAAGACAATACTGAGCAAGCAGATCAATGATCTAAAGCACTTCAGTCAAAAACTCCCTGGGGTTCTTAAGGCTATTGTAAAGTACAGCACCTGGTATATCTCGTGTGGTTTTAATGAAAATTTGGCTAGTATTCTAGGGGATTGACCAAACATCCAGAGGGGCTTCTTTGCTGACTTGTAATTTGCTTATTTTGATGACTCAGCAGAAACGAAACTGCCCTACACTTTTGACTTAACCCTTTAGCATTTAAACCGGCCACACCCAGCCCAAATATTCTATGTTTTATGTTCAAACCAATCAAATCTGACCTCTTACAATGCTATTCTTTAAATAAACGATCATCATCATCATCATTTAGCATCTGCTTTCCATGCTGGCATAGGTTCGACTGGAACTGGCGAGAGGGATAGCTGCACCAAGTTCCAGTCTGATTAGGTATGGTTTCTATGACTTGATGCTCTTCCTAATGCCAACCACTCCAAGAGTGTAATGGGTGCTTTTTATGTGCTACCAGAATGGCTGCAGGCCACAATCATGATTTCACCTGGCTTGATGAATCATATCTTTTAAATCACAAATACTACAAAATAAATGCATAATTAATTGAAAACAGCATGAATAAATAAGCATTGTATTTAACAAAGTAACCTGAATGCTAAAGGGTCAAGTTCCATTAAGCTCCAAGTTTTTAATTTTAATGCTACTGTAAGTCAGTTTTAGTTTTTCAACCATGCCAAATTAAGTTCAGCTAGTGTAATGAAGATAGCTTTATCAATTCTTTTACCACCAACACAAAAAGCTGGACTGTGCTTATATTTGCAACAATACAACACATGAAAGAATAAGCAGCTCAGTACGTACAACTGAACAGTGCAGTTCAAATCACTGCTCCACATATATGTGTGTGTGTGTGTAGGCGCATGGCTCAGTGGTTAGAGCATCGACCTTACAATTGTGAGCTCAAATCCTGGACCGGGCTGCATGTTGTGTTCTTGAGTAAGTTTATTTCACGTTGCTCCAGTTCACTCAGCTGCAGAAATGAGTTGCAACGTCACAGGTGCCAAGCTGTATCGGCTGTTGCCTTTCCCTTGGATAACACTGGTGGCGTGGAGAGGGGAGGCCGGTATGCATGGGCGACTGCTGGTCTTCCATAAACAACCTTGCCCGGACTTGTGCCTGGGAGGGTAACATTCTAGGTGCAATCACATGGCCTGCGTTGTGACTGAAGGGGGTTTCAATATAAATACACACACACAGGGGCATAGCTAGGGTAAATGGTGCCCAGGGCAACCATCAAAATTGCTCTCCACCCCAACCAAAAAGTCGAAACTCACAGAGAAAATAACTGGTTTTAAAAAATTGCAATAAAAGATTTAATTAAAAACTGACAAAAGATTACAATTTTATCTTCCATACTCTTAACGAAGCAAACTGATCAATAATTTGTCTAAAATCCTTTTCTATCAAATTCATGACTTTCCATGCTGAGAAGGGCGAGACAATTGAGTTGTTGTTGGCTCATGGAGGTTCTCATATGCAAAAGTATTAGTTTCAGCTTGCTGAAAGACCTCCCACAGCTGGCAATTGAAACAGAAATCGTCAGCATGATTTGTATGTTGAGTCACAAATTTGGAAAAATGCATTCATCTCCAAATTGAACAATGAATTCAGGGAGGGCTTCTGGCCTTGTAATCATTTTGGCTGTCCAAGTGGTCAGCTATATATATTCTACAGTTCAATATTTCTTTGAAAAGGTGCTCTCCATTAATATCAGAACTGTATATGCAAGCAAGACAGTTGCACTTCTTAAAGGTAGAGTTGTCAGAAACAGTTGCGTAGTACAGACTACGGACATCGAGAAGAAAAACCTAACAAAGTCAGTATTGTTAAGGCAAGTGAACCACTCTTCTATTTCAGTTTGAAAACAATTAAGACCATCGTTCATTCCAACTCTTTCCTCATGGTTAGTTTAGCGTACTTAATATTTTCACCAGTGGATTGACATCTTTCTTGCCTTCTCTGAAAATCGATATTCCATTCCTGGCACAGAGCAAAGCTGTCTTCAAGGGACTCACAAATCAAAGATTCTCCATCTTCAAAATAAATTCAAAGAGACTTGATAGCACCAGCAGCATAGTGAAGTTCATACTAGGCTCCTGAAGTCTCTTTTGCACGTGGTCAATGCAAGACAAAGAGAGAGAGAGAGTCTTGTTCCAGAATCCCAGCAAGTTCAACAAATCATAGCAGAGCATCCAATTATAGAGATTGCAGGCATTACTCTTGGTATCAAGTCTCGGTTTCATTATCACTAATTTTTTCCGAGGACTTGAATTAGGGTGAGATAATTCGCCACTGGTCTGACTGCAGCACTTGCACTCCATGGAACTGACAGATATTTAACTACCTAAGAGTTTCCCAGGGCAATAGTAAATCAACAGTGATAAAGAAGTTGATCATAACCATATTGCTTTGTTTTTGGCTGCATGTAGACCTGCCAGATTGAGGGAATGATTGTCACAACTATTGAAGTTTATTAAGTTCTTTTTCTGATTCTTTGTTGAACCCCACTTTGGTGCCAGCCATAGCATTGTGATCAGCAGTCCCGTAGAGTGCAAATCTTTACAGAAAAGGGATTATATTGTTAGAAAAACAGAACAAAATAACTGCGTAGCACACAAAAGTGCATATTCATTTGTGAGGTCAGTAAGAACACCTATTCTGTCTAGTGGCATGGATGGCAAAATCTGAAAAGGTTTTAAAATGTTTTTAATGGCTTAATTAGAAAATGATCTTGGTCAAAATTGTATCCCACTCAGAGTGGCACCCTGCTTGCCCCATCCTAGCTATGCTCCTGTATATGGGTGCGTGTTCCTGAAAGAAGAATCAAATCAAGTAGGTTCATTAACCCTTGATAAAACAAGCTTATAAAGTAGAGCCCTATATAACCCAAACAGAAGTTATACCCAAATATACTTACTGTATTTGATGATTTACAAGGCATAATAATTACCTCTGAATAACAGTTCCAGAAAAAGCAACCCGCCTTACAAACACACAGCTACGGTTTGAATAAGTTGTATATAGTGGTTCAAGAAAAAAGATCTGAACTTTTTAGTAAGTCATAAGATGATAGATCATTAGGTCTCACACTGACGACATACAAAGTAAAGCTACAAGAAAATGCATAAGATCAGAAATTCTTTCAGACTCAGATTCAGCAGCTGCTAAAGAACGAGAAAACTTAATGGTTTAATAAAACTAGGTATTCTTTCCCTCTTTAACCATCAGAGTCCTCATATGCAATTTGGACATTTAAAAAAATTTTTGAATTTGGCTGGTCCAATGCAATATCTTCTAAGTTGGTCATTAAAGGATTAAGACCTTCAAAGTGACCACCATATTATTGTTTACTTTACATCAGCCCTATGACAACTGTCTTTTTCACAGGAATCATATATACAGACTGCAAAATCCAATGCGACATTAAGATAGTAGGGTGATTTGGATGAGATTTACCTGTTTCAGTAACCTAGTATAAGCTCTCTCATTGGCTCACTTGCAGATTACAGATCAGATTAACCTATGACAAGTAAGCAATGTGGACATCTGATATCAAAATGTATGGGGGGTTTCACTTGTTATATTATGTAACTGTATTACAACAGGAGATTGAATACATTTTTCTAACTAAACAAAACAGCCCTGCAGTTGAAGGGAGAGGTAAGGAACAGTGAACATGGAAAAATTTGGCTCCAACATACATGTGATAGCAGCCAGTTATCCACTTACAAGAAATACTTCATGATGCAGTTCTAGACAAACTACATCTGTAAAACAAAATGGTGTTTAGATTCAGATCAGTTCTCATCAAGGACTTAAAGGCATTCCAGCCATGACCATCCTGTCTTTCCCCTGAGAACAGGCAATCCAGGACCACATTATCCAAAGTCTCCTTTTGTACAAAAGATGCGATTTGCAAGAGATTTAGCTACTATTTCTGTTAAATCAAGCAGCTGCATACTGACTTCTCATTAAATCAAGGCTAGTAACAAGTGGTGGATGGGTGAATGAACAGAACACTTGACAAAATGTCTTACATTGCTATTACATGCCTTTGTTTTAATTTCAAATTGCAGAAGTCCATTTCAAACCTTTATTTTTCCAGAGTTGATAAAATAGGTATCAAAGGTGGTTTAATACTCTGTTCCCATGTTAAAAATCATAAGTTAATGATTGGCTAAAAAAAAAACAACAACATGCTAAGCATGAGATTTCAGAATTGGAGATTCAAGATTCAAATGAAAATGTTTATTCAACTGAAGTATTTGCAATAGGTTAGCTAGATTCATTTTCCTTAATGTTAATTTAAGCATGTTAATATTAAATTAAAACAAGGCCATGATGAAACATTGCAACAGAGTTAGACTGAGGAAAATATCAAGCAGAGATCAACAAAAGACTAATGATAGCCTGAAGTGAACATGTTATGCAGCTAGTTGAAGCTTCAAGGGCAATAATTGCATTAAAATAAAAAAAAAAAAAACCCAAACACCAGTTACCCTATAATTCTTATTCTCAGAACTGTGCAAGGAATTATTAACATTATAAAGAGGTTTGTGACAAAAACAATCTGTGTTAATTGTGTTACATCCATAACTTACAACAATGGTTCTCAACCAGTTTTTGCCCTTTGATTCTACTTGGGTGGCCCTTCAGCAATTCAATGTCCAAAAATTTCTACTGTATCTTTAATTATTAAATATGATTAAGAATTGTTAAAATATTGTGACAATAAAATCTTATAAGGATCTCTAAGGGCCATATGGACCTCAGTTGAGAACTACTGACATATAACAAGGGTGAAACTGGTTGTCAGAGTAACTACTTCTATAACTAAATACTTTCTCATCACCATGAAGTGGTGACAGTAATATTAAATGTTCATACAGGCAATAATCCTGCCCCTTAGTATCAATCATTGTGCCTCAACAACATCTACCATCTATGTCTTTCCTATTAAAACTGCAGTGTATAGGAGAATGTGTTAAATCAGTACAGACAGCTTTTGATTTCAAAGCTTTTACATTACAAGAACATTTTGTTGCAAAAAGAAGCTTTATAGTTTTAGGAACTTGCATGTAGCTCTTATGTTACGCTGGCAACTCCTACCTCACTATCTTCATATCTGCTACAATTCAACAGAATGGTACTTTAAATTGTAATACACAGCATTTTAGTTTGCTTTCCTTTGCTGCTTATTTTGAAAACATTTCTTGTTTTACAAGTTCTCAATTAAGAGATAATTAGAAACAAATTAACTGCAAGTTGAAAGTCACCAATAATTCTGTTGCCTACCTCCTAATCAACACATTAAACAGATCTATGACTAAAAGGCATTCCAGCCTTGATCATTCAACTATTTTAAGGATATCAAGAGCTTTCTCTAACTAGATCTTGTTTCTGTTTGGAATGGTGGATGCTATGTACAGAAAGGAGAGAACATACCTAACATATCTCCAGGCTGTTCAGTAGAAGAGTAAATATCCCACAAAAGTCATTTTGTTTGTCTTTGCATCTGCCTAAAAATTTTAAAGTTATACTAAATACCATGTATCATTTGCAGTTCTATCATTTGTTACTTGCAGTCTGTGAAAATTATAGACTACAGAAACCAAGTCAACTGAAGACCAGGATAGCAGATAAGTTTGGATGTTCAAAGGTTTGGGGTATTCCACTAATCCACTTTGGTTGGAGAGGTTGTCATGCTCCTAGACAAATTTTATTAGAAGTTATTGCTCTCCTAAAAAAAAAAAAACAATGCCACATCTTGGTTGAAGAACATTATCTTTCTGGTATAGGTTCTATGACTAGATGCCCCACCTAACATCAGCCTATTTATAGAGTGTATTGTGTGCATTTCATCATGCACAAGTACCAGTGAAATTGCCCTGTGCACCACATGGTTAAAAGTCCATAATAACCTAAGGCATCTCTACTCATCCAAAGCAATATGCCTAAGAGAGTAAATAGAAGTGTTAAGGTGAACAGGTTGAAGGGACCAGAGATATGACAGGAGAAATCAAGTAGGAGGATATAATAGGGAGACAGGGACAGTAATGGGAGAGAGATAGTAACAGTAGAGGGAAGTAGGAGTGAGTAGGTAACAGTAGAGGCAATGAGAGTCAGATTAGATAACAGAAGAGTGTAATGAAAGAGACAGTGGTGGCAGCTCTGTGTAATAAAGATTGAGTGACAGGTAATAGGGATGAGAGATGGAAAGACTAAGCAATGGATGACTGTGCAACCTGGAGCATAGAGAGTGATGGCATGCAAGACAAAAACGCTGACAGAGAGGAATGCAAACAGAACTATACAAATAGTCTTGATAAGAGAGAGAGAGGTAGAGTGATAGGGATGGTGGGACAGGTAAGGATACTGGATAAGGGCAGGTTTAGAGTAATTGTGCATCACTCAGGGACTTGATGCAATGAAATGGAAAAGGGTGCCTCTATATATTTTCTGTTAAAGAGTTTTTTTTTTTTCAGCAATTTTAATCATATTTAGAATTTAATGAACATTACCTTGGTAGGAATTAATCCACTTTTGCCCACTAGATGTGTGGAACCAACTGTTGAACATGGCTGGAGGTCCTGCAAAGAATCTCTCTTATTCTGCAAAGAACAGAGAATGGCTGAGTGGGAGGAAAAGGTAAGTTTATTAACTATTAAGATCCTAACAAAAAACTGTATATAAGTCAAAAGGCAAGACTTGTAATGATTTGAGCAGAAAATATCCAAAACCAGTGTCTTTATACAACTATTTGGAGCATCTTTGTGAACACTGGCTGTAATGTAGCGCTTAGTTTTAATTTTCTTTCTTTAACGTAAATAGTCATATGGGCTTTTAATAATGTTGCACATGTATAAAGTTAAAAAAAGGAGAATAAAGATGTTAATAATGAATAAAATGCAATTACTATCAGTAATGGTCATGCAGGTATTGCAAACAAAAAAAAAGTTAATCTCAGCTGTCCCATGCAGTCTAATTAATATAAATTTGCAGGTACCAAAAAAGTAGTTTTGACTTTTTATTTTAGCACAAAAACAGTTCACATTCATCTTGAAGTTCTATGATTTATATCAATAGATCGATCCATCCGTTAGGAATCTTCCTCCAAATGTTTTTGGCTTATAACCCAAATTACCTGAAAACATGTGTCAGCATGGGAAATGGATGTTAAATGATGACCTAGTCATATTTAAATGGGATTAATGCCATAATAATATATGTCATATTTAAATGAGATTAATTCTATGCCATGATAGCATGAGTAAGTTAGTTACATTGTCCAACACTTGCTTCATGTGCCACTAATACTGACTATATTTGAACTACTTTCAAAAGATGAAAGACCAAAATCAAATAAAGAAAAAAATGCAACATGCATAACCTTGTTTGAAGAAACGGATACATCACCAGTTTCTGATTGAGATAGTAGCAAATTTAACAACAGAAACTAAGTAAACAGTAGCTAGGATAAACGCTTTTCCTTACATAACACAAATGGACAGCTATTGCATCCCCATGATGAATTTAGAGATTTTTCTTTCTATTGGTTTGCTCACTTCCAATGAGCTACAGCAGATTTCATCACTTTAGAATTGCCAGTGGTGTTTGACTCAAACTGTGTCAATAAGGACCTGCAGAACTGAAATTCACACTTGCATGCACATGTTGGGTTTTCAGTTTCCTTTTCCCAATTCCATTCAAAATGTGCTTGCATTAACATATAGACAGCAAAACCAAGCCCCAAATTATGAAGTTGTGAAGCGAATTTCATAGCCACACAGCTATGCACACATCCTCTCATAATTCTATACGGATGGTCAGGTTTGTTCCCTTCTTAGACACTACAATGAAGTGGTAGGCCAATATCAGGGACTATTTTGTCAATACACACAGATTGTATTAAAAACAAAACAAAAAACACTTGATTGAAATGGCATGAAGTAAATCACCAATACAATTCGGTTCTTTTTCAAGAAGGTATAGCAATTCTAATCACAGTAAGAAATAGTGGGTTTTCAGAAAATTCATGTTGGAAATGAAGACGGAGTTCGAGTATTTGAAAATTGACAAACCTACTCGGAAACGGATAAAATCCTTTAAAATGTTTTAGCCCGAAGGCCGCGGCCATGCTGGGGCACCACCGCTGAAATAGAATACTTTCGTTACTCAATAGTTTCGTTCTTCAATAATTTTCGTTTGCACTTGGTCATTTATATTCAACTTATCAATATGATCTTCTATGATGTGTTAATGTAAGAAACTGAGATACCATTGTATAAAACTGATACGACCGTCTCTGTACAAGTCCTTCACAGGAGGTCAATGGAGTTTCAAGTTTCCATAACAACATCAATTGCATAAGTTCTGCATTAGCATTTCCCCACTACACACAAAATCTGGTTCTAGAAATTACATTACATTCCAATAGAAATTCAATGACATTAGCAAGATTGATATTATTCATTGTAAAAGTGACATTCAAAGGCATGATTAAGCAATTTGAGAAGTTTACGTGTATTGGACTACAATAAAGAATGAAAGTATTCAATAACGAACACATTAACAAACAGAAGCATATAATAATGCCTCACAAGCAGAACATTCAAATGAAAATGATTTTTCACTTTCTACGTCTCAGTTCCTAAGTTTCGCCCAAGTTTTTTTTTTTTTTTTTTTCTGAAATGGCATTCTTAAAACATGAGTACAAGAATACATGCTGTTTACATATTCACGTGAAAGGATACTAATTAAAAGCACGCCACACATTATCTCCTAGCTAACAATTCAGTCTATTTCAAGACAAATTTCTAAAAATCTCGTCTGATGAAAGCGGTTTCGAAAAATGGTTGGCGGATTTTAGGAATAGCTGTCACGAATAAAATGGAATTTCTTTAGTAAAAAAAAAAAAAAAAAAAAAAAAAAGCAAAATTTAGAATTTTTCTAGACATTCTGGGATTTCACGTGTAACGTAAATACTTCATGAGCCAATGAGGGGGCCAGTGATAACTAAAATTACACTGAATAATTCAGCTTTAAAGTATGATTAAAGAACACCATACCTAGGAATTTTTGTAGATATTCGGAGTTCAGCATGTCAATTCAATGTAGTCACATTTTGTAAAGGTAATGTTCACGTACATATCCAAAAACTTTACAATAGAACACTGACAAAATAATTTATCCTAATATCAACGATATAATTAGTAAATTATTAAAAAAACATTAATCCAGTATCATAAATTCTTTCGTTTAGTGGTTACTGCGGCATAACTATACAAGTGTGTCCCCGACTTAGTTTCCTAATAACTTTCAGAAAAATAGGGAAGTTTTGATGAACTTTTTCACAAATATCTTTCACGTGGTTTAAGATTACGATTATATCGGAATTCAATGTGAAAAAAAAAATACATACTGACACTTTATGTCTATATAACTCGAAATTCTGAAAAAATAAAATATTTGTCAGTATGTAATTTTGTTTTCCACATTAAATTCCAATACAGCATCTGAAGGGTATTCGTAAAAAATTTCATTAGAACACAATTTTTTATGAAAGTTAGTGGGGTACAATTGTGTAGGTATGCCGTAATATGTACAAAAGTTTATACAACCGCGAAATATATTATTTAAATCGTAAGTTAGTAACTTTTTATGAATGTTTGGTGGGGTACAATTGTGTAGGTATGCCGTAATAATATGAACTACATTTTCGGAGGAACAACGGCGAAATATATTATTTAAATCATAAGTTAGTAAACAATATTTGTACAAGCATTAATTCTATAACATGTGTCACTATATTTAAGGTTAGTATAAGTAGAAACAAATGTAATAACTAACCGACAACTGGCATTTCTTTCCCATGATTTGATATTCGTATATAGAACAGAGAGACAGTAGAGAAGTAAATACAAATGGCGAACAGCTGTGTTTACTGCTTTTCTTTCAAACTTTATTTCCTCCAAATTTCCCGCCACATTTGTAAGCGCAATTTTGATTGGTTTAATTTCTGAAGCGTGATTAGCATAACTTATCGTAAATTGGATCGACAGTGATATAGTGGGACACGAAGTTTTCGTACAAGTTGCATTATGTGTTTACATGTAAACACGCAGCTATCTATCTATCTATCTATCTATTGCATATGGGTATGATATATGTATATAATTATAAATGAGAGAGAAAGCAATATAATAACAAAACTGAGCATCACAACCCGTTATTAATTCAGCGCTAAATTAAACACACACACACATATATATGAAAGAAAAAAAGTGTTCAGAATGCTGGATGGTTGTAAAAATATATGTTTATTTACATATCACATATTATTTCTTCATATTAGCGCTTTCAACTACTGTAGTTTCATCAGAAATATATATTTTTACAACCATCCAGCATTCTGAACATCTTTTTTCTTTCATATGTATTAAATCTGTACATCACCCCTAATACTTCTAACATATATATATATATATATATATATATAATATATATATATATATGTTTCATGAATAAAATCTATCTATTTAGGATTGACAGTGCTATATAAATACATTTTATCAAATCCCTGTCTTCCTTCTTTTTCATAACATAGACACATCAGCAGTTCTATGCAGCCGCTTAACTTTTAGAAACAACAGCTAAATCGCTCTTAAACCACTATCATTTCGTATTGCAAAATTATTACAAAATATTTATAAAGAGCTAGATACACATAGCCTGGAAATAATTACACAGGATGGTAACAGGAAGCATGTCTTTGATCGGAATTCTTTTAAATAAAAATGAAAATAACACGAAAGAGAGAAAAAAAACACTTCTGTCAATTTATTGTAAATTATCGACATTATCATATTCTTATTTTTTCACCGGCTTTAATTTTTTTGGAATTCTAACCCTTTTGACACCCTCTTTCTACTGAAGTACACTGCCTCTGTTTCAATCAATTAATATCGAAAATAATGAAAATTTAGTAAACTGTCATTATTAAGCTGGTGTTTGGAACGTGAGTTAACATATAATTTTGATGGCAGTTTTTAGTTTAGATCACTTTAAAACGGAATTTGCATCGTAGAATTAGGGGCAGACTTAGCAGGTTGTTAGGGGAAAATAAAGTAAGATTTAACTGCTATTTCTAGCATGTCCGACAGCTGAAAAATACTTTCTTTTAGTCTGTTAAACGGCATTTTTTCCCTCTCATGGTGAGGAATTTTACCAACTAAATTCTGCTCCCCTAAAGTTGTTGAACCGCAGTACTAACCAAAAGCGTGCTAAGATCGAAATCGAAAACAAACTGTTGTTCAGCGAACTTCTTAACCACGAAATGTACTTTGTTTTTTTCAGAGGAAACTAATGCTGGCCTACACCGGCAATTAACGAGCATGCATGATTTCAATTGTCTGTCTAAAAGCATCATCTTCGTAGAAGACACATTAATTCAAAGTTTAAATCGTTTAGCGGATTTGCATACGGTCAGTTTTGTTTTTCTTTTCTTTCTTGTGTTTGATCGAAAAAGAACAGGGAAATTAATAAGCAAAGCAAGAAACAGGAAAAGTGAATAGAAACTATATAGACAGGTAGTTAAGGAGGTGGGGATGAAGAAAGATATTGAATGAAAACTAAACTATAAACTCATCTCGAAGCACTTTAACTTAATCAACAACTTGTTTGTTTTAGCAACGACAAAAGTCACTTCCGTTTTCTAACTCACCCACGCGCTTCGATACATCTCATGTTTATTTTTTATTTTTGCTTTGTTTTAATTTCATTTCATCATTTTTTTTTGAATTTATTCATTATAATTTTTTATCTCATTTTGTATGAAGAGATTTCCTGAAATGACTAATAGTTGATTAATTTTATTCTTCCCAAACACAAAGTTTACGACTATATTCACCTCGAATACGCAATTTGTACGTTAGAGGATGGGAAAGCTATAATTTATGAGTTTGAGTTTCGAAGTGTATACATACGTGTGTGTATGTATTCTAGAGTGAACAAGCCATCTTTAAGATAGCATGTTTGACATAGGTTTGATATCATTGCATCATATATTCCTATAGTGTAAATGCATAAGTATACATAGGTACTACTTAAGAAGAGTGGTCCCGGTGCGCGCACTCGCGCATCCGCGCTAGCTAGTCGTAAGTAGTCGATCCTACAACGATTACCAAGCAAAGTAAATAAAACACAAAATAAATAATTTTTTTTACACAAAGTAAATAATTTTTTTTAAACAAAGTAAATAAAACAAAAACACAGAGTAAGGATCGACTAGTCACGACTAACTACATATGTCGTCAAAAATTGAGCCCATGTCATTCACAGTATTGACACTCTTTCGGTGCAAACCGAATGAAAGAAGTTTATTCTTTGTTTATACACAACAGTTTTATAATTGAATATGGTAACATACAAAAGGAAAGAGAAGAGAAACAAGCTATGTAGATACATAATAGTAATTAATGTAATGTTAGTATTACTTATGGTGAATAAATGGGCATATATACACAAATGTACCCCACCTACTTTGTTTCCTCATAACTTCCACAAAAATGGTTATTTTTTAACGAAATTTTCTAGAAATATGTTTCACATGGCGTAGAATCCGCTTATATCTAAATTTCTTGTGATAAAGACGTTTCGGGGAAGTGTGGACAGAAGATTCAAAAAATTCACTAGAGTCGGCTTTGTTTCCTCATAACTTTCGAAAAAAATGAGTATTTTAAAATCAAAATATCTACAAATGCCTTTCAGCGTGTCTTGAGTACAATACAAACTGGTGGGATAGAACACATACCGTAAATCCTTGAGTATAGTCCGCTCTTGAGTATAATACGCAGGGGATTTTTAGGGGGCTGTACCTCTGAAAAACCTAAACCTTGTGTATAATACGCACCCCTTCTCTAACTTGAGTCAACGAGGTCTATATAACGTCCTTGGTTTGTAAAAATGTATACGATAACGTCCTTTATTATTATTGTATATATAACATAATGCAAACGTGTAGCTTTTTTGTGCATTTTGTTTGCAGAAAATAAAGAAATAACAGTAATAATGTTTAATAAATGTTGCTTACTGCAAGTTATTTATGATTCTTTTATGACTTCATTGCTTTCAGGCTTAGCTTAAGGTATTTTCGCGCCCGACATCACAAAATGCGTCTGAATAAAAGTTGCAGGACAGCAAATAGAGACTCGGACATTGCTTAGAAAATATTTTTTTATTTTTAACCTCGTATATAGTATGCACTAGGGATTTTAACCTTTAAATTTTGGGGAAAAATTGCGGATTATACTCGAGGATTTACGGTACATATTGACATACACGTATGTATACACTTCAAAACTCACTCATAAATTATAGCTTTCCCATTCTCTAACGTACGAATTCCGTATTCGAGGTGAATATAGTCGTAAACTTTGTATTCGGAAGAATAAAATTAATCAACTATTAGTCATGTTAGGAAATCTCTTCATACAAAATGAGATAAAAAATTATACATATTGTTCACAAAAGTTATTTCATAACAAATTCCGATATAGTCTGACTAGACACCATCTGTAGGGTGTTTTTAGAAAATTGCACCAGAAAATATCCATCTTTCTGGCAAGAAATTGGTTAAGGCACTTGTGTGAAGTACGGTACAGCGAATTCCAGCCGACTACTTAAATTTGAGGGAAAATAGAATGCTCTTAAGAGAAGCTCTAGCTACAATGTAGGGTTTTTTCTCCTTTGCTCATATATATATATATATATATATATATACACGAACTCACTTAAAGAATCTTGCAAACCAAATGCCAAAACGGTGGCTTTGTGGTAAGTACCTTGCATACGAACACATGATTCCGGGTTCAGACCCACTGCGTGGCACCTTGGGCTAGTGTCTTCTACTATAGCCTCGGGCCGATCAAAGCCTTCTGAGTGGATTTGGTAGACGGAAACTGAAAGAAGCTCGTCGTATATATATATATATATTATATATATATATATATATATATATATATATGTGTGTGTGTGTGTTTGTGTGTCAGTGTTTGTCTCACCAACATCGCTTGACAACCGATACTGGTGTGTTTACGTCCCCGTAACTTAGCGGTTCGGCAAAAGAGACCTCTAGAATAAGTACTGGGCTTACAAAGAATAAGTCCTGTGGTCGATTTGCTCGACTAAAGGCGGTGCTCCAGCATGACCACAGTCAAGTGACTGAAATAAGTAAAAGAGTAAAGAGTAAAATAGTATACATGTATAAAGCCTTGCGTATACATATACAAATGTGCCCCACCAGCTTTGTTTCGTCATAACTTCCAGTAGAATGAATATTTTTCAATTAATGTTTCCACAAATATGCTTAAGAGGGTCTTGATTCAGATTATATCTGAATTTGTTGCGAAAAATGTATTCAGGGGGTGTGGGGAAAGAAGATACAGAAAATTGTTACAGGTCGGCTATCAAGAATTCGGCTACTTCTTCCTTCCAGGCTACAGAACGGCAGTAACAGGAAAGCTACTTCTTAAAATGTAAATAAATTTGTGAATAGCAGCACAACTTATTTACAAAATACTACATCCAAATCAGAGTGGGTAGAACTGCCAGATAGGTTGGGGGCGGTTTTCAATTCGACTCCCTGAACTGAGTTCAAGATCTACTGACATCAACTTTAACATTCAACATTTCGGGATTGTTAAGACGCTGGAATGGCGATATTATTAGAGTGTTGAATTTTGAATCTACTCCCGCGAATTTATTAACCCACTCAGCAGTAGATTGTCTTCATTCCATTGTCCATGCCAAGTGTGTTCACAGATAAGTTATTTTCCTACGCGTGATGTCAAGTGATCGCGCTACTTGAACCAGACTTTTATAAATTGTTGGACTGAGTAGCACAGAGACCGAACTTACGTCATCTAGCTAAAATATTACACTTAACAACTGAAACTTAATGGTTGAAACAGTGTGACAATGATAATCAAGATGAGGCAATTAGTCCGAATGTATTAGTGCGTAACACTTGTCTCTGGTTAAGATACAAGACCAGCAAATTCGTGAGATGTGGCCAGTCGACAGCACCGACCTAGTAATTGACTGACACTTTATTATATCGACCCTGGGAATATTGAAAGCAAAGTTGACCTCGACGGAATTCGAATTCGGAAGGTAAAGAGCTTGAGGCAATACCACAATGCAGTTTTCCGACGCTTTCACAATTCTGTCAGCTCAATCTCTTATAATAATCCTTTCTACATTAAGGCGCCGAGCTGGCAGAATCGTTGGCACACCCGGTTAAGATACTTAGCGGCAATTCGTTCGTCTTTACGTTCTGATTTCAGATTCTGCGGAGATCGATTTACCATTAATTATTTCCAGGTCGATGAAATAAGTACCAATAAAGCATTGGGGTCGGTGTAATAGAGTTTACCCTGAAAGTGCTGCCAAAATTTGAAGCTAATGTTAGTTAGTTAGTTAGTTAGTTAATTTGGCTCAAAAGCAAATAGCAAGGCCATGTAGGGAGGTGTTCATGTAAAGAGTTCAGGCCACTTGAGGTCCAGGGAGGCTTTGAACAAAGCGGTCGTCGGCATCTTCACCATCTCGTCTGGCAGCTTGTTCCACGGATCCGCAACCCGGACGGAGAAAGCTCCTCTCCTTCGATTGAGATGAAATCGTCGCAGGTAGAGCTTTTCGGAATGACCCCGCAGCCGACGCTCCGGAGCAGTAGTGAAGAACAGCTCTTTCGAGAGGTTACACTTCCCGCTTATGATGTTGTGGGCGAGAATGAGATCACCACGGCGGCGGCGTTTTTCAAGAGAATAAAGGTCGAGCGTGCTCAGCCTTTCTTCGTAGGACAAATTTTTGTCCTACGAAGAATCCCTGCTTCTGATTACAAGGTCAATCAATTTAGAGGGAGGGATCTAATTGATTACATCGACACCAGTACTTGGCTTATACTTGTTTTCTCGACATCGAAAGGATGAAAGGCAAGAATCGACCTCAGCGGAATTTGAACTCAGCGTATAGCGAAGAAAAATACCGCTAAGCATTTTGTCTGACGTGATAACAATGACGATTCTTCACCTTAGAAATTCAGACAAAATTTATCATAATTGTCTCGAGCATATGCCATACCTTTTGGGGAAGGGGTTAGTAATTTCCATCAGTCCCAACTAGTTCTTACTAGAACGTCTTTTTTTCTTTGCATTGATGAATAATGAAAAGCAAACTCAGTTTGAGCGAGATTTGAACTTCACAATCAGGTCTCACCCGAGGCTAAGCAGCGAAAGTTCGTTTTGTCTTTCTCGATCGCGATTAAAATAACAGCTCAGATACCCACCATGGAGTTACTGAAAGAGAGATGGAAGGATACAAAATTACTGCCTTAAGAAGAAAAATTGTTACTTTCCTAGACAAGTCTATCTTTGTCAGCTGACAATGTGATGAAAATGAAAAATAAAAATACCAATAAATTATTTTTAAAAAAATATAAAAATAGAAACTAAAATGTAGATTTGATCATAAACGGCAAAGAAAATAAAAAGTATTTCTGAATCAAATTTTCTCGTTAAGTCAGGTAATACAAATATTAAATAGCAACTGACATTAATGCGATAGACACCTTGAAGACAAACGTATCTTATCTCTTTACTTCTCAAGACGATGTCATCACAAAGTCTGTGTAAAGATGTATAAGTCTTAAAGAAGTTGTCAGAGAAACAATAAAAACGTACTTCACGTGAAAATTTCATTGTATAACCATATTGACACACACTTTCCTTCCCTCTCTCTCTCTATATATGTATATGTGTGTGTGTATATATATGTATACATACACACACTTTTATTGACATGAGTCATCTGAATGTTGCCATATAACGAATAGAGAAGTTAACTTACTTATATAAGGATGCAAATCAATGCACCAATTTATAACTTGATTCTCGAGGTTATAAGAATTATAAACGCGGAGAGAACGTGAAATAATCCTTCTTTGTAACGTATCTTAAAGCAAATAAAAGGTTTAAAGAATAGCGCGTAAATCGTCAACAAAACCCTTCGGATAGAAAAAATAGACAAAGGATAATTGTGAGACTTGGACCTACATTTCCTCTAAAGCAATCCCTCGAATTTCTGTATGTGTTTTACAAACCTTATACTAACCAGCGAGAAATCCTTGTTGACGTCAAAATTCTTAAACTTGAGAGAAGGTGAAATAATAATTTTTGCGATAATGGTTCTCGAAGCAGATACAACTATAAATGGAGAAATTCAATAAATGTCTTTGCTCCACTAGCATTATGTATATACGTATATCCTAAGGTAAATATGCATACATGCATACATACATACATACATACATACATACATACATACATACATACATACATACATGTATATATATATATGTATATATATATATAGGTGAATGAATTATCCTATGTTTACCGTCAACATGGAAAATTCGATGAACCGATACCAGGGCAGCAAATTCTCGTCAGAAACACGGTTGAAGCAACCTGTCCAAGGCTAGAAACTCCGGGTTCATGTGCAGAAATTTGTGTGTTATATATGAATAAATAAATGAATGGAGTTGAACGAAGATGTTAACAAAATTCCTTTACTCTTGATATATGTATCGAAGACAACATGGTTTTATTCCAAAGGAATAAACGGTGCAAGATGCAATCTTCTCATCAGGAAAGAAAGGGAGCCTCTCTCAACAACAAGACAAACAAAAATTGCGATGACTGCCTACATGGTAAACAAAACGATAATCCGCCGAGGTCAATTCTTGCCTTTCATCCTTTCGATGTCGAGAAAACAAGTATAAACCAAGTACTGGTGTCGATGTAATCAACTAGATCCCTCCCTGTAAAATGATTGACATTGTGACTAGAAGCAGGGATTATTGGCTTCAAATTTTGGCAGCACTTTCGGGGTAAAGTCTATTGTCTTCGAAACGTCGAGAGTAAAGGAATTTTGTTAACATCTTCGTTCAACTCCATTCATTTATTTATTCATATATATATATATATATATAATATATATATATATATATATATATATATATATATATATATATATAATATATATATATATATGAATATGTTCTTAGCATTCTCGAAGTTTCAGCTCGGCATTGTATCTATTGCTGACTGTAAATACGCCTGCGCGCGATATTTGAAAAATTATAGCATATAATGATGGGAACGTGTTATCTTGTCTCTGAGTTATAAGCTAGTTGTTTAGGCCGGTTACTGACGAGGATTCGCGTGGGAGATAATATGGTCTTGCTAAATTATCTATTAAAAGATAGCAAACGATATTATTCTGCTAAAGTAATCCGAAACCATGGTATAACCGTTATATAACAAGGTAAAGGCTTTTATTTTTCATTTACTTCGAAATTTGCTATAAAATTGTGGTTTTTTGGCCGTGTTGGCTGCTATTTCTAGCATGCAAAATTACCTATTAAAGGGTAATTTTCTATTTTGAAATACGAATATGTTGTCTTTTGACTTGTTATACATGCTAGGCCACTGGTGGTGATATTTATAACGAGTATTCGCCACCCTATATATATATATATATATATATATATATATATATATGAGAGGTTTTGGTATCCAGAAGACTCAAAACGCAGGTAAGTGCTACGGAAGGTTCGATAACAGTATGAGTAAGTAGTCTAATGAGGGTCATGTGTGAGCGTGTGCATGTTAAATAAAATGTGACAAGAAAGCCAAGGCAGTGTGAGATTTCTAGGACATTTATAAAGAGAAAGGTAGTCTTACAGCTGTTTCAGGGATATAAGATATATCCCATCACCAGAGACGATATGAGAGATGATATAAGGAAATAATAGAGTTCAATATAAGATGTTATTTTGGAAGGGGGGGATATAGGAAGTATAAAGGGAAATATGAGTATAGAATAATTTTATACTTATATTTCTCTTTATACTTCCTATATCTCCCCCTTCCAGAATAACTTCTAATATTGAACTCTCCTATTTCCTTATCGCTTGGAATTAAAGCTTGTCAGTAGTAGCTACTCCGTCGCCCATTGTTAAGTCAAAACCTACCGGTTAGTATATAGTATTTATCATATGGATCAATGGGTGATTCAGTAAAATGGTAATGTGAAAATTATAAAATAACGAGGTGGCTAGACCAATATAGAACCAGAAAGGAAAAATTCAATTGTCGTTAATAGTCACTGAGAGCACAGGGTAGCACTTGCATTGCTAGAACCAAAAGTCGAAGACCCTTATATCCACAAAAAGCACATTGTTTTTCTACTGGCAGGAAAGACGACCGCCCCACAGCACTGGTTATATAGCGTATGTAGAATGAAATACTTTGTATTTGAAATCGAAATCTATAAGATCTTAACGGTTTTAATTCGTAAACATTATTAAAATGATGCCGGTGCATGAAGTTTTATGAAAATATTTATTTTCCGTTACCTTACAAATACCTTGCCTCGATGAGCAGGGTAATGATAAATCCAAAATTATGCGAAGTAAAGTTTGTGTTTGGGTTCTCTTCATTGTTTAGTAGTAATTGCTGAGACAGATAGAATGATGTTGTAAGAGAACAGAATTAGAGATAGTGAGAATTGTAGGATGTGGGACGTTGCTGACAGTAAACTTCATTTCTCCCTCTGACCAATGTTCTAACTTGTCAGCCAGACTTCGTTGAGTCGTCACCGACTGTGACTAACTGATTTTTGCTTGGGGTATGCTTGCTTATATAACTATACAGAAAGATAGGTATATCATTGAGAACAATAGATTTAGTTGGTGGTCTTGTTATCTCTATTCTAGCTTTTGGTGAAGTAGAAGCGGTTAGAAAGAGTCAAGTGGTGAAGACATTATTTCGGCCTAGCTAAAAGTATCTGGAAAATGTAAAACTGCTGTCAGAGAAAACCATTGTTCCATCGTGGGAATAGTTCTGTAGCAGTGTTAATTT
>NC_043000.1:43041414-43108914 GCF_006345805.1 Octopus sinensis
ATTTAGCTTTCATCCTTTCGGGGTCGATAAAATAAATAGCAGTTGAATACAGGGGTGGATGTAATCGACTTAATCCCCTCCCCCAAGCGGCCCTTCCGGTAAAAATTTGAAATCATTATTATAATTACGCCCTGAGTTCAAATTCCGCCGAGGCCTACTTTCTCTTTCATCCTTTCAGAGTCGATAAATTAAGTACCAGTTGAGCACTAAGGTCTATGTAATCGACACACCCTCTCCCCCCAAAAATGGCTGCCTTTGTTGCAGAATTTGAAACCATTATTATTATTATTATTATTATTATTATTATTATTATTATTATTATTATTATTAAAATCTTAAAGAAAATCATTCTTCAGAAGAACTCCAAAATTTAAGCAGAAAAGTTCCCTGAAATAAGATCACAGATGCTTTTGATTTTCGTTTTATTTATCGACTTTTACATTTTCTTTTTAGCAGGATTGTTCCCTTTGTGTGTGTGTGTTTGTGTGTGTGTTTGTGTGTGTGTGTATGTGTGCGCGCGCACGCTCGCGTTAGTGCGTGCGTACGCGCGAGTGTGTGGCTGTCTTGTGTATATGTGTGCTCTTTTGTGTGCCTGTGCGCGTATGTTTGTGTAATATTTGTTTATACCTTGATTTATATATCATTTTACTTTCGTTTTAACCTTCAAATATAACATTTTAGTTGATGTGTAGCATTCGGTTGTAATCTAGCAGAAAATCATTCCAAACCCAAATATGGCTACACACGATTGAATTCGTTGTTTATGGTAAGCAATGCCAAATGTTATGGTGACGGAAATCTAGCATATTGTCTAGTTTTACGCTTTTATTTTCATGTCTCAACATAAATCACTATTTTCACTATTTTATCAATAAAAACATGAAACAATCAACACGAATACGCGATTTCAGTGATATGATATACATACATATATACATTTAAACGTATGCATTTATATTCATATGCATGTGTGTGGATGAATGTGTATGTGAACATATATACACAAAGGTATGTGTCTGTTTGCGCGTGAGTATGTTGTCAGACACGTTTCCATTGTGTAAAATATCTGCTATTTCGTGTTCTTATTTTGCTATAATTCCTTTTGCCTTTCGCCTTTCGTATAAAGTACACTCAGCATACTTCTATTTCACAGACGCTCACATATGTTAATATGTGAGCCTATCTATCTATCTATCTATCTATCTATCTATCTATCTATCTATCTATCTATCTATCTATCTATCTATCTATCTTTCTATCTATCTATCTATCTATCTATCTATCTATCTATCTATCTATCTATCTATCTATCTATCTATCACTATTTATAAAATACTCGGCAAGCGTTCTCCTTCCACTCTTTATACAGTGGTCTATACTAATTAGCCCTCTGTCACCATTCTTTTCATATACAGTCTGTTTACGTTTGCTTTAGTATGTAGCAGCCCATACAGCGTCATCAACTTTCTCGTCCTTTTATCCAGTGTTGATATTTCTTCCTTAATCCATTTGAGGATGGACACACTATATATGACCACCGCCACTGCCCAGATGTTCATTGCGGTAATCAAATGTTTGGCATTTAGGTTGCATCTCAACACTATCTGCACCCTTTTTTTGATACGCCTCACTGACCTTGACTTTCATTTCTCTGGGGAGAATGTCATCCACCTCCAAAATCCCTAAATATCTATACCTCCTACCGTCGGGTTCACCCATTGTCTCTTCTGATCGTAACCGCAATCTTCTGCAGCCTGCTTTCTTCCATCTTTTCATATTAAGTACTGTGCATTTGTTAAACCCAAGTTCTATACCTATGTTCTTACCACACTTCTGAACTGTTTCGGTTAAGGAATCTATCTGTTTTTCAGATTTCCCAAACAATTTCAGGTCATCCATAAACAGAAGATAGTTCAATGATGGGCCTTTCTTCCCACATCGGTAGCCTATGTTAACTTTCCTAAGTGTCATTGCTATGGGCATTAGTGAAATTACTAAATGTAAAGGAACAAGCGAGTCACCTTGGAAGATTGCCCTTTTAATATCAACTTCTCCAAGGAATACATTTCTTGCGTACAATTTGGTTTTCCACTCTTTCATTCTATGCATCAGAAAATGTGTAATGTTGTCAGCAACACTAAACATCTGCAGGCATTCAACGATCCACGAATGAGGTATCATATTATATGTCTTCTTAAAGTCAATCCAAGCCATAGACAAGTTTGTATGATGCTTTTGTAGTGACGCTACTGTGTAAGGTTCAGCGCACATGCGCAGAATTGGATTACTTCCGGTTGGCCACCGGAAGTTTCCCTCATGCGCATGTGCAGGAACTGAAACCTGAAACGCGGATCGCTAACTCATCCTTTCTGGCTTAAGCGGTGTTCGCGGTCGGACGTGTCTTGACTTCCACTCTGAGAACCTCACACCAACGAAGCGGGAGCGAACCGGACGAATCGTTTGACTCGCAACAAGATAGCATAGCAATCAGTCCTGCGGATTCGGCTGTCGGTTTCCCACTAGAGAAAACGTGCACTAGTTTTTGCTTGTAACCGAGAATAAACCACCATTTACTGTGATCATAGACCGCCTGACTTTGTCTCTGTTATTCTACCTAAATTGTATGTGAAGCGATCAGATCGGACACCCCTCCAGTGTTACCGAACCTAATCCTGTTACACTTTTTACAATGCCTCAAAACTTTTTTATCGATGACCAGGTGACCCTTGACACTCTAAGAACTCTCTTCCTACATACTTTTTGTTCCCTTGGTAGAATTTTTTCCTGTGCCAAGAAAGTGTATGTCTTTGCAGCACATATTCCTGTGAGTATCTTCCAGATTATTTTTAGACATGCTATGGAACGGTAGTTTCTATCAATATTCCCCTTTCTTCTATCTTTCATTACAAGTGTTGTCCTCCCAGTCACCATCCACGTGGGGGCTGTACCTTTCTGGACACACTCATTTAATTGAGCTGTTAGTCTTTCATGCACCGCGTGGCATCTCTTCAGCCAGAAGCCATGAATCCCATCTGGTCCGGCGCTTTCTAGTAAGGCACTTTACCCACTTGTTCTTTCACATCACCCGTGCTTATCACAATATTCCTTTGTTTCTTTCCTCCTTGTAATTCTGTCTTGATAGTCCCTATCCACACTGCATCCCTTTTATGCACCATATTGTTTCCCCATAATCCGCTCCAGAACTCCTTGGCTTGATTTGCATCACGAGCAACATTTTCCCCATTGTCTCCTTCTCACGTTCGGAAGAATTGCTTCGAGTTACTTTTTTAGCAGTCTGTTCTCCTCGAACTGTTTGCCATGATCCTCTGTTTTAACTGCTCTGTTACTGCATCAAACCCGTTCTTCCATATTTTATATTTCTTTTCTAATTTTTCTCGGTCGGTCTTTTTCTCATTTTTCTAGTTTTTTCTTAACTATTTTTTTCTAAATCTTGCCTTATCCGCATTATGTCCTTTTCAATGCGTCGTTTCCACCATGGTTCATTTGCTCCACCATTTTTTGTCGTAATTTTCCTCAACAAGCAGCGCAATGACTCGGAGAAGATACCTTGTTTGTGTCGTATCCTCCATCAGGATGTATGGTATGACAGTATTTCTCTTTTGTTTTACTTTAATTATCATACTCCTATCTACCCTTCTCATATTCATGGGGATTATTATGCTTAGCGGTATCTCGTCTGCCGTTACCTTCTGAGTTCAAATTCCGCCGAGGTCGACTTTGCCGTTCATCCTTTCGGGATCGATTAAATAAGTACCAGGTGCGCACTAGAGTCGATGTAATCGACTTAATGTCTTTGTATGTCCTTGTTTGTCCCCTCTATGTTTAGCTCATGTGGGCAATAGATAAATAGATAACTGATAAATAAATGATAATAATAATAGCAGCAGCAGTAGTAGTAGCAGTAGTAGTAGTAGTAGTAGTAGTAGTAGTAGTAGTAGTAGTAATAATATACTACTACTACTACTAATAATAATAATAGTAATTATTATTATTATTATTATTATTATTATTATTACTATTACTATTATTATTACTATTATTATTATTATTATTATTATTATTATTATTATTATTATTATTATTATTAAGTAGTCTATTTTTTATCACGTGCTTTCACTGTACTAACGAGCACAGCTCTGTGTGCCTTGGGTATGTGCTGTGGTTCGTTGTGATGCTCTTATTTTTTACTGTATTGAAAGTGTTTTACGTAGGATATGTGCGGCGCCTAATAGCGCTATTTTCTGTATTTTAGTCTTGTTAGTCCAGGTTTTTTGTTATGTATTTGTCTGATTATTTTTTAACATACCTCATGCGCCTACTAAGATAGGAATTGATTCTGATTTTAGACTCCACATTCGAAGTACATCTATTTCCAGGTCTTTGTATTTTGAGAGCTTCTCCATTTCTTTTAGAGAAACATTGTCAACTGTTGCTATTGATACAGCGATTAGAAAGCATTCTTTTACTTGATGACTACTGACAACTATATCTGGCCTACTAGCCTTAATTTCCCTGTCTGTGTGTATTGGCATATCGCATAGTATGGTTACTTTCTCATTTTCAGTAACCCTTTTGTGGCGTGTGCCTATATCATCTTCTTTCTTTTGTTCCACAGTGTTGGCATAGCTTCCTGTCGTGTCCGTGAATATAATTCTTCTTAGCCAGGACTAGGCAGCCAGATACAATATTGTTTCTTGTCCATCTCTACATATTCTGCAGTTATTTGTTGCATTTATTTTCATTACATGCTTTTGGTAATTTCTGGTGGAGAGGCTTTGGTCTTGTGCTGCAAATAAATATCCCTCGGTCTCTGCTTTGAGTCCTGAGCCTCTCAGCCATTGGTGGGATTTTGTATGGTCTATTTCTATTCTGTTTAGTTTAACTCAGTATTTGCCATGAAGGGGCTTTTCTTGCCATCGTTTTATGATCTGTTGCTGTTCCAGTTTTAGTCCAGATTTCAGTTGTTTACAGCTTTTTTCGTTTCTTCTTGTTCTTCATTGTTGTTAGGTACTATGACTCCTTTTTTGTATTTGTCAGCTTCCTTAAAAAGTGAAAACAGTTTTCTGTTTTATTCATGTCCTGTGGATATTTGTATTAGTCTTCCTTGCTTCGGAAGAAGGTACTTCTGTAGTCTTATGACGGTTATTTTGTAATAGTTTTCGAGCTGTATAAAACTTTCAATATAACCTTTATATGTCAGATTTTGGATGGGACATCCTAAATCATGTCATTATTTTTCTTGTTTTCCTGTCTATTTTGATTAGTTAATTTAGAGTTCAGTTAAGCATATTGTAGCTGCAGCATATAACTGGGACGGCTAGAGTGTTGACACCTATTATTTTGTTTTTCACATTGAGCTCTGTTTTCAGTATTAATCTAACTCGTCTATAGTATTCTTTTCTTATATTTTCTTCCAATTGTGTGTGTTGTATCGTATCTAGTTCATTGATTCCTTAGCATTTGTATGTCTGGCCTTCATCTAATTCAGCTATTTCATTTGCTTCATCTAGTGTGATGTTGCTACTCTTGTTTTCCTCTTTCAAAGGTTGCTTTGGCATATTTTTCTAAGCCAAATTTCATGTTTATTTCTTTGGTAAATCAATATACTGTCTGTAGTAATGTTTCCAGCTGTTTATCATTTGTAGCGTACAGTTTTAGATCATCCATATATAAGAGGTGGCTGATTGCTTTGCCGTAACAGTTGTATCCCCATCTGTTTAGCATTCAAGACAAAGGTGTCAGTGCCAAGTAGAAAAGGAGTAGAGAGATTGTGTCTCTTTGGAATATTCCTCTTCTAATGGGGATGGCTTTGGATTTTATAAGTGACTCTTTTGTCTGGAGCCGTGCACTGTCTGCCATTTATTCATGGAATGTTTTATATATTCTATGATTATTGGTGCTACCTTGTTCATGGCTAGTGTTTCTAAGATCCATGTGTGGAGAATACTATCAAAAGCCTCTCGATTATCGATCCAGGTCATACTTAGACCCTTCTTATTTCTACGGCTGTCTTCAGTTATGGCTTTATTGATCATTAGCTGATCTTTACAGCCGTATGAACCCTAGCAGCATCCCTTTTCTTCTTCTTCTTCTTCTTCTTCTTCTGCTTGTTGTTGTTGTTGTTGCTTTTGTTGTCATCGTTATTGCTAAGACAGCGAACTGGCAGAAACGTTAGTACGCCGGGAAAATACTTAGCAGCTTCTCTTCCGGCTTTTCGTTCTGAGTTCAGATGCTGCCGAAGTCGACTTTGTTTTTCATCCTTTCGGGGTCGATGAAATAAGTACCAGTTGAACAATCGAGTCCATGTATCTGACTTACACCTTCCTTTGAAATTACTGGTCGTGTCCACAAATTTGAAACCATTGCTCCAACAGCGAGAACAATAATATTGATGCTAACATAAACACACACACACACAGAACGAAGTTTATCAAAGACATTAAGATGTTCTGAAAAAACTTAAGAACGTGACAATAGAGCAATTTACAATTCAAGGAAGGGTAAGTAATACAAAAGCTGAACAAACAGTGGGGCGTATATGAAAGAAAAATTGAGTGCATGATAACCTTGTGAATGAGAATGAAAAGCAATACAAAGCCATGAGTATTCAGACACATTGAAAATATTGGTTTCAAATTTCAGCACCTAGCCAGCAAGTTCGGGATAGTAGGTAAAACGGTAACATCGATACCAGTGCTCAGCTGATACTTATATTATTGACCCTGAAAAGTTCGAAAGCAAAGCTGCCCTCGGCGGAATTCGAACTCAGAACGTAAACACGGACAATGTCCGCTAATCATTTTCCCCGGCGTGCTAATGATTCTGCCAACTCGCCGCCTTACGGGATGCAAATATATCATTTCAATGTCAAGAAAATAGATCTGTTCTATTAACCCAATGCCAGCTATGGTATTTGTCTGTAGTATAGGAGTGGAATACCACAGATCTAGAGTCTATAGATAATAATTCTAGAAAACGTCCGTGGGTAGGTGGAAATGAACACCATGCACCTCGTACTAATTTACATACTTATCGACTGTTCATCCGTCGAAGAAAATGTATTAGGATACTAGTCAGTATTATGAAGAAGTTCAAGTTGGCAGTTATTAATGTTGCCAACAAGACTACGTTCCCATCTAACACAAAGACCTGGCATGTGATCTTGTTAATTCCGAAGTAAATTGATTTTTATCTGCAGTTAAAATATTGCGTACATGAGATTCGATAAGAAAAAGATTGAAGCCTGAAACGATAGCTAAAAAACGAACACAGTGAGACTGTACTTAGTTCATCAATTGCAAAATTATTGTCCACGTAAAAGCATGCCTTTACATGGACAATAATTTCGTCAAAGAAAATGTGAATATTCCACAGAACTTTAGTAGACAAAAGACCACCAATAGCACATAATACGCTTTGATCATTTGCCATGAGAAAAAAAAATTGACAATGATACTGTAATTATCGACATAGTTATATAAAATGACTACAACGTTTTGTTGAAATGAACTAAAATGAAAAGATCCCTTGATGTACTTGCCGAACCATGAATAATAAAGACAGGAGTTATTGCAGGAACAAGACTGTACATTTTTACTGAAGACTTTGTCTTTTATCCTTACCGAGGCCGATAAAATAAGCACCAATCAAGTGCTGGGGTTGATTTGCTGGACTTCTCCACACCCATGTCCGGAAGCCTTGTGCCTACCTTAGAAATTATGTTTTTTTTATTGTTATTAGCGTTACTACTACTACTACTACTACTACTACTACTACTACTACTACTACTACTACTACTAATAATAATAATAATAATAATAATACTCCGAAGGCAGCGAAATGTCAGAATCGTTAGCACGCCGGAGAAAAAAAAACATACTTAGCAGCATCAGCCTTACGTTTTGAGTTCAAATTCCGCCGATGTCTACTTCGTCATACCAATCCTTTTGGGGTCGATAATATAAATACCAATTGAAAGCTGGGGTGGTCACTGTAATCATCTATCCCCCTCCCTCAAAATTTCAGACCTTGTAGAAAGGAATATTACTAAGGTGGCAGGCTAGTAGAAGTTCATAGCATTGGCAAAACGATTTTCAACATTTGTACAGACAATTGACAATTTAAATTCAAATACCACCCCGGTCGGCATTGCTTTTCATCGTGTCAAGGTCAATAAAATAAAGTACCAGTCAAGGACTGTAGTCGAAGCAATCGACTAACTCTTTTCGCAAACATTAATGGCCTTGGGTTTAATTATGCAGCAATTTTAAGGCAATGAGCTAGCAGAATTGTTAGGGCCACGGGCAAAACATTTGCGATATTTCATTCCTCTTTACGTTCTGAGCAATTTTAACTGGAGGTTTTAGTCGATGCTATGGAACCCAATACTTAACTGGTACTTTATTTCACTGATCCCGAACTGAAGGGCAAATTTGACCGTAGCGTGATTTGAAACAAGGAAATAAAGAACCGGAAGAAATGCTGCATGCTATCATGTCCACACTTTAACGATTATGCCCGATTTCTACCCTTCTGCTTATATAATAATAATATAATAATAATAATAATAATAATAATAATATAATAATAATAATAATAATAATAATAAGCACAAGGCCTCAAATTTGGGGGAAGGGATTAAGTCAATTACATCGACCCCAGTGTATAACTGGTACTTATTTAATCGATCCAAAAAGGATGAAAGGCAAAGTCGACCTCGGTGGAATTTGAACTCAGAACGTAGCGGCAGACGAAATACCTCTAAGCATTGCGCCCGGCGTACTAACGATTCTGCCAGCTCGCTGCCTTAATAATAATAATAATAATAATAATAATAATAATAATAATAATAAAAATAATCGGATTCAACGTATTAATAATCATTTCTAAAATAGGTTCAAGGTTGCAGATGTTTTGGAGCAAGCGTATAGTTGATTACGTTGATCCTAATATTTGAATGGCACCCCTTTTTTCGTTGACTTAGAATACTCGAAGTCAGTGTTAACTCCAGCGTTAGCTGAGCTTCGAACGTAAACGGCCGTTACTAAATATCACAAGATATATTGTAAGTAATTCTATCAATTCTGCTAAACCACCAATATTCGCGACTGTCATTTAGTATATTTAAACTGCCTTAAATTGCTGTGTTCCTAGCATTAGACACCTTAACGTCCCATCTTTTAAAGCTTTGAACATGTTTGATTTGTTCTGACCCATATATAATAGGTTTTTACGACTGTCAGTTAATATCGTTAAATAACGCTGAGATGCTTTGAAGCAAGACTTAGAATCCTCTTTACCGGTGATTTAATATCTGTAAATAACCTGGAGTTGCTCTGAGCCATACTTTGTACACATTTGCTGCACCATTTGATATCTTTAAATAACCTTCATTCACTGTGAGCCATATATCACAAACATTTGCGCTGATATTTAATATCTTTAAACAATCTCAAGTCGCTATAAACGAGACATTAAAAACTATTGCAATCCCCATTTAACATTTTAAAAACAATCTTGAGTTTATGTGAACCATAAAAACTGTCCGGTTCGATTTAAGTTTCTCCCTGAAAACATCTTAAATAAATAACTATCAGCTACGATCTACACTTGTGATCTCTGATTGATCAGTTCATTTGTCCATTCAAATAGTTGCGTATTTAAAATGCATTTATTGTGCAGCATGTTCAAACAATTTGAAATACTATCACGAACGAAAAGCGTGTTTTGTGCACACATAACTCTCTGATATTTGAAATACTTGCTTACATCTGCTATATGGCTGAAGTGCAATTTCCTGAAGTTTCAGGCATACAAACATTGCTCATATCACATGACTTTTAATGAGCACTGAAATATAGTGAACCATGTAATGAATTTATGTGAAAGCACTTAGCATGCCAGAATTAGAACCAGGGTTTGATCATCGCGGTTATTTGATCTGCAATATTTTCCTGTTTTAGTAGCTCAAACACATTGTTATCGCTGTTCTTTAACCACAGGTCAGCACTGATTGAGCAAAACTATGATCAAAGAATTCCAAACATGATTATTTTTTCTAACTTTATCAGATATATTGTATCTAGGATTACATTATCCAGAGTTTTATTTTATCTTTTTTTTTACAGCGATTTGAGGGCAATTTGGCTGCAGTTTATAGTATGTCAATAGACTATATAGCAGCTTCCTTGTTGGGTGAATCAGGATTGCTGGAGGTGAATGGTTTAACGTCATCTGCTCGTTGTGGATAGACAACATCAGTTGACAAGGCAGCAACTAAAGTCTCATCTGGTTGCCTGGAATTTTCAGGGGTGGGATTCACCTTGGTGCCATCTGCAGCAGCGTCACCTTGTTCACAATCAGTCGGGGAAGCAGGAGCAAAGCCTGTTTCACTAAAGAAGTTCTGTTGAATGAATGGATATATGTCACTTCAAATAATGTTGGATGGCGTCGCAAATATATCTTTGAGTTGAGTAAAGTCACAGTTAATTAATATGTTCAATCATCTTTAGTTTTATGCGAAGAATAATGGGAGGAAAACTTGATATCTGTCACCAACTGAACAAAGCTAAGATCGGTATTCAGTCGCTTAGTCTGTTGACTCTGACAGCCGAAGTTTCCTGCTTTGTCCAATCTTGAAAAAATGCCACTGGTTCAGGTAGCCATATCGGCTGAAGCTAACTGAAGGTGGAAACTGTTGACAAGGTTCAGTGTGTGAAAACCTGCTGTAAGCGAAGGCTAATTTAACCTTCGGTGCTTCAATCAGGCGAATCTATAGGCTAAGGTGAACACTCTGATCACCATGAAGATAAAGTACCAACGACATGATAAAGTAGCTTCTGTAGTATCAGCTTTAGACAAAGCATCATTGATATTTATTCCATCAAATTTATTTCACTAAAAGATTTAACCTGGATGGATTACGTTAGCATTAGTCATTAAGCCAAAACTATCTCTCCTTTTCCGCGTATTTCTATGATTTTTTTTAATGCTTACTACATTATAGTCGCGAACACTATTATTTTTCATATGGTGAACGTATCTGAGTAATTTAACATCAGTAATTTATTGACTGACATATAGACTGTCCCACTGAGAAGAGTTTCTGTAATTTTAAAATTCATCGTAATTGATCGATTGTCCAATAAGGTCAAAACAGTATTATTTCAAGTGTTAGCTCAGTATGTTATCTTAAAATAACTAAACTTTACTGCTGCTTGAGTGAAAAATATATACTTACTAAAAATATATAGAGTATATTTTTAAGAACCTAAGTAACTCACGAGATTAGTTTTCATACTAAAACCAACAACTTTCCATCGAAAGAATCGTTGGCATACTCGAGATAACAGACAGCTTACTGTAGGAGTTATAATATTTAAATAAAGATAATTACTAGCACTAATATGCTAGCGATGGTTCGTGTCAACCAAAATCTAATTTTAAATTTTTAAAAAGTGAATGTAGAGGAAGGCGGGGAAAGTTGACCATAGGGTTAAGTAGAGCCAAAATCTCCCAGCCAATTATGAATGAGTCAACCAGAGTGGTAATACCATTTACGGACGGCCAATTACATTACTTCAAACCCCACCATATCGTTTTCTAGATTGTAATAGAAACTAATGTTACTGAGCGAAAAATCGTATTTTTAGACATAAAAGTAAAAAAATGTGTGAAACAGGCAAGTGCATGTTTCTTGCATATGCAGCATAGATATGATGCAGCTATCAGATGACAATTGTTACTCCAGGTATGGGTGCCAACGCTTGACATAACCTTTCACATAAATGATGTATAGGATAGTTTATATTTGTATATGAAGAAATCTCAGGAAGTTCAGACAACCATAACACCCATATATCTCTCTCAATGCTGTTAACACTGCAAGGTCTCATGGTGTTTTCCAGCTGATAATACCACCCAACACTTCACATAACCTTCAGCCTCTCGATCGAACAATATATGGGCTACTTTAAGGCAATCTTCGAAATTCCAACTCTGGTGAACCAAGCCAAAATGATGCTCGCGACGCCATCCAACATTATTTGAAGTGACAGATATCCATTCATTCAACAGAACTTATTTAGTGAAACAGGCTTTGCCCCTGCTTCTCTAACTGATTGTGAGCAAGGTGACGCTGCTGCTGATGGCACCAAGGTGAATGCCACCCCTGAAAATGCCATGCAACCAGATGAGACTCCAGTTGCTGCCTTGTCAACTGATGTTGTTTATCTACAACGAGCAGATGACATTAAACCATTCACCTCCGGCAATCCTGATTCACCCAATCTGCAGAATGTCATGCCTCGGCCATAAGTATCACCGTCTGATGTTCACCGATTTCCGAAAGCAAAAGCGTTGAAAGAAAGCCGGTTGCAAAAATGACAGCACAAAGATTCTGGCTGACATCCCAGAACGCCAAGAGCTTGCAGCCTTATTTGAAAACCACAAGCAGAAGGCATCTACCAAGAAGCCAAAGAGATGTTTCTTGAAATCTAAAGGAAAAAAAAGCTTGTTCTCTAAGCTCCAAAATTCCTAGTTCCAATGAGGCAGATGATAATTCAGAAGTTGAGTACGATGTCAATTCGGACGAGGGCAGTGACACTGATATCAATGAACGTGACTTTGTGGTTGTCAAATGTTCTGGGAAATCACAATTTGTGTATTACTTGGTCGGGTTATTGTATACAATGAAAAGGAATTTCAGTTTGAAGATGTCTTCCTGCAAAAGGTTGCTCGAAAAATAGGACTTGACAACCCAGTGTTTGTTCCAAACCCAATGGTTGAAGCAAGCTTTGAACTGGAATACATTGTGTATAAGCTGTCGCAGCTTGAAAACATTGTCAGCTCTGCCAGTTGTTCTGGTCAGCTTGTGTTTAACTGTGTCTAATCAGTGTGGAAACTTAACTGATTTGATTTCTGACATCTAGTTTCATATCAAAATGATGAAGTTGACATTGACGAGCAAGATATGCAAGATCATCAGTTATTTCAGTCCTAACTTTCCTAGATCAAAATCTGGCTCAGCTTGCCGCGCCTTCTCCTATGTTGTTGATTAATGTCAGATATGATAAGAAAAGTCAACTCAATTTAGCTGCCACATTTTCTAGTCTCAATTAAGCAAAAAGTGTCCCAGATACAACCATTCCTGATCGAAACATTTCAGCTGTTACAATCCCAATTTTTAAAGCTATGCCGTAGATAAAATTATATTATGCAATATGTCTTGCTTTTAAGAATATATTCAACAATGTCAATCTGTTAGTGGCCATGGTCTGAAGTGAAAATAGCTGTTATTTCTAGGAGGTGGAGTAACTACGTAGTCTTTCGTTGAGATTACGAGAAGATAAACGTTTCGGGTAATGTTATTTCTTGTAAGAATACTGTGGTATTGCAGTTTTAAGTTTCCCCATCTACATTCTTAGACAAAACCTCACTGAGATCTATAAAATAAATGCCGGCAAAACAATATATACGTGAAATCACGTATGTATTCATTTTCAATACGTTGTGGCAGATTCGAATATAAACTACTGATGGTTATTTTCCGTCATCGGACAACACCTCTTCTCTTCACACAATGTACGTTCATAATAGAGGCTATTTACTTGTTAAGGAAATTTTGAGACACCTTCATGTTTCAACCCAATTGTGTGTCTTTTACTAAAACCCGCCTCGCAAGACACATGAATGTAAAAAGGCTATGAGGTCTCCTTTAAAAAAAATCAGCAAACAAATTATTTGCTGATGTGTGCGGGTCTCTGTCAAACAGATAATATTTCAAGGGGTACGCGCAGAACATTCAAAATCCACACAATATTCTATGCATTCTTTTTAATATGTTCTGTCAGATTAGAATTTGAATGTCTGATCACTTATCAAAAACGTTAGTCTTGAAATAGGTGACATTGAATAATATGGGATGTACTATTCCTAAAAGAACAAAACCAAAGACAAACAACAACAGGACATGGCTCGTGCTAGAATTTCTATGACCATATATATACTCTGTCAAAACTGAGTTTGTGCAAAGCAGCACCTCAGCAACAACAGCAGAAACAATAGCAAATTCGCTACATTTTCTTCCTAACTTCTAGATCATTAACAAAATTACTACAGCACATCACTAGCCGTTTCATCAGAGAAAGGTTGGCAACATCCGCAAAACTTTAATCTTTTCAAGGTTTCCGAGGCAGTTGGGAAGGAAAGAGCAAATCTTCCTAAAACTGGAACCCTGGAGAAAACCTTGCAGCAGAATGAACTCCACTAAAACTAATCCAGGACCAGCAAGTATTGAGAACTTAAATCTACCAGTCTCTTAAATATCAATCTTTCTTAGTTGAGTTTAATATTCTTTTGAAAACGGATGTAAGTCTATAAATAATATTGATAAATACAGATTCGTAGCATTTAAGAATAATGTTAATGATTGCAGACTGATTGTCTGCATTTGAATAAAAAAAAAAACACGGTATTAATTATGATTTATAAATTATAGTTTAAAATTTAATAATCTAATAGGAAATGTTAATTATAGTATACAGTACGTTTATGTACGATATTTGAGTGACAGAATATTGCTAATTATAGATCACTCTTATATAAGTTTTATATTTTATATTTCTTTATATTTATATCTCACACAGTATATATATGTTTGTTTTTTTTTGTTTTCCAGTTTCAGCTCTTGAGCTGTGGCCATGCTGGGGCACCGCATTGTGGTGAAAGAGTACACATAGGGTATTAGCCTCGTAGAGCTTTTAGGTGTTTTCGCTCATAAACACACACACGCCCGTATGAGAATCGAAACCGCGATCCTGCGACCGCGAGTCCGCTGCCCTAACCACTAGGCCATGCTAGTATATATATATATATATATATATGTATATATATATATATATATATATATATATATATATATATATATATATATATATATATGTATGTGTATATATATATATGTATGTATATATATATATATATATATATATATAGTATATATATATATATATATATTATATATATATATATATATATATATATATATATATATATATATAGCTTCAGATCATACATATATATATATATATGTATGTACACATACCACACACACGTGCATAATTATGCGTATTTACATATTCTATAAATAATGTATACAATGTACATATATATATATTATGTATAATATATATATACATTATGTATGTATATATATATATATATATATATATGTCTGTGTGTGCGTATATATGTATTTGCACACACACCACGCATGTACATGTATATATAAATTTATATAAATTATAAATTTGTATGTAGATATATGTATGTATAGATATATCTCTTTATCTCTCTTTCCCTCTCTGCCTGTCTGCCTATCTCCTCTCTCTCTCTCTCTCTATATATATATATATATATATATATATAAAGTAAGCATAAAATGGAGAAATATTGATCAACAACAATTGACTAACATCAATAATTACGTTTTAATTCAATACGAATAGACAGTAGCCCATCTAACAGCTGTTTCAGTTTCCAATGTTATATTGTATTGCCATTGAAAAATTCTAAAAATAAACACGATGAATATTATTTTAGAAAAATGAATAGAATAAGATCCGAATATTGGAGGGTGTTCCATCTACGGCCGTTTCATGGGTACATTACCGGTTATGGGTAAAAATTAAATACTCCATATATGCACTGTCCCTATCATCAGGATGATGCCCATCGTACGATGGCACCCAGCATTTAGTTTTCTGAACCTTGATAGCTTGCATCGTTTCTACGTTATATTCTAGATGTATAAGACATTTTTAGACGATTTAGGCGGTTTGCTATTTTGAAGGCTGATGTTTTAATTCCTATATTTATTCCTATATATTATTCTTATATTCCTATTTTTATTCCTGTATTTATCGTTTTGCACCTGCTATATTTATCACGCATAACTCTTTACATATAATCTTTATTTATATGTAATTTTACATGTATTTTATGTTTTTATATTTCTTCTCTACTTTTATGTATGTTTGGTTTTATTCTTTATACACTTGAAGAATCTTTACACCTGTACATGCATGATTTATGTTGATGTGTATAAATATATATGTTTCAATTGCATTTATTGAATATCTTCATTTATACATTCGGGAATCTGTTTGACTGCCTATGATTTCCGTTTTCAATTTTCTCTGTATTTTTTCGCATTGGCTCTCCATGAGCACTCCGTAAATAGCCCATACTTTCTATACCATACTTAATATTATATAATAATAATAATAATAATAATAATAATAATAATAATAATAATGATAATAATAATAATAATAATAATAATAATAATAATAATAATAATAATAATAATAGGGAGTATAACTCCAAACTTACAGGGAAAATTTCAATTTAGTATTAAATCAAATTTCACAGTATTAATATATAAAATACTAGCAGTATCGCCCGGCGTTGCTCGGGGTTGTAAGGGAAATAACTATATAAGCATTTTTAGAGAGTTACTTCCCTTATAGATACCAATTCGGGCTTTCTTAGCCATTTCTGTTTTGGTGTCTTCAAGCCATGAAGTCGTTGTTCTGAAAGAACGCTGGTCTCCTTGACAACGCTTTACGACGTTGATTTCCTTAAACTCCCTTCCCCACAGCTTCACGAGGGAGGGAAGAAGGGGTAGAAGCAAACACAGGTGCAGGTGTTTGAGCGTGGACGCCAACTCCGCCGCCATTGACACACGAAAAATTATGCATTAAAATGGAATAGAAAATGATGTTAAATTATTTTTAAAATCGTAGACTCATCGTTGACGCGCGCTAATAGCCAGACGGGCTTGATATGAATCACAACTATAAAATACCCGAATTTGGTTAAACTGCACCGCAAAATGTGGGAGTAGTTAGGAATCTAAATCGAAGGGGACAGACACTCACACAACTACAGTTTTATATATTTATATATATATATATATATCTTAATGCTAATAATGATAACGGTTTCCAAACTAGGCACAATGCCTGCAATTTGGAAAGGAGTTAGTCGTTTAAATACAGCCTACTCTAATTCATGTATAATACATTATATCAGCGCGAAACGGATGAAATGCATAATAGACCTTGACAGGATTCCAATGACCGTTGTCTTTTAATACATACAATAAACTGATGTAATAAAAATTATGTATTCAAATTTAATAAAAAATGGAGTTTATCGTGTGTACAATGTGTTTTCCCATTGTATCTACCTCTCATTCTGCCAAACTCTTTCTTTACTCCATCAATTTTTTTCCTGCTTTTTGTCCTTTTCCCATCCAAGCTTCTCTTGTGATGTTTTATGTATAATTCTATCTGAAGTATTCGTCATCCAGTAAAGTCTTATATATAACTCAACTTTTAGTGTTGAGTACGTTTTTTCCCCTTCCTTTTCACACTTTATAATGCGGACTTAGATATATACATATATGATATATAATGTTAATGCATTGAGAATTAGGTTGTTTTATCTGCTACAAATAATTAAATTAAATTTTTTCTCTAGCATCTAGATTATATACCTTTTATAATTATTACAGATATAAAGAGCTATTGAAATATCAGTAAAGAGTAGTAGACGTGCAAGGATTTATGAATAAAAAGCCTATTGATATATGCATATTAAATAATCAGGTTATAACAAACGTAGTTATTTTTCTAAAATTAATAATGATACATAGATTTTCTTTGTGTTAGAAATACATAAATTTTAATTAAATGGAATAGGTGGCATTATTTTCTTTTATATAAATTTGTCAAAAATACATTGATATTTCGATAAGTTATTTATTTTCGTTGTTTAATTTTAGAATAATAATTTTAAGCATGCATTTTCGAAAGCCAGATCTTATTAGTATAACGTATGTATCAAGTACGCAGTCAATTCGGGTAAAGCATAAAACTGACTAATCAAAATATTCAGAAAAAAACTATCGTAAATTCAGTACTAACATGTATAATGTATGCCAAGAAATATTGATTAATTAAAATTGGACATGCGAGAAGACCCAATGATTATGGTAAGCCAAACTCTTGACGTCTAATTCAAGCGAGACAACTATTATAATTTAAATCAAAAGCAGAATCCAATGACGTTTATGCCCATTTTTATAACTGAAACTTATGCATTATTCAAGGAAGTTACCTCATAGAATCTAGCTAAAAATAATACGGTAACTTATGACTATAACTGTAATGCAAATTGCAATTGCGTAAATAAGAATAATTGTCAATTAGATGCAAATCAGTTAATTAATAATTTAGAATATAAATGTAACATTAGAATTCCCTCTTCTAAATATAAGTTTGACAGCCAATAATACATTTATAAGTTTAACAGTCAACAATACGTATAAGTTTAACAGTCAATGAATTAAAGGTTAAATATCATATGCATATTCATTCGTTTCGGAATCTGGCTAGGAGAAGTTTAAGTTTATTATTGGCATACATCTTTAATTTGAAAGATTGGGAGGCTTTGATAAAGGCCAAATCATAGTCTGGAAATAAATGATCAGAATATTTATACGTTACTGAAGCAAACGAAACTTTTTGGTTAAGCGCTCAGTTCTGAATAGGAATTTTGTAATGAATTCGAGTGGTTAGAGGATTTGAAAAATTACAATTCAGCTAATAACATATCTAAATGAATGACGGCTATAAGGGTTTCTGTAAAATACAAATTGTCTATCGTGTTTTAATTGGTAACTGTTATAGAGAAAGGAAGAAGGAGAAAGCCGTGCTGAAGAGAAATTTATGTTTTATTATTGCTGAAGAGAAATTTAGTGAGGATAGGTTTTGCACGTGCTAAATGTTATGCGTGTATGATGGAAGGAAGAACACATCGTTCTGAATGACATCTGCTATAAACGTACGGCGAGCTGGCAGAAACGTTAGCACGCCAGGCGAAATGCGTAGCCGTATTTTGTCTGCCGTTACGTTCTGAGTTCAAATTCCGTCGAGGTCGACTTTGCCTTTCATCCTTTTGGGGTCGATAAATTAAGTACCAGTTACGCACTGGGGTCGATGTAATCGACTTAATCCGTTTGTCTGTCCTTGTTTGTCCTCTCTGTGTTTAGCCCCTTGTGGGTAGTAAAGAAATATTTTTCGCCCCTTGTGGGTAGTAATAAAATCACATCGTTCTGAATGACATCTGCTATAAACGTACGGCGAGCTGGCAGAAACGCCGTACGTTTCATGCTGGCAGAAACATTAGCAAGCCGGGCGAAATTCTTAGCGGTATTTCGTCAGTCGTTTGGTTCTGAGTTCAAATTCCGCCGAGGTCGACTTTGCCTTTCATCCTTTTGGGGTCGATAAATTAAGTACCAGTTACGTACCGGGGGTCGATGTAATCGACTTAATCCCTTTGTCTGTCCTTGTTTGTCCCCTCTATGTTTAGTCCATTGTGGGCAATAAAGAAATAATCTGCTATAAACGTACCAATCATTTAACCCTGTGGTTTTCAACAATGTTTTGCTTATGAACCACATTCATTACTATGAGTGGGTACTGAATAGGTCCTGGATTTGGGTAAAAGAAAATACAAGAGGATCAGTTGTGTTTTTATTCAACATATTTCCCTCTCAGATTCACACACTTATTGCAGCAGTCCTTCAGTTTTTCTAAGCCCTGTTAAAGAACTCGGAACATTGGGCCTCCCACCAGGTCTTTCACGACACCCTTAATGCTAGGAAATTTGCAGCACCCACACCCCGTATTTTACTCCACTAAACTTCCGTAGCCATCCAATGTATATTTAAAAAAAAATCTGCTGTATTTATATAATTAAATATTATTAGGAATTGTATTTAAAAAAATTCAAAAATTTTGCGTATTGTAGAAGTATATGCAATTTATAACACATAAAGTTTCACAACCAAATCTTATTAGGATCCACAAGGAGCATAGAGACCCCGGTTGTAAATCATTGCTTGTAGCACTTCCCTTAGCTATGCTCCTCACATCAATTCCCCTCCTCCTCCCTCTTACTCATGAAAAATGGCTCACCCGTCTATTACAATTTAAGCAACAAAATTCATATTTCTCTAACAGTTCTCTCCCTTTTTTCTATTAAATTCGATTTTCTCTCCCATTTCCCGTTTTGCACTCTTTTAATTCTCGAGGATGTGAAGTGTCGCTTTATTATTGAAAGGCTTCTTCTTCGTCGTCTTCTTCTTCTTCTTCTTCTTCTTCTTCTTCTTCTTCTTCTTCTTCTTCTTCTTCTTCTTTCTCTTCTTCTTCTTCTTCCTCTTCTTTTTCTTCTTTTTCTCTTTTTCTTTTTTCTTTTTTCTTTTTTTTTTCTTTTTCTTCTTTCTTCTTCTTCTTCTTCTTCTTCTTCTTCTTCTTCCTCCTCCACATCCTCCTCCTTCTCTTCTTCTTCTTCTTCTTCTTCTTCGTGTCGCATGGTTTTCAAATGTTTCGAGAAACAAATAACAAAAACAAAAAAAAAATCAATATGGTTCTTTGTATTAATTTACCAAGTTTCTTCTGACATATTGCAGTTATATATGTGATGTGATGTGATATGTGGTGTGTGTGTGTGTGTGTGTGTGTGGGGTGTGTAGGTGCGTGAGCGTGAGTGTAAAAAAAAAATCAAAGTATTTGAAAAAGAAAACTTAAGATAACGACAGTTATTTGCAATGCCAGTTCATATTCATTAGTGCAGTGATATGTCATATCTCCCAATCTTTAAGTTTGCCAAGATATACGTACATGCATACATACCTATAATATACATACATACATTACATACATACATACCATACATACATACATATATATATTATATATATATATACATACATACATATATATACATACATACCATACATATATATATAATATATATATATATATATATATATATATATATATATATATAATATATATATATATATTATATATATATATATATATAGCTAAGATCATTTTTAAATTCACTTAGTATTTACTCTTAAGATTGCCGTGATGAGATTTAAGCAAATTACTTTGGTTGCACTGCAGAACGCGAGGTGATTTTGTTTTAATTTTCTTTGTTTTCTTTTAAGAAAATTAGATGCCTTACTCTAAATGGCTTTATTTTATACTTGGTGCACTCATTTGAAGAATTTCTTTCGTTGATTTAATGAAAGATTAATGCTAATGATTGGTATAAAACAACAACTTCCCCTCCTTCAAATCTAAACAACTAAGAGCCAAAACAATAAATAAATAAAACGAGAACAAACTCAAATTAAACCAAAACTAATACACAAAGAACTAGATAAACAAAGAGACAAACTTGATGCTGTAGAGTATTTCCGATAAAGAAAATAAAAATACGCATTTAATTACATTACAGATATTTGAAAATAACTTACGTAAATTCAACAACGAAATAGCTTGACCTTAACCTGACTTTCTGTTCTTTTGAGTGGAAACTGTTGACGGTATATCAAATAATACAAGTAGATTTCGATGAAGCATTATTTATATTATTTAGTATTATATATATATATGTGTGTGTGTGTGTGTGTGTAAATGTATATACATATATCAGTACATAAATATTTCCTTCTAGTGACGTAATGTAATAGGTATGAACGATAAGCATTCTGGCTGGTTTACTGCTAAAACTCCAACTTGAGCTGTAACTAAAACCGCAGTGGTGTTGTAGCTGCCTAGCAAATAATGGCTATAAATGATTCATCATTGAGCAGGAAGATATACAAAAGAATAAATGAACTAATAAAACATCTCGTATCACTTTAGAGCATGCAATTTATAATTCAAACGTAATTCCATAGTTGTTAGAGTAAATAAGGGATCATGAAGTAAGGCATAAAGACTTTTAGAGGTGTGTCTAGAATGGCTGTGCATATGGTGTATAGGCCATTGAACAAAGATTTCCATTTAAGCCAACTATTCCCTCTTCAGAAACGAAAAATTAAGGAATCTCCTTAATAAAGAATTAATAAAGGATATTAGTTACTTAATGGATGGAAGCACTCCGTCGGCTACGGCGACGAGGGTTCCGGTTGATCCGAATCAACGCAACAGCCTGCTCGTGAAATTAACGTGTAAGTGGCTGAGCACTCCACAGACACGTGTGCCCTTAACGTAGTTCTCGGGGATATTCAGCGTGACACAGAGAGTGACAAGGCCGGCCCTTTGAAATACAGGTACAACAGAAACAGGAAGTAAGAGTGAGAGAAAGTTGTGGTGAAAGAGTACAGCAGGGATCACCACCACCCCCTGCCGGAGCCTCATGGAGCTTTAGGTGTTTTCGCTCAATAAACACTCACAACGCCCGGTCTGGGAATCGAAACCGCGATCCTACGACCGCGAGTCCGCTGCCCTAACCACTGGGCCATTGCGCCTCCGGAAGTTACTTAATAAAGGATATTAGTTACTAGTTCTATCGCTGCAGAGTTAAATAATATCCTTAGTAAAAGTTAACAGTAGTTACAAATTCTATCGAGGATGGAACTAATAAGTACTGTGATCTTTTACTAAGGATATTCCTTAATTCTTCGACCGTAACGTCTTATTCGCGTTTGCTTCAAGCCAGCCATACTCGACTATATCCATGATGAAAGACGTTTCGTTCACTAACTTGGTGATTTTATATTCAGTCGTAGTCTACCTTCGATGGCATTATCCAATAAATTCATTTAAAAGATATTAAGTTGTTCTTTGAGGAATATTTGACTAACATTTGTAGCAACGTCGAAGCGGCTGAAAATTGGCTTCACTAACAACTGTTGATTATTATTGTGTTTTAATAGATATCTGATAATATTTGAAAGCCCTTTGGTCAGTATAGCCTAAACTAAGGATAATTTCCAAAGTCGCTAGACCTACTCTAAATTAATTTCACACAAATAAATACGGCTATGCATTTAGGAGGAACGTTTAATGGATATTATCAATTCTAGTATTTAACGTGTAACATTCTCTTCTGTCGCTGCGAAAAATGGCTTCATTCAAATAACTGTGAGCTCCTCTTTTGATTTTACTCACGTCCTGAGGGCACAATGTAAATGTAATATCGTGACCCACTTCACTGAGGTTTCATCTTACTTGGACACACCTTGGTACTTGTATATATGGTTCTTCCTACATTATGCAATCAGATTCTTCAAGTGGTGTGAGCTGTGATTTTGAGATAGTAACAAAATAATCTCCACAAGAATAAAGATGATTATTGGTGAATGCACGGCCTCATGGATCTAGGTCCAATCCAAGTGCGCTGCATCTTGAACAAATCTCTTGTATAATGGCCATTGCTTGACAAATATCTGTGAGAATTTGTGAAATTTGGTTGATGGTATTTGGGTGTAAAGCCATCACGTTATATATATATATATATATATATATATATATATATAATTATTTATGTGTGTGTGTGCGTCTGTGTGTGTCTGTGTGTGTGTGTGCGTGTGTGCGTGCGCGCGCATGTATATGTGTGTGTATATGTATGTATATGCGTGTATTTGTGTGTGTATATATGTATGAGTTTGTGCATGCGAATTGTGGTGACTGTGTCCCGCTTTGCAAATAAGAATGTAAAGCGATAAGACGAGTTACGTCTCCTTAAATTAAGAAAGAACATAAATTTGATTACTAGCAGATAATGATGCACCAAGGTGAAATAAATGCTTGGCATATAATGGTCGATTTTTGAAAGCGGATCTCCAGGCATGGATGCAGGCATGGTTGTGTGGTTTAGAATTTCGATTCAGAACTATTTAATTTCAGGCTTTATTTTACCATAATCTGGGGTTAACTAAAGCCTGTGTGAAATATAGTATACATAAACTGTATGGAAGTCTATCGTAGATATTGTTCCTATTTGGTGGCAAACTTGATCCGAAGCCTGTATAAAGCAAAACAAGGGTTGACACATCGAATAATGTTGTTCAAGACATACTATGTCTGAAAAATAAAAACGGTTGGTCAGAAGCTGGATACCATAGATCACAATTCTGCTTAGTCAGTCCTAACCTGGGTTAAACAAAAGCAACGATAAATAATCAAGGAACTAGACATCGGAGTCAAATTTACCTCAAATTACTCTTTACAGGAAAAGGAGCGACCTATTGGATAATATAGACTTTGATATAAAATGACGAGGTAATCGTAGATGGTACACTTTTATCACGGGTGTACTTGATCAGAATTCACTTGGGATTAAATGATGACTTCTCTACGTGATAACTGGTTTAATTTTGTACTTTATATGCAGTTCTTGAATCTGTAAGTTTGCTGTAAATAGTTACGTATTTTCTCACAGGTAGTGTGGCAGCTGAATTAGCGGTTCTTTAAACTACAATAATTTACATATTGGGTTTAATTCCATTATCCCCTTGGTTGGAAATCCGGAGGATCATAATTCTAGATATCGGATGGATGATAGATATAATACCTTTCCATCGATTGAGTCAACGACACATGTGACTTACGAAATATACTTGACTTTATGATAAATTATAAAACTGTGGATTGGTAGAATTGATGGATGACAAAATGATCTGCATTATATGTTCTTGCTCTCTATTGCTGCTGTCTACTTTGCTGTTCATGCATCAGTAATCGATAAAAGTACTTCCCTGGCAGATAACATTGGAGGAAATGCTAGCGAATTAGGTAAAATATTTTGCGTTATTTGTCTTGGTTATTTACGTTCTGAGTTTGCTTGCAAGTATCAATGATTCAAATCTGCATTGACCCCTGTCTCGAAAAACATACAGAGTATAGAGACAAGTAGTGGTGTAGCAGGTTGGGGCCTGAAGGGCGGTGACCCTGTACTCTAAGTTCATAGTGGCACAAAATGTCAAAAGACTGAGAAAAAAACAGTGCTTCTCCTTGTAACAATGTCTTGCCCCAGACGCTGGCAACTAAGCCATGTTTAAGGAATGGAGATACTTACTGATGCATGAACAACTGATATCTTGAAAAAAAAAAGAAAAAAGAAAAAAGAAACAAAATTACCCCGGCTTACATAATGTAGAGGAATTTTCAAAGAGTAGAAGCACGGGCATCTCTGACAGGCGGAGCTATTACATTACAAGAGAAATGGCAATTTACTTTCTCAAGTTAATAGTTAACATAACAAGTAACTAATCATTGTAATGTTGTAAAGTCTCTGACTTCTAATCCTTTAGATCAATAATTACAGACGCTTAAAAACTTGAAACCTTTTGTTCGCATTATTTTGATAACCTGTGATAAGAACAAACTTTGACAGCTCGCAGGCTACATTACAATGTAAAAGCAATGATGCAAAAGTATTCTATAATTTTGATAGTGAATGAGCTTTTAATAGGTGACTAACAGAATAAACATGGATTTGAAGTAGAATAGCACTTAATGAGACATTGGCAAACATCAATCAGCTAATTCTACAAGTAATTAAGTGTATTACTTGAGAGAAGATTAGATTCTGCCAAGTTAAACATAAACAGGTACCCTGCAACAGTAATAGCTGTGAGCATTGATTATAACTTTTACTTACGAGCCGGTAATTTAACTAAGTAAACATTTACTCTTAACTTTATTTAATAAATAAAATTTTGTAAGAGAGAAGTGTCTGAAATCAATTGAATTAGCTGTAGATACGCATGTTATCAGCTTTAAAAAAATCATCAGTACACTCGTCTAAAGGCACACAAAACATCCCAATATGTATGCCGAAGACTGATCGAGCAAACTTTACATAAAATAACGAATTCATTGTAAGTGTTTATGATCAACAATATCAAAATCCTCTAAAGAAGAAGGAGAAGAAGAAGAAGAAGAAGAAGAAGAAGAAGAAGAAGAAGAAGAAGAAGAAGAAGAAGAAGAAGAAGAAATCAGAATTTAAAAAATTCAACGACGTGAATATCAGTATATATACATGGACATTTATAAATATATATATATATTATATATATAATATATATATATATATATATATATATATATATATATTTCTTTTTCTCCCAGTAATTACAAATAGAACAAGTTTAATTGCTTCTTTTCAGAGACAAAGGCAGCGTTCCCCGTGCAAGACACCGTATATAATATATAGTATGATGTTTAAAAAATTTTTAAGTTACAGACGCAAAATAATACACAGACGCCCATATGCATATATTTACATATTATTTATATTATATATATATCCAGAACCCTGAAGACACTATGCACCTGCAATATGAGCTGGACAAAATATACAAGTGGGCTGAAAAGAATAGCATGCAGTTCAATGCTGAAAAGTTTCAAGCTTTATGCTATCAGCATGCAAAACTAAATGCAATACCCAATAAATACACTGGACCTGGAGGGATTGCAATCCCAGAGGCACATTCAGTGCGAGACCTTGGTATTTACATGAGTAATGATGCAGCCTTTCATGTGCATGTTCCTAAATTGGCAATGAAAGGTAGGCGGCTGACCGGATGGATTCTTAGAACCTTTAGAACAAGAGAGCAGGAAACCATGATGGTCCTCTGGAGGACACTTGTCCTAAGCCACTTTGACTATTGCTCTCAGCTATGGTCACCATCCAGTGTCAAGTTAATCACAGAACTTGAGGCGATCCAACGAAGCTACACGAAAAAGATAGCCTCTGTGCAGCATATAAGCTACTGGGAAAGACTCAAGAGATTAAGACTCTATTCCTTAGAGCGTAGGCGAGAAAGATATGCCATAATATACATCTGGAAGATCATAGAAGGACTTGTCCCAAATACTAGAACTGGGCGCCACTGCATAGTGCCAAGGACTCCAAATTTGCGATCAAGATGTAGGACAAAATACTGTGATAGCCTGGGATTCAGAGGCCCACATCTCTTCTATATCCTCCCGAAGGACCTGAGAGACCTGCATGGGGTGGATGCAGATGTCTTTAAAATACAACTGGATCTCTTCCTGTCAGGTATCCCAGATGAACCAACTTCACGACAGGAAGTGCAGATGAGGGCAGCTGCATCGAACTCTCTCATGCACCAAATGGCAATTGCTAAAAAGCATTCGTGAAGTAAAATCACGTAGCAACACCAAATGGTGGAGCCCCAGCATGGCCACAGCTCGTGAGCTGAAACTAGATAAAAAAAAATCCAGATGCCCATATATTTATACATATAGACACACGCACTTACACGCATACACACACATATATGGCTAGACATACATACATACATGTATATATATATATATATATATATATATATATATACGCATATAGTCACATACCTATGTATGTATATATATATTTACGCATATAGTCACATACCTATGTATGCGTATACACACATATTTATAAGGAGATAAAAATTACGACAAAAGTTAAAAGACGATATTTAAGTCATCGAAGCTGTTTGAATAACTTAACTGAGCACCCTGCGACCCCGTTCACTTGACCGTTTCTCAAATAATGTTCGAATGTGACTGAATGCACTGCAAAACATTTTTTTGAGACATTTCTTTTCAATACCGACATCTTGAAGGCATTCTTTCGAAAGTTCCATATGATGTCTTAATTTGTATTTACTTGTGGTCTATTTTTTTTGCATGGTGTTTATAAACAGTCATTTTAATTTCTTGATAGAGCTTGCAACACAATAGGTGCATAATTTTGTCTATTAACTGTTTGTTTGATTTTCAAAGAACAGTGATCTTAGTTCATCTTTGTCTTCTACATTTTCTTTATTATATTCTAAAGAAAATATTTCGTTGTCCTTTTGAAGACATTGTAGTCCTATGTTTTTGTTTTTTTATTTTATGTCTGTTTTGTCTGTAATTTTTTCTCTTATTTATTGCTTCCTCACTTCAAGATGAAAATATGTTACTGTAGGTTTGTATAGGTAAGAAACGAATTATTTGTGATATTAGACTTAAAGATAATTCCTTTGCTTTCCCCAGAGTTTCGGCTAATGGTGCTCTAAAACTGGTTTGTTATTTTTGTTGCGGTTGAAATTCATTATTTTTATTTTCTTTTGTTTTTGCTTAATGTTTCCGTTCTTCAGCTCTAATGTATATTTTACTTTAACTAATTAACTAATACACTTGGGCTTTCTACCTTGTACCATGAATCTCATACACTTTGTTTCGGTTACCAGTATGGGTCTGCGAACCTCTGGAGTCATTAAGACATGTACGTTGTTCGTGACGCCATCTCTGCTAATAGGTAGTTTATCGGTTATGCCTGCTTTTATTACTCTCTTTTATAATGACACAAAGATAACTCACTACTAGACATAAGTCTATGTCATCTTCACTGTTTCTTATAGGTGACTTGTATTTCTATGATCCATGTACTATTACACGAAATGTCAGAGGTACGTTTACAATTTCAGCCCAAATTTTGGCAATTATTTTAGTTTTAAAATGTTGTCAAAATTTTTGCTTTTTCGCCTTCTTAATTGAGATAATTCTTCTTTTCGATATATCCTGGTGGGCTTGTATTTCATGATGTGAGATAAAATTCAATCCGTTTCCACTTTTTCGTGAGCGGAGATATAATTTTAATCTTTGCCCATTTTTGGATTATTTCTTTGATAAAAAAATTCTGTTGGGTTTTACAAAATTCCCTTGTGTACATGTTTTCTTGTAATTCTGATATGTTAAAAATTCCATCTATTCATTTTATACTGAAGGAAGTTTTGTTTTCAAACATCTGCTCTATAAACGAACAGCTATTTCTGGAATTGGTTTAAGAGTTATATTTGCTACTGTTGCTGCTATTTTAGTTATTGTCGGTGCCTTCCAAAGTATTTGTTTTAGTATTTGGAGTTATTTTCTTCTCATAATTGTTCACTACTCTATCAATTCTTTTCATTTTGTATTTTTCATTTTGTTGAATTTTCGTCACTTTGGTGTTTTGTCGTGAGGTATAATTATGTCTGGAAATCATTTCGGATGTGAAAATATGTTGTGTGCAAAAGAAGTTTTAAAAGTTTGTGAGACAAATATTCTTTCTGTTATATTCTGTTATATTCTTTCTTACCAGGTATTGAGGACAGTCCCACCTTAGGCAATTTTAGTTCTTTTTACAATTACTTTAAAGTAAATATCATTGAGTAATGTTCGAATAAAACATGTTTCGAAGACAGGTCGAAGAACAAAAGTGTTCACACTACGAGGGACACTTTGTAATTTAAGCACAAAGTCAACAATTTCGAGAGGAGTGAATAGTCGACACCATCTACCTCAGTTCTTGTTGTGTACTTCATTCCATCGATCCCAGAGAGATGAAAATATAATAAAGTACTAGATGATTACTGTGGTCAATGATACCCACTAATGTGGATGACTAAAAGTGATTTAAAACCGGAAACGGAGGTTCTAATCTGTGTTACCCAAGAGCAAGCACTAAGAACAAACTACATAAAATACAGAATGGACAACACAGAAGAAAGTGATAAGTGCAGAATCTGTGGACAAAACGGTGAAACCGTATTTCATATTACCAGCCAATGTACAGCACTAGCCTAGAAGGAATATAAGAGACGCCACGACAATATAGCCAGGCTTGTCCATTGGACACTTTGCAACAAGAGCAAAAAATTGGTACGACCACAAACCTGAAGGCATTGTCGGAAATAGAAATGCAAAGATCCTATGGGATTTTATGATTCAGTGCGACCATGAAATTGAGAATAGGAAACCAGACATAGTGTTAATTGAGAAAGAAAACAAACTATGCTGGATCATAGATATAGCATGCCCAGCTGACAACAAGGTATGCGATAAGGCAGAAAGAAAAGTCGAGAGATATGACAGGTTAGCTTGGGAAGTTAAGCACCCGTGGTCGATGAAAAAGGTAGCAGTAGTACCAATAATTGTCGGAGCCCTGGGAACAGTGAGCAAAAATCTCGAGAAGTACGTGGAACAAATAGGGGCTGCAATAAGGGTGGAGCACTCGCAGAAAACAGCACTGCTTGGAATCGCTCGAATACTCCGGAAGGTGCTCGAAAAATAAGAGGTTTTACCTTAGTTCACTGGTATTGAACAGCTGACACTGTAGTAATCTCCAGCGTTAGAAGAGCTGTGCAGAGCAATGATAATAATAATAATGATGATGATGATGATAGTGTTGATGATGATGATAATAACAACAACAGCAACAATAATAATAATATATTCACCGACACGACAGAATTGGACCTATATACACAGGAAGCTATACCAATACTATAGAATAACAACAGAAAAAAGATGGTATCGGCACACACCAGAAAAGGTCACAGAAAATGAAAAGGCAACAACGCTATGGGATATGTCAATACACACAGATAGAGAAATTAAGGCCAATAGGCCAGATATAGTTGTCAGAAACCATGAAGGAAAAAAATGCTTTCTAATTGATATATCAATACCAACAGATGATAACGTTTCTATAAAAGAAATGGAGAAACTTTCAAATACAAAGACCTGGAAATAGAGGTAACCCAAATGTGGAGTCTAAAAACACAAACAATTCTTATCATAGTGGTCGCATTAGATATGATAACAACATATTCAGAAAAGTACATAGCAAAAACACCAGGACTTACAAATATATATAACATACAGTAAATAGCACTACTAGGCACCGCACACATCCTATGTAAAACACTTTCAATACAGCCACTAAAAAAGCATCATAACAAACTACAGTACATATCCAAACACACAGAGCTGCACTTGGTAGTGCAGTCAAAGTCCGTTATAAAGATAAAACTACTGAATAATAATAATAATGATAATAATAATAATATAATAATAATAATAATAATAATAATAATAATAATAATAATAATAATAATAATAATAATAATATTGATAATGATGGCTATACGAGACTTCGTATACTTTACCTCAGTGTCACTTTGATGGCATGCACAGCTCTGTCACACAATAACAAAAATATTATTATTATTATTATTATTATTATTATTATTATTATCAATAATAATAACAACAACAACAATAATAATAATAACAACAACAACAACAATTCGCTCGAATACTCCGGATGGTGCTACAAAAATAAGAGGTGTATTCTTAGTTTACTGATAGTGAACAGCTGATACCGTAGTACATCTTCAGCGTCAAAAGCTGTTCAAAGAGAATAAATAACAAAAGTGTGGTGTCTTAGTCTTGAAGTGAAGCAAAATCAAATGTATGGAGGCGATAGCAATAACTTCGGGGAAGGTTATGAAGCAGATAGAAGAGACGGGCTATAAGTACTTGAGGATACTGGAAATGGATAAATTGATGAAGAAAGAAATGACGGAAAAAATTAAGGTGGAGTACTGGCACAGACTTAAATGGACGGAATAAGATTGAAGCTATCAACACCCGGGAGGTTTCAGGCCTTAGATATGGAGCAGGCGTAATCACATCGACAGTAGACGAACTGGACAGCTTAGACAGGAAAACAAAGCAGTTGCTAACAAGATATGGGATACTCCACCGAAAAAGTGACACAGACAAACTCTATCTACCAAGAAAAAAGGGGAAGAGGACTGATTGGATGCGAACACAGCATAAGAACAGAAGAAAACAATATAGCATGGTATGTAAAAAATGCCACACATCCCTATTATTGGAAGCAAGAAGGTCTGGCTTGTATAGGATGGAAGATTGCAAAGATAAATCAGTGTACAAGCACTTGAGAATGAGTGAAACTGAAAATAGGTGGATAAAGAAAAGAATGCATGGACAATTTCATAGGGATGTTGAGGATGACACAGACACAGAAGAAAGATGGCTATGGATGGCTAAAAGTGAATTAAAACCGGAAAAAGAGACTCTAGTCTGTGCTGCCGAAGAGCAAGCATTAAGAACCAACTACATCATATACAGAGTAGACAACACATCAGAAAGTGATAAGTGCAGAATCTGTGGACAAAACGGTGAAACTGTATGGCATATTACCAGTCAACGCGCGCCACTAGCCCAGAAAGAATATAAAAGGCGTCATTGGACACATTACAACAAGTATGGACTCACAGAACAAAAAAAAGTGGTACGAGCATAAACCCGAAGGCAACATCGAAAGTACAATACAAAGATCCAATGGGGTTTTATGATTCAGTGCGATCATAAGATAGAGAATAAGAAACCAGATAGTTTTAATTGAGAAAGAAAGCAAACGATGCTGGATCATAAATATAGCATGCCCAGCAGACAACAAAGTATGCGATAAGGGAGAAAGAAATGTCGATAGATATAACAGTTTAGCTTGGGAGGTTAAGCTGTTGTGGTCGATGAAAAATGTGGTATAAATACCAAAATTGTCGCATCCCTGGGAACAGTGAGTAAAAATCTTCAGAAGTACATGGAACAAATATGGGGTGCAACAAGGGTGGAGCACTTCTTGCAGAAAACAGCACTGCTTGGAACCGCTCGAATACTCCGGATGGTGCTTCAAAAATAAGTAGTATTCCCTTAGTTCAATGGTAGTGAACAGCTGACACCTTAATACATCTCCAGCGTTAGAAGCTGTGCAAAAACAATAAAACAACAACAAAACAACAATAATAACGCCAGGTATTCGTTTAGCTTGACAATTTTCATATCCTGTTTTGATTTCAAAATGAAAGCACCCGACGTATTTTTTAGACTATGAATTAGAATAAAACCACGCAAGTATCAACATTTTCCGGAACCATCAATCCTGCTAGAATTATTGAGGAGGCAATGCCCTGTAGTTCAAGTTATATATAAAACAAAATGCATTTTACATACGCGTGCGAGCACACACATAAACATACACACAAAAATACTCACACAAGCATACACTCATGCGCGCGCACAGACACATTAATATGTGTGTATATCTATTGCAGTTCTTGCATATTTGATTGCAGTCAAACTGAGGCAAAACGTTAAAATGTTTTTTATCAATTATATCCACCTTATTACTTTGTATTATACTTACTTTATAGGTTTTGTAAAGACGAAATATATTTGACCTTGGTTTGAAATCATGTAATCAAAAACCTGGCAAACGATAGATGGATGGTTCGAGACATTTAGTGGAATTATTTTGTTAGTATAATAGGTTGGGTTTGTGAATATATTATAGAAATAATTTACATATATTTATGTATTTGAAGTGTGCTTATGACTATGTTTCATTTTAATAACTGCATTCTTTGCACGATTATATTACTTCTATGTGTCTCTCAGTCCTTTTGTTAGCGTGTTTATGTGCGTTTGGAATACTCTATCACAAAATTAAAACTTGCGTCTATATACCAAATGTCTTTTATGAGTCTTCTTCTCTGACGTCTTTAGAATACGTCAATCCTATTCTGTCCATCGCTTCAATCTTAATCCACTTGCCATACATCTTCCCTCCTTGCATATCTACATTTACAGACGCCTACATGCATTCCTGCTGATCACAATTCGTCGCCCACTTACCCACTCGCATAGTTAAACCGCTACCCGGATAACCGTATACCTAACGTCTAATGAAATCTTCATTCGACAACGCCTACTCTTAAGATATTAGTAGAACTACTACAACTTACGGAAGATTGAAATGTACGCCAAACATCTGCTTAAGTACATATATATAGCTAGCTAAAGAGAGAGCATGAGAGAGAGAGAGGGAGAGAGAGAGAGAGAGAGAGAGAGAGAGAGAGAGAGAGAGAGAGAGAGAGAGAGAGAGAGAGAGACTATACGGTCGCAATACCTGCTGTAAATAGCGACTAAGTCTTTCTCAGATGGCAACGTAATGTCTGAAAATTTATAATGATATACAGTTCGGATAAATTACTCTTTGATACATTATACTTTGCAAAAATGTTAACACATAAATAGGTAAGACTGGAAATCACACATTGGACCAGAGACAATTTGGATTTTAAACAACAAGAACAGCAGCAACAATTACAACGACAACAACAGCCGTTCAAGAATTTGGACCTGGAGATCTCCATTTCCAGCGACTTCGAGGGCCACCTTCCAGTGGTGTCGGGCGTTAACGAGGAGCCCTCGATTAAAACAAGACGACCAAATTTTTTTTCCCCAAGGTCTGGGGTCTCCCACCCATAAGCCCTAGACCATCACCTAATCACCCTTACCCGTCTTGTTGCTTAACAACAACAACAACAACAGCAGCAGCAACAACATAAAGAATTGCAAAGGCGGCGAGTGATAGAAACGGAAACGTGACGGATCGACTTCTTTGCGAGTTTTAGTCATATCACATTACGTTTCGAGTTCAAATTCTACCAGACAAAATATTACTTTCATCGGTTTTCAATCTTCTTGAGTCGACAGAATAAGCAAAGTAAGATAACTAAGTGTTGACTAAACGAGGGAGATTTTACGTGGTTGTTTGACTTGCTAAATATAGTAGCCAAATCATCTCCATGTTACTTCGAAACGGTTTTAGAAATGGGAGAATGCATTGTGTCCAAAGGAAATATGTAATGGTCATGTCTGGTATACTTCTTGATTATAGGTTCACTCATTGAACACTGACCAAAGGATGAATAACAGCAAAAATAAAATAAATGAAAAACAAAAGAAAAGGCATTGGAGGAGCAATGCATACCTGCGCGCAGATAATTTTTTTTAAGTATCAGCATTAAAGGTATTTATATTCCGGTGAAATTAAGAAATCAACTCGTAAATAAACGAAACCTTCGAATCCATCACTGTACACACACAAGCACACACACACACATACACACACACACACAAAGACACACTGAGTCGGAGAACTATGTCTGTATTTATGCATGTTTGTAGATAATTAAACCAAATTTTCATTATTTCGAGCCACTCCCCCAATGACTATTTCTGCCAAATTTGGTGAAAATCTGTTCAACCGTTTTCCATTTATGTTGTAAACACAGAGACTAACATAGGAAGACGAGTGATGACAATACCCTGCTTTCGCTTACGAGCGCAGAGTTAAAATGAAAAAAGATAAGTTTCAGTCAAGTATAATGATCCGCTAATATCTAAAATTGATGATTTTTATCAATATAATAAATCCGTATAACCAATTGCAGTATTCAGAGAAATGCAAGGCAGTGAATTGGCAAGAGATTTAGGGTGCGGGATGAGGTGCCTTTGAATAATCTTTCCGGTTCTTTATTCCTGAATTCCAGTTCCACCCGTTAACTTCATCTTTTATCTTTTCAAGGTCGATAAATAAACCATTCTGAATTGTACTGGAGTCAATAACCGTTACTTCTCTCTTTTTCTCTAACTTTCGCTTTTCCCCTCTAGATTGTAACTGTAATTCGAGGGTTCAGCCCTTTTATATTGTGTCTCTCTGATTCCGTCAGAAAATTGCTTTATATGTAAACGTGTCTGTAGAATGCTCAGCTGATTAAAGGTTAATTTCTCGTGTAGAAATTTAGTTGATCGAACACCTGACTGCCAGTCCTCAATCCTGACGAAGAATCTATTACCAAAATGCAGGACTGAGAGCTTTATAGAAATTGTTTGCGTCTTTCCTTACTTAGCGGTTCGGCAAAAGAGACCGATAGAATAAGTACTGGGCTTACAAAAGAATAAGTCCCGGGGTCGAGTTGCTCGATTAAAGGCGGTGCTCCAGCATGGCCGCAGTCAAATGACTGAAACAAGTAAAAGAGAGAGAGAGAGAGAGAGAGAGAAAGAGAGAGTCTCTCAGCTCTTGTAGTCAAAACTAATGATAATTGATTTGATTTTATCAAGTACATTACAGTAATGTACTTGATCAATTTAGTTGAATATGCTTGACCTTTGACCTAAATAAATGTCTGACTTTGGATTGGTTATTTTTAATTACTATCAAGACAATGGAAGTGGAAAGAATGGTAGTGTGGCAGATAATATGCACTAGTATTTAGTTTCGTCATCCAATCTAGTCTCAATCCCCACCGCAGTTAAACTTGGTCTTTCTTACTAAACAGAATAAGTACTTGACATGGAGATTTGGTCCTTTGTGTAAAGATAACTCAGTATTTGGGATTGGTCTTGTGCCAAAATTTGAAACTGATATTTGGGATGCTACTTTTTTATGCAAGCAACGCATTAGTTGTGCCTATTTCTTTCCACAATGCACCCAAAAGACTCTGAGGCCCTACAATGGGTATGGGCGCTGCTTTCTCCCTTAACTAATCCATAAAATAATATTGATGCATATTCAGTTGAGACTATGTAAGTACTACATTATCCAGTGCCCTTCCAATTTCAAGTCAGTGTAATTTGAAGGATATTTGGCTGCTATGTCTTTTACATCAAACAACCTTGTAGTTGTTCCTGATAGTCATTTATTGTTTGTTTCCTTTTGCCACCACTCATTCTGACGAGTTCAGTTGTGATTCGTGCTGCTGTTGAACATTGACACCAGACTCGTTGGATTTTAATAGAGCAATGATAAAAGAAATTTCATTAATAATCAGTTAGTAATTTTTCCTTCAGACGTAATGGCATATGTACGAGCAGGTTAAATAGTTCGATTTTCAACCACGTAGTTCTATGTTCGATTCCAATGCATAACATCTTTGCAGGTGCTTTTTTCTGTACCCTTTGATTGACCACTAATTTGCGAATAGAATTTAGCAGTAGGAAGCGGTGCAGATGTTCCTTGTATAAACATTTATTAGAATGTATAGCAAAGAACTTTGCTTCGCAATCCCATAGTTTGATTGGATGGAATGTTGTGTATGAGACCTCTACTGTATCTTCAGCCTGACATGTTGTACATCTTACGCCGGAGTCCACTCAATCCACCGAACAACAGGTATGTGATTACTGAAGGAAGTGAATGTGCCACAAGATCAGTAACTGGTACTCATTACGGCCTAAGGAATACAAGCCAGTGCGCATGTGCAGTACTCACTTTCTTCAGATATCACATACAGGATGGATGAAAGGCGAGGAAGAAAAACGTGCGTCTGTGTATGTTCGCAGCTATTCCACAGTTTCTGACAAATTCCCTGACCCACGTGATTACAAAGCGAGCACACACACAAACACACACACATACACACACATAATACATACATAGATACACACACATACACATATATATATATGTACACGCATGTATATATGTATTCACGCATGTATATGTATACACACATGTATATAGAATGTATATATATACTTGTGCATATACATGCATATATACATGTATGCATACATGTATATGTACGTGTATACATAAATACATACATATATATATATATATATATATATATATATATATATATATATATATACATGTATGAATGTGTTGGTATATGTTTAAATTATAAGCGTATATACATATGTATATATACACACACATACACACATGCACACACACACACATACATATATATATGTAACAAAGAAATACCATGTACAAACGTACATCACAAGAAATACATGTCGTCAGGACTATTTTGGGATTCTTTGAAAATATCTAAGGGAATTACTATAAGCGTATTTACCAATAATGAAGAGCATTTATACGCGTGTGTGTGATTATGCGCACCTGTGTCTGTATGCCCGCGCGTGTTTGTGTGTGTGTATGTGTAACAGTATACACGTTATTTTCTGCCGGTATATATATATGACTGGTTCGTTATTTGTGTGCATGAATGAATCTTGGTTGCAGACATGCTATAAATCCGGATATGTATATATGTTGAATATGCGTCCAAAGCATGTATTCATGTATATGCTTTATAGCATTACATGCGACGTATTTGTTTCTGAGAATGTGTGTGAATATATATACACACACACACACACACACACACACATATATATACATATACATATATGTATGTATATATATATATATATATATATATATACATATATATATATATATATATATATATATATATATATATACATATATATATATATTGTTTTATCTAGTTTCAGCTCACGAGCTGTGGCCATACTGAGGCACCGCATAAAGAGAGAGAGAGAGAGATAAACAGATATATAGATATGTATATACATATATATATAAGTATATTTATATGCACATATATATATATCTACACACACACACACATATATATATGCACACACACATATACAGTATATACATAGAGATATATATACATATATACACATATATGCATAAATACATGTATATATATGCATGTATATATATATATATATATATAAATACATACATACACATATATATATATGCACATATATACAAACATACATATATATATGTGTGTGTGTGTGTGTGTGTGTGTTTGTGTGTGAATGTGTATAGTCTTGACGTTACTGAAGTAGATACATTGCTATAAGTATTTTAGTCGCATTGCTATTGAATTACCGATTATAGAATATCGAAAACTGATGCAGTTTATCAATTTTAATACATAATGCAGAATTATGTGAATCCTACAAAGTTGCAGAGTTTGCCAAAGAAAGAAGATTATACAGCACAGACTTAGAAGCTTAAAACTCAGCTGCCAATAGCTAAATATTTTATTCCAATGCTGATACTACTGAGTATTTTCAATTCTAATACACTTTTGAAATTCCTTCTTCCTCCAGGCTTAATGTTAAACATATATGTTCTTCTGTAATATTGTTTTTAATAAAATGTCTGTATCTCGGCATGTTTCATATATGGGTAATTGACCATGCCTGTAAAGTAGTGAGCAAAAATTCTACCTTGACTCTTTTTATATAAATTTATTGAAAGCATATGAAAACAAATTGTAAAAATATATTTGACATTCCCTGAAGAATGCGAAAAATACTCTTGATTGTCCATCCGTTTTGACTTTTGCTGGCCTTTCTCTGATTGAATAGGTCAATAAAGAAGATCTTTCGCTTCAAGTGAGATCTTTTGTTTCTGTGTAATCATTAAAAAAATCATTTGTCTGGTTAAACAATCTAAGCTTGTGTCGCGTAATCATGGTTTCATTTTAGAAGATATTATCTTGTACTAGCAATCTGACATTTTCCCATTTCTTCTGCCATCTGATGTTCTAGATTTGCCTCAGATAGCTGTGATAGTGCATTTCCAGCTGAAAATATTACCGATAATTTGTCCAGGTTTCAGAATCGTATGAGAGAAAGCTGCCTTATACACTATAAGTATATTTGTTTGTTTCAGATCATCACATCCATATACATCTCTTATCAAACAAACAAAAAGAGAGGCTTTGACGCATTTTGTCTGGTATTAGATTTTCTCATATCAATATTTGCATATAGCGAAGCGGCAGTTGTCAGAGATGTTAGCACGCAGGGCAAAATGCTTAAGAGCTTTCCGTCCGTCTTTACCGTCTGAGGTCAAATTTTGCTGAGGTCGACTCTGCCTTCTATCCTTTCGGGGTAGATAAAATAAAGTACCAGTTGAGCATTAGGGTCGATCTAATCGACCTATCTCTCCCTCAAAATTGCTGGCCGTCTACCAAATCTTGAAAGGAATATTTGCATATAATGTTGGAGACTGTGCAGAGACTGAATGTCCTTTGTATTTCCCCTTGTCAGTGTACCAGAATGGTAAGACCAATTTCCAACTTCTCGGGTGATTGTGATGCAAAACTTTGTTTTATTTGCTTTTAAGAGTTATATTTATGCTCTCGGTAAAAATGTCGATAACAGCCTCAAGTACTTCTAATGAAGTGACTCTAACTCGTCCACATATTGAAATTTTAATTATGATGCAGTCGCAGTCCTTCGTTTTGCACGGTGTGTTTAAAGTCGGAATAACTGGCTATCTGTTCATTATAAGATCTGGACGGACATTTGGTGATATTTTACCTACAGTGAATCCGAGTATAGCTGAGGGACAAACGGAAAACAACGTGGGAACAATTACAAATATGTGTGTTACTCCACTTCAAATTCAAACTGTTGTATCACGGAAGATTACCATGGCAGTTCAGTTTAAATACTGATTGCAGGAGTCGCATTATTTCGATGAAATTTTATGACCCACGTTTGACCAATACTTTTTACGGATCTCTAGTCTCTATAGAATCAAATTACACAATGAGGTCAAAGAAAGACGTGTAATGGTGACATATGATGTTCATGGTATTGTTCCCGTAACCGAACTTAACCAGTAGAGAAAATCATACCAATAGTGTTTCTGGAAAGTCAAAAGTCAATTGAGATTCAGGTAGTTATGATTCCAAAAGTGGAGCGTGTCGGCTGACTGTGATCCTTGTGGAAATTTTCCGATAGATATATTCGTACAATCAAACAAAATCACGCATATATACATGTTTAAATGTACATACCTACACACTAAGTAAATATATGTATACATTAACACAAATTCCATAATCTTCATTATCAATACCATACGTACACAGCAAACGTACATGCTACAAGGCTATGTATGTGCGTGTATGTATAATACTGAAGGATGCTTACATGCAAATACGTATACACACGCACTTATATGCATATATATATATATAATTTATATTAATGCATGTATGCATAAATGCACAACAGTATATTTATCTCCGTCCTTGTACTTTATCCCCAATCTCCATCCCTCTGTACATACACACTGAGAGATATATAAAAGTAGATGTAGATATATGTATATATTTATGCTTTAATGTACATGACTTTGCATTTGTTGAGTGCCCACATGAATGTTGATTGTGTGCCTCTGTATATATATAATGTTCATTGCTGTAATATATACTATGAAGCCTATATTTTCAATTATGAATGTGCATTATATATAGTGAAACCGTAGAGTAAGGTGTGCGTGGTAATAATCGATTTTGAACTAAAACCTACGTAGCTTAAAGACATTTTACGTAACAGCTAGAATTACTTAAGTATCGATATGTATATATGTACGTCGAACAGCGTGTATATATATATATATATCTATATATATGGTGTGTGTGTGTGTGTGTGTGAATGTTTGCGTGTGCCTGTATATCTGTGTGTGTGGTGTGCACGCCTGTATGTATGTGTGTGTGTGCATATATAAATATGCATATTTGTATCCAAGTGTTTCTGAACACTGCATGGATGGTGAGAGCTGAAGTTGAGATATCGTCCAGTGAAGGTCAGCTTGGTGGTGTCCGGATGCCCTGAATCCATACTTGGTGCGCGTGTTATTTAATACGTTCTGGAATGCTAGCTGATTGTCTTTTTCTTTTTCCATTGTGAACTGTATGGATGGCTTTATTGGGTGCACATGATCTAACACCACTTGAACATCTTCCTGGTGGGGCCAGAGTACGAAGGTGTCATCAACATATCGCAGCCATTGGGTTGGATTTTAGAGGTGTTGATCCTAAAGCCAAATTCTCAAAGTATACGGATGTCCTGAATCCATACTTGGTGCGTGTTATTAATACGTCAAGAAATGTGAACTGTATGGATGGCTTTATTGAGTTCACACAGTCTAACAACACTTGGATTGATTTCTTCGACTAAAAACCTTTAAAGTGTTGCTCCAGCATGACCGCAATCAAATGACGGAAACAAGTAAAAGAAGAAAAGAATATATTTATATAATATTAACACACACACACATATACACACATATGTCTACGTATATAAAACGAAGTATAAATACATATCCACAGGCGTAATACATGTGTATGTGATCGTACACATACCATACGTACAAACATGCCTATATATATATATACATACATACGTACATACATACATACATACATACATACATATATACTCTTTACTCTTTTAATTGTTTCAGTCATTTGACTGCGGCCATGCTGGAGCACCGCCTTTAGTCGAACAAATCGACCCCGGGACTTATTCTTTGTATTCGGTCTCTTTTGCCGAACCGCTAAGTAACGGGGACGTAAACACACCAGCAACGGTTGTCAAGCAAGAGAGACAAACACAGACACACAAACACATACACACACATACATATATATATATATATACATATATACGACAGGCTTCTTTCAGTTTCCGTCTACCAAATCAACTCACAAGACACTTGCCCAAGATGCCACGCAGTGGGACTGAACCCGGAACAATGTGGCTGGTTAGCAAGCTACTTACCACACAGCCACTCCTGCGCCTATATATATATATATATATATATATATATATATATATATCTATATATATATATTATATATATTATATATATATATATATACATATATATGTATGTATGTATGTATATATATATTATATATATAATGTGAGAGGGAGAGAGAAAGAAAGAGAGATCAATAAATAGTAAGTTAGAGATACATAGATAATCGCATGTATATTCTTAAAGACTACATTTTCTCGCGTGTTCATGTATCAGTGAATTCACCATATGCAGCGAATTCTTTTAGTCATGTCGAAAAACTACAAATGAATTTAAAGAATTTAAGATTTAAGTTAAAATAATAATAATAATAAAATAATAATAATAATAATAATAATAATAATAATAATATAATAATAATAATGATAAAAATAATAAACGAAAAATCACATCGCTGAAGAAGATTAGAACAGGTGAAGTGTAAAAACTTACATTACAAAGTAAAGAAACGAGAAATTGAAAGAAGTCAAAACCTGGAAAAACCCAATATTCTACGTCTTTGAGATAGAGAAAGAAATGCAGAAAAATTGAAATTACAAACTTATTGACATATATGTGAAAAGATGAGAAAGATAACAGGTGATGCAACCGTATGCATCTTTGCGTGTATATGTATAGTGTAAATACACATAGATGCACATATATATGTATATATTATATATATATATATATATATATATATATATATAATATATATGATGTATATATACTCACACACTCATACATACATGTAATGCACCCCTCACTCTCTCTTTGTATATATATACACACACATCTCACCTATCTTTTTACTCATAAACACATACTCATATTTACGTCTTCCTGTCTCTTTCTCTCTGTGTATGTATATGTACAATATATATATATATATATAATATATATATGATGTATATATACTCACACACTCATACATACATGTATATGCACCCCTCACTCTCTCTTTGTATATATATACACACACATCTCACCTATCTTTTTACTCATAAACACATACTCATATTTACGTCTTCCTGTCTCTTTCTCTCTGTGTATGTATATGTACCAATATATATATATATATATAAAGTATATATATATATATATGTGCATGTGCATATACATAAATAGGTGTGAGTGTGTACGTATGTCCATACGTACACACACGTTCGCGCAGACTCTCGCTTTCACACTCTCGCATACACGTTCACACACATAAACATGCATGTACATACACACTGAAAATGAAGTTAGACTGAGTGCAAGCGAAAAGAATTTACTGTTATCAGTTTTAACATTCAGTGCATGTATAATACACGACACAAATATTGGCTAATAAACGCATAGAGAGAGAGAGAGAGAGAGAGAGAGAGAGAGAATGTGTGAGAAAGAGATATGAATAAATATCTGTATATATATATATATATATATTTATATAGACATATATATTGAATATAATATAATATATATAATATATATATATAATATTATATATATATATTATATATATTTATATACACATATATACATATATGTATATTATATATAGTGGTGGCAGGCGTATATCTATACAAGCAGATTTCACGCGCACATAATTTAGTACATATATATACGTGTATATATATAATATATATATATATATAATATATATATATATGTATGTATTTCCATGTAACGATCTACGTATAGGTTTTATTTTGCTTTAACTAAGTACAACAGTAACTCCTGATGGGAAAACAAGTTTTACAAGAATGTTAAAGAAGTTTGAATGAAAATTTGTGTTAGTTTTTGAGTGAAATCTTATAATAGCGATGTTAACTTAAAGAAATGTTTAAGGTATCTGACTGAAAATTTCTTTTAATAGCTCCTGCCTAAGCCACTAATTTTAGTAATTTTATTGCTCAGCTGGATGTTTACAGATTATACTTTATCTATGATAGAAATTTACAACATTCATTTGATTATAGTCAGTAGTGTAAATAAGTGATAATACATTTACTCTTTTACTCTTTTACTTGTTTCAGTCATTTGACTGCGGTCATGCTGGAGCACCGCATTTAGAAGAGGGAATCGACCTCCAGTACTTATACTATTGGTCTCTTTTGCCGAACCGCTAGGTTACGGGGACGTAAACTCACCAGCATCAGTTGTCAAGCGATGTTGGGGGGGGGGGGGACAAATACACACACATATATATACATATATACGATGGGATTCTTTCAGTTTCCTTCTACCAAATCCATTCACAAGGCTTTGGTCGGCCCGAGGCTATAGTAGAAGACACTTGCCCAAGGTGCCACGCAATGGGACTGAACCCGGAACCATGTGGTTGGTAACTAAGCTACTTACCACACAGGAAACTCCTGCGCCTATTCATATATATATTATATTTATCGTTTTTAATCATTTGTCTGCTGAGACAACGCTTTGAACAATCTTAGTTGAATACATCGAACCAAGTCCTTATTCTATGTTGAGCCTGGTATTCTTTCTGTCATTAAAAAAAAAAAAAATTGCCGAACTGCTACGTTACGGGGACGTAATCACACCAACACCTGTCGTCAGATGTAAAGACGCACGAACACACGCACACAAACACACACACACACACACGTATACGCACATACATATACACATACATATACACATACATACGTACAGACACACTCACATACACATTTACGACGGGCTTTTCTCAGCTTCCGTCTACCCAAAACACAGTCATCGCTTTGGTCTGCCCGAGGTTATAGCCGAACACACTAGCCCAAGGTGCCACCATCTGGTTGGGAAACTAACTTCTTAGAGCAGATTCACCCTGTGCCTTACATGTATATAAAACTACTCTAATAGGACAACCCTATCCAGGATCTTCCATTGAAGGTTGTTGTGCACGTTGTGCAAATAGATAACGAGATAATAATTCTTTAAGCGATGACTGTCTAATTTCAGAGACTTTAGTGCGTCAGCACTTGTTCAGGCTCTTTACGTTCTGTGTTCCATTCCTATCGAGATAAATTTTGATACTCATCATTCCTGGGTCGATAAAGAAAACAACTATTAACAAACACTGGTAGCCATAATCGCTGAATCCTATTTTTCCAAATTTCTCTGCTGCCCATTATCTTGATATATAGCATCAGGTCAAGTGTAACCGGGAATATATATTAACTGGAAAATTAATTAAAGATATGTTTTGTAAATGATATTTCGTGGCTGATAGATTTTGGTGTGCATCCAAGAAATTGTTAAACACAAAACACCATTTATAATTCTCTTTTAGCTTTTCTATGAAACTTTTATTCTATCTTTTCTTTTCATTTTCCAACGTCTCCCTTCCCTTTTCAGTATCAGACTAAAATTTTTCCTTCTTTTTCTGTCTTTCTCTTTCTATCACTATCAGTGTCTTCATCATTCAGTCATTCCTCATACCTCAGTTATTTTATTATATTTCACCACTAACTACTCTTTTATATTGCATGGCATTTTCTTCTTTCCACTTCTCATTAGTTATTCACAATATTTCCGCCTATCTTTTTCTTCCATTCCTCCGTACGTTTTACTGTCTTCATGCCTGAGTTACTATTGAGTTACTGTTTGCAGAAGAAAAGCAGCAAGCTCCCAGATGCTGTTTTCTAAGCTGAACTATGTCAGGGCAGGCAGTACGTGGTGTCAGGAGGTTGCGATGAAGGGATGTGCTGAAAAGACATTTGACAGACGCCAGCATCTTCCCAGACATCTGGGAGGAGAAAATCCAGCGGCGCGATAAATGCCACCGACCGCTGAAGATATATATAAGGAAAATAAGACAAGGTAGAAAATGCTAAAATAATTTTATTCACAAATATATCTCGTAGCGGTTAGTACCGGTTTCTGTTTTCTCGACTTTTTCAACTAAGAGTAACACAAAGTTGGATATTAATTAAAAAGAGAAACAATTACATTGAAAAAAAGAATTGAATTAAATGTTTTGTAAATATTTCAATAGTCTTCAAATAGGTAGGGTATTTTCCTTTTTTGTGTCTGTCTGTCTGTCTCTGTCTGTCTCTCTCTCTCTCTCCCTCTCTCTCTTCCTTTGTTATGGCTAGTAAGGTGGGTAGTAGCAGATTTGAAAAATCATATTTATGGGTGCATATATATAGTTGTTTCTGAAGTTTGATGGTTTAAGAAGCAGCAGTCGAGGAACACATACCCGGATATAAATATACATATACGTTTATTAGTTTGTGAATATGACGTTTGTGGAAGACTGGGCAATGTTCTAACGCCCTTATATCCTTCCGAGCTAGAGATTTTGCACATAATTTCCAGGCCCAAAATGTATTAAAGATATTTGACAGTGGAACAACAGAAGCATCTTTAATTTCGAAAGCAGTCATTAGTGAGGCATATATTATTTTCTCTTACTCTTATTCGAAATCGAATATATTTCAACAGTGTAAAGAGATCTGAGATTATGAATGATTCTCATGTTTCCTCAGAAGTTTTATATTTTTTTTAGAAAATATGTAAAATATACACGGAATCAGATATAGAACTTACTTTGATTTTTGAAATATTTTTTGTTTTGTTTTATAAGTGAAATAATTAATATGACATGTCATACCAACAATGTTGCTTTTAAGATAATGGCTCCTGTCATCTCTTGTGGGTTTTCATATCAAATGATTATTGTATTGCATAGTATATCATGTGATATCAAAGTATTTTATTCTATAATGTTTTTGTCTATTGATCTTAGAAATCCTGTATTTGAAACAGAGCTATAGATTACCATTTTGATCTTTTGGAATTTTGCTCCTAGAATGTTGACACATAATTATAATCAGGAATTTTCTTCTTTAGCTTATTCATTAATTATTGTTATATTCTATTTCTTTTATGCTTTATCTATATTCTGTCTTGGTTGATCTGATATTTATGTGGTATCTTTATACTTGACATGCATAAATACAATTATCTAACACAAAAAGTAAGGAAGAGAAAGAGATATATTTATATAAATGTATGTGTATGTATAGACGTATATATGTATATTAATGTTTATAAATGTATATGTAGGTATATATATATATATATATATATATATATAATATATATGTAAGTATATGTATATATATATATATATATATATATATATGTAAGTATATGTATATATATATATATATATATATATATAATATATATATATACATGGATAAGGTATATACGTTCTAAGAGGTAGTAATGTTGCCCAGAAATCAACTGTCAGTTGAACACATTTGAAATTTGATGGGTACACTATGAATGAAAGCGCTAATTTTGTTACAATGCCATAATAAAAAACGTGAAAAGCAGACTGTTTTAACTTTATTTGACTGCTATATTATTCTATACACATTCACACAAATCCGAATCAATATGTATATATATATATATATATGTATATATATATATATATATATATATATATATAAGAAATAATTAATATTTAGTTAAATTAGGTACTTAAGTTGAGGCACGAAGTCAGTCCGGTATTATTCGTACAGTTCGGAATAATCAATTTCTTTTAGTCTTATATTGGTTTATATATCCTTCTTATTTTACTTGCCCTTATATCCCTTTATAAATTTTTAAAATTTTAACTTTTATTATACAAAATATAATGATATATAAATTTTGCTACGCTTTGGTTATATTTTCCCCTTATACCGTTAATGTCCATTTAGATCTCATTGTGATGATTTTTGTTTTCTATTTTATGCCACTTCAACTGATAATAATAGAAGTAGTTTATATCACCCTGACCCTCCACTTTCAGGACATATAGCACTTTCTTACTGACTTTATCTGTGATTTGTTTCTTTCTGTGGGCATAGGGAATCTATAGCTATAGAAAATTAGGGTTTGGGAGGCTATCTGACAGTAATTAATTTATTATCGGCAGCTGGAACTTAACTGTGAATTCCCAGTGGTTTTAATTATTTGTATACTAGCTACATTAGATTGTTTTATGGTAATAAGGTGGTAGATAAAAATTCATATCTACGTATATTACAGAGCTAGTATTGCGAAAGCTTAATGTTTTTGAATCTACTGTAGCTTTAACTTCAGCATGACTATAAATCATAGTATAACAGATTGAAACCGGTAGTATATTTAAAAAAAAAATTCTTACCTTTAACTGTGGTAAAATTCGCAAAGCATTTTCTTTTGTTTTTTAATAGAAAATTTACACGTGTGAAAGTGTAAAACCTGTTGACCTTTTCTCGTCCTTTCTCTCTCTTTCACAAACACTCTCTCTCTGTTTCCACACACGCACACACACATACACATACACACACATATATAGTTGTAATTTACAAAAATACAAAACAAAAGGCGAAGACGGGTGTGTAAACAACAAACAGATGTATTAGTTCAACACTCGGGAAGTGAGAAATTCTTTTACGTTTCGAGCCTCTGCTCTTCAACAGAAAGGAACATAGAAATAAGGAGAGAGAAAAAAAGTTTAGTGGCTAGCGATCAATTATGGCGAATGCCGGACACAGGTGGTCGGACAGGAGAGCTAGGAAGAAGGGGAGATAATAAAGTAGTGGTGATACCAAAATGAAGGTGCGCGTGCGTATATATGTGAGAGCGTGTATGTGCATGTGTATAGGGGCAGGTGACCTTGACGTGTGCATGTGTGCATGTGTAGGTGTGTGGTTGATGGTGTGGGTACTGGGAAGTGGTCAGTGTGTGCGCAGTGGTGTGGTATGGTGGTGTTGTGTGGTGTGACAAGATGTGGTGTGTTGGTGTGTGGGGTGAGGTGGTGGTATTGGGGTGTGGGGGAGGCGAGGGTGGGGGTAAGCAAGAGTGGGGTTTGTGGGAGTGGAATTTGTGGGATGGGGTGGAGTGGGATGTATAGGGATGGTGAGGTTGGAATGTGTAAGGCTGGGGTAACGATGGTGGGGTGACGAGGAAGGGAGAGGGTGGACGGGGGAAGGTGGGTAGGAGTGAAGAGAGGAAGTAGGTGTCAGAGCAAGAGAGGAGAGGTGAAGATATATCTATATCTATCTATCTCTCTCTCTATATATATTTATAATATATATGTATGTATGTATGTATGTATTCACATATCTTGTAAGGTCTGATTTCTTGCTATTAATAAAATAGTTTCTAATTATATGCTTCAGATGTCTGAATGTGTTACGTTAAACTCCTGTACTTCTATTTCTTATATATTCGTATATATGCACATAAACGAAAGTTAGCACCGCTTTATATGTATGTATATGTCTCTCTCTCTGTACACACGTACACACACACACACACACACATACACACACACACATACACACACACACATACACACACACACAAACTCATACACTTGTACCATGGCTTTTATGAAGTTTAAGGGAGAATAGTTGTGAGTATGAACACCTCTGATCTGTCCTGAAAATATTTCACAGCTGCTTTACTTCTAAATTTCCTGGTTGGGAAACATAATGAACTCTGTCATAGTAATTGAAATAGATAGGTCTGGAGTCTTAATGGTCAATCTTATCGAGAGTCTGTAATGTATTATGATTTTAAAAGAAATTCATGAAATAAAATTTGCGTAAACTACGAATTTGATTTTTGCAAAATGTATTTCAAATAAGCGAAGGAAATAAATAAAGTAGAAATTAAATGGAGCTGTAAAGATATTGTCTTTTCTAATTCAGGATGTCTGATAGAAATTCTGAAACGTTGATCCGTGTTTTCTTCATTATTTCCTGGTTAAGTATATTTGAGCACTTTTGAAATTTTTATGATCGTTTAGTCACACGTCAACACTAATCGAGCAGAAGAGCGATCTAAAGTACTACAGCAGCGATCTTGTCATAGTTATTCTGGTAGTAAATATTCCAATGCGTTCTTATTTTAAGACATACAATGAGACCTGAGTGGATTTTGTCTGCCATTTCTTATTTCTTTATTGCCCACAGGGTGCTAAACATAGAGGGGACAAACAAGGGCAGACAGAGGGATTAAGCGATTACATCGACCGTAGTGCGTAACTGGTACTTAATTTATCGACCTCTAAAGGTACTTATCTAATCGATCCCGAAAGGATGAAAGGCAAAGTCGACCTCAGCGGAATTTGAACTCAGAACGTAACAGCAGACGAAATATCGCTAAGCATTTCGCCCGGCGCTCTAACGCTTCTGCCAGTTCGCCGCCTTTTTTTATCTGTCATTTCTTGTCATTCGAGAGGTCCCTTTATTACCTTGTGGATGATGTCATGCAGATAGATAAAATCAGTAAAAAACTGAAAACGCATCAATATTTACCACTAGGTTGGCAGAAGAGGTTCAACAGCTGGTACAATTTTTTTTTATTTACCTTCACTTGATATATTTTGATTTTAAACCAATATTATTAATTCAACTACGGTAGTAGTTGACTAATATTCTTAAGGCCGCAATTTACTCACACGCAACATGTTTCAGAGCTTTTCGCTAATTCAGTTCTTATCCAAATTGAAAACTATCAATATTTTTTGAAGAGGACTGATCCCTAGATACATTTTCGCATAAAGAACTGAGATATGATCTATTAGAAAAAGTCAAACATCAAAATTTATAGCAACGTTATAGGAGAGTAAGTAACGCCATCAATCACGTTTAGATCTTTTTACTCTTTTACTCTCTTACTTGTTTCAGTCATTTGACTGCGGCCATGCTGGAGCACCGCCTTTAGTCGAGCAAATCGACCCCGGGACTTATTCTTTGTAAGCCCAGTACTTATTCTATCGATCTGATTTGCCGAACCGCTAAGTAACGGGGACGTAAACACACCAGCATCGGTTGTCAAGCAATGCTAGGGGGACAAACACAGACTCACAAACATATACACACACAGACACACACACACACACACATATATATATATATATCATATATACGACAGGCTTCTTTCAGTTTCCGTCTACCAAATCCACTCACAAGGCATTGGTCGGCCCGGGGCTATAGCAGAAGACACTTGCCCAAGGTGCCACGCAGTGGGACTGAACCCGGAACCATGTGGTTGGTTAGCAAGCTACTTTATTTCAAAACATTTGCCATAAAGGCAGTACACAGATTAAGTTAGCTTTGCGGGCTGGACGAGGACATTAATGAAGTGAATGATAATGAAAGAAAGATGATAAGGATGGGAGAAGACAAAAAGCGCCCGCCGACTTTCGCTTCTCTAAAACATTGTTCTTTTTAAAGATAAACACAAAACGAGGTATTAAACCTCTTACAATTTTTCCAATTTTTGGACTTAGCAGTCCATTATTACAAAACGAGGTATTAAACCTCTTACAATTTTTCAATTTTGGACTTAGCAGTCCATTACTAATAATAACAGTTCAATAATTACATATCGTCCTCGAAATAGCTTGTGCCCGCGCCCTCCACCATCAACCACGCCTCCCTCAGAACGTAATCAAGTTCCGAGTTTGCGTCGCCCGGGACCAAGTTATAATCTTCATTGAGCTCCTTTAGCCCAAGCGTCACGTCGAACGCCACGGCCTCCACAGCTACCTGCGGAGGCCATTCGGGGTTCTGTGTGAAGGCTAAAGGTGCTCCCTTGTGGTGCTCTTCCATCACCTTTTCAATTTCGCCTCCTCTATAGAAGAGGACCAATACGTTCAGTTCTTTCGTTGGCGGCACAGTTCCCGCCAACGGTATTCCTTCTCTTGTCGGTGGCACAACCCCAACCGACGTAGTTCCGGGACATTCCGCTGCTATGTCACTGACAGCCGGCAATGTCCCGTTTTTCTTCCTCTTTTTCTTTTTTTCCCTTTTCAACTGAGGGAGGGTGCGTCTCCTCCGTGGCCGGAAGATTCGCCTTCCTCTCCTCATCCCTATTATCCTTTGGTGAGCACCCATTGTTGCTCACCTTCCTCTTTCGGCCTCTGTTTGAGGAGTCCTCTGCTTTCTCGGCCGTTATCATTCCCTCTTCTAGAGGGGTTTTACTTAACTGTTCCGGGATCCTATTTTGTTCCCGGGGACAGTTCTTCTTTATGTGGCCGGACTCCAAGCACCGATGACACTTAGGGGGGCGACCCTCAAGCATCACCGGGTACCTGCACCCGGCCATTTTAAAAAAATCTGGAAGAACCAGATTGGCTGATTGGGTCCACAGGGTCAAAATTGCTTTTGACCCAACCCAAGCAGCCACAGGAAGAACTTTTACGTTAAGGAGCTTAGTTTCGCTGCCACCCAGACCCCGGCGGATAGTCTCCTCTATCCACTCGGGTTCTATGTCGGGTGGCAGCCCGCAGATCCAAGCTTTCATCAATTTCTTTTTTTTGTACGTGGGCAGGAATAAGATTTCCTTACCCTCCAGGGGTTTGCTAGCAAATTTGCAAGCCTCTTCAGGGGTGTCAAATAGCAACCACACCGTTGCATATTTGACACCCCTGGAAATGAATTTAATTGTTGGCAAATACTCTTCCAACTCCTTTTCAATTGCCGTCTTTTCGAATAGGGCGATGGTGTCGAGTGCCTTGGAGTAGGTTCTCAACACCACCGTCCTATCTTCACGGTCTTTTAACCACTTTTTAGGTGGTATGATTTCCCACTCCAAAATTTTGTTATTTTTCATTGCCATGTTTTTTTTTAATATATTCAAATTAAACTCAAAAAGCAAGAAGAAAAAAGTTCAAAAGTCCAAATGAAATTTGATAGATTTTTGAAAAAACAAAAAGGAGAAAGCACAACAGAAGGGAAGAAATCAACGGAAAGTCGCAATAAAGAAAAAAACAAAAGGGGGGGTTAAATGAAGTTCAAAAGAAATTTAATAAACAGAAAAACACAGCAAAAATATTCTGGCCTTGCGGTACTCCCGGCCTGGGTTGAACCTGGAACGCCGCAACTGCAACACAACCTCCACAAAAATGGGTCCGAAAGGTAATCCAATAGTGGCTTATTTTTATAATTTTCTTGCGAAGTACTCTGACAAGGGAATAAATTCAACAAACCCAAACACAGCACTGGCTACCGCCAACGGTAATTTTAACAGTAACTGTATTGAATTCCGAGGATACGCCCCTCCACTGTTTTTTCTTTTTTTTTTTCAATGAACACAAAAACGGCAGCCGCCGAGAGCAGGCGAAATTGTCTCAGAGTTGGACACAACTTACTGAAATAATAATTGGCACGCAATAAATTATGCCCAACTCACAATAAACAAAATCACTTACCTCGACAACTTGCCGTTTTTGGTCTTTTTTCTTTAATTGGACGGAGCTGGTTGACTCGCGTCCACTCTGGCTGAACAGGAAGCAACTGACTAACTGCGCATGTGCGTTAGCAAGCTACTTACCACACAGCCACTCCTGTGCCTAAGTAACATTAAAAAAAAAATTAATTTTAAAAGAAAAACATATTTATCTTAGATTCAATGACAGAAAAAAGCATGTAGAATTTCATTGGTCTCATGCAACAAAAATTTGTATCAAAAGTTGCGAAGTAAAATATCATGAAAATAATATAAGGCAAAAAATTGGATTTAAGTATAATTACCTTATTTTATATTTTAAAGACAAACTGTATTTTAATTAAGTTTAAATGATAGAGCTGAAGTCGAAGAATTTCATGGCATAAATCTCATGCAATGAAATTTTAAAAGAAAAAAGTTATTAGCGTTTGTTTCTCAACAACTATATTTTTTAAATATAGTTCTACAAGGGGACTTTTAATATATCTATCTCACCAGCGTCATTGAGGTATGGGAATAATTATCAACGACACCGGTAATTGACACATTTGACACATCACATTATCAATTAACATAATAGCATAGCCTGGGAAAATCACGAATTACATGGAAAGATGCGAGCAAGAGAAATAATATTCTTAAGATTATAAACCTGGAAAATTACAGGACAAGTTATTACACTTGGAAAAGTTCAGGACAACTTATTACATCTGGTAAAGTACAGAACAAGAAAAGTTTTCCATGTAATATAAGGTATAAAGCGACGAGCTAACAGAATCGTTAGCACGCCGGACAAAATGCTTAGCGGCATTTACTCCATATTTACGTCCTGTGCTAAAATTCCATTGAGGTCTTTTCGGGACCGTTAAAATAAGTACCAGATGGTACTTACTTCGAAATTGTTGGCCTTATGCCAACATTTGACACCGATAGTATAAAGCTAGTCTGTAGATAGAATCGTTACCGCGCTGGAAAAACGTTTTCATCCTTTCGGGTTCGATAAAATAAGTACCAGTTGAACGCTGTATCGAGATAATCGGCTTAACTCCCCCGAAATTGCTGGTCTTTTGCCAAAGTTTGAAAGCAGTATTACTCAGTGTTTACTTTCGTTATTAAATGTAAAGTTTTATTTGAGGGAATTGGCTAGTATTTCTAGTATGTCTTATGACCGTATAAGTGGTCTCCTCATTTATTATTTAGTATAAATGTTATATTTAACGATGAAGTTTATATATTAATGAAAACTCTTACAAATAAAATCAATGTTGTTGCTCTGTAAGTTAGACAGGTTAGTATAGTAGTGAGTTTTGTCATAGTGTATTAAGGTTGACTATTTTTTGCCTTAGTTTTTATGTCTTCTGTAATGGGAAGGATTGTCATTCGTTTGTTGAAAGTGATATTTAGAACTTTCGATCTTTTATATGCGTGAGTCGGATGTTGATTTCATTGAGTGTGATCGGAATATGAGATAATATTCTCTAGGGTTCAAGAGGCGAGCAGCAATCAAATGTAATTCTAAATTTAATTTCATCAAGTTGATAAAGGTATAAGGGTCAGGAGATGAGATTTCTAAATCTAGCCGAGAAGTCAAGTATTAATAAATTGACGAAATTGGTTTCTGATGAAAAAATTTTAAGCCGAAATCTAACTACACGAACTTTGGAAGCTGGGAATTTATTATCAGTGAACTCCAAACTTTCACTAAATTTATTGTATGTAATTCTTCTTTTGTAATTACGGTTACGTAAAATACAGAAAATCATTATATGTGGTGTGTATCAGAACGTCCTGTTGAGAAAGTCTCCGAAAGTCGGTTACTGAAGGAAGGCAATTTTCAGATCAAACTTTGTTTGCATATAAAATATTTCATGCAACACGGAGTAAACTGTTCCCATCTAACAGAAAAAAAAGAAAGAAAATTCATGTAGCTATCATATTTCCTAGAAATATCAGTCAACCCCGGCTCCAAGTATATCTTACAAATTTAAAAGGATCGCATTGGATGAAATATCTGTTTGTTTTATTCCTTTCTGCATAGTTATTGCTCTTGAAATGTGAATAGCACGCTTAATTACAACATTTTTGAAACTTCTTACGTTAGCTATAGTGATGTAAATGTAGAATATAAGAGACTTTTAAATAAACGACCCATAATAAATATTACGCTATCACAGGACTTAGTGGAGTCAATAAATATAACATGCAGAGGTCTGTTCAATTGTGGTGACTTTCGAAATTTTATCTGTTTGATGTTTTTCTTCTTGATGGATAAGCAGCTTGGGAAATCGGAATGTATGAGCATAGGTCGTCTTTGATCCTATCTATGATGACAACTATAAACTAATAGAAGACATAACAAAACGATTTATGTGTCTATACAACTAAGTACAGAGTCCAAATAAAACAAAGCGCATATCATATTCAATCAGTCGTTTTAAATCTGCTGTAGTCACGTATTGATTTTGTTTAGACTTGGCACAACTCCAAGATTTGTGGGTGCAATTTGTTTTGGCTTGGTACAAGTCCAATATTAATAAGAAAGAAATTTATATGAATTAATTCTACTTTATTACTCGTACTTACTTCATACTTTGTCGTCATAAAAGGTTTTTGAATTGAAATACAGATTGATACAACTAAACGCATAAAGCCTTACAAAAACCATTTAACTTTAATAGCATTCCACCACATCTGCCTTCTCAATGACGATACAAGGATGCTATATGTAGTCGTTCGAGGTGTTAAAAATAGCAACTAAATCTTCCTCAAATCACGTCCTACTGTCTGAAAAATGGATGACTGCTTTGGATAATATAATCTGAGTGAAAAGAATAGTAGAATTAACACTTTTTCGACAATTATTGATTAACAGATCTGCTCAGTCAGCGTCGATTTGGGATTAAACCATAACTTATTCACTAAAATGATAACCTATATAGACTATGTTGTCAATTGAAATGCATGAAATAATAACCAATTTCTCATAAATTAGACTCTATTTTTGACCAGAATTTTCATAAAGAAATGGCTATTAGACAGCGTAGTCCTATGCATGCAAGCAAAACGGTTTTGTTACCACAGGAATATTTATGTTCAGAGCAGCCAGGTACAACATAGGGCAACATTACTACTACTACTACTACTACTACCACCACCACCACCACCACCACCACCACCACCACCACCACCACTAATACTACTACTACTACTACTACTACTACTACTACTACTACTACTACTCAAAAGTTCAGCTCAAAGTGTTATGACGTGGGATCAAACCAAAATCTCATTATAACGACGCAAATTTTCCCATTCGATTACAATAGCATCCACACACACACACACACACACACACACACACCACACACACACACACAAACTACGATATATATATATATATATAATATATATATATATATATATATATATATATATCACAGCGTAGATTCGATTAGATTTTCCATTTGATATATGATCAATAACATAAGGAAGATATCTTCACGTAAAATTGAATTAGTAGCAAACAAATAAAATAAGAACATTAGAAGTCAAATTATCATGTTCGAAATGAAATTAAAGAACATTTACTATTGTCGTATTGTAATGTTACACGCCGAATATAAATTTATATGCGTTTAAACATTATTGTTTATTTATGAATAACTTTGCGTAAGAAAATTATTATTTCTGTCGACAAAATTTATTGCTTGCAATAACACGATGAAGTATCGAAAGTTCATTAAAATTTGGTCTTCAGATCAAACTTCCTCCTTAATATCAATACTGTCTTCACAGTGAAGTACTAAAACGCTCGCGAGAAGAGAAATATATATGCATTCCTTGAAGGTAGAATCTAATATATATAGCGTTCATCGAAATTAATTGAATATGAGGAAATGTAGTTAAATGTCAAATGAGGTGAGGTTGATGTACTATAGAATTATTTAAAACTTTTTTTGTCGTTCGTACTATTGTATACCAGTCAGCACCGAACGAGAAAAGCCTATGACGAAAGGCATTCGAATCGCAGTCATCTTTTCTTTAATTATTTTCCCAGACGTAATGCATCTGAGATTGCATTATCCAAGGTGATATTTCCTGTAAATGATGCTATTTATATCCAAAAATAATTTAGGATTTCATTCTTCAGTATATCTTTTTGACTATTTTAAGGTTGCGGGGTGTAATACGAAATAATTGAACTGCTATTTCTTCTAAGTACTGCGACTACGAAGCGGCTTCTACATTGACTTATCAAAAATAACCTTTTTTTCAGTTTCCGTCCACCAAATCCATTCACAACGCTTTGGTCGCCAGTGGACGAGGGAATATAATAGAATACACTTGCACAAGGTGCCATGCAGGAGTACTGAACCCGGAACCATGTGCTACCATCGAAATATATAGCTGTAAATTATGATGCCTTTTGTTTTGCTTATTTAAGTAGACTGAAATGAAATCGTGGAAAAAATCACAGAAAAAAAAAGATATAATGACTATAAAAAAAGTGGGTATGAGAATACATTTTCTTCATTTTCTCGCTAACTATAATTACTATTGCAAATTAATTATCTTTCAATTAGCGTAGATTAAATTCTATTATTTTCTCGAAAGGTCCTCAAAATATCTTAATCATCTACCTACAATAGAAATACATACTCGTAGTCACATTATTGGGTACATTAATTTAAAAAAGAAAATTATTTCGCTATCGCTTTATATATATCTTCTCAATTTGTTTACGGGTGACAATTATCAGAACGCCTGCTTAATGAATCTTAGAAAGATGAAAATATACAGTGCTTCGACTTTTTACTTTTTTTTTTCCAGGGTCAACATATTAAATACCAGTTATTTACCTGGGTGTTTTAATAAAATATATATTGGAAAAGATATGAAAAATTCTATTTTGAAGAGATTGTTATTTTTCCTTCTGCGTCGTTAATATTTTTTGTATTTAAAACAGCAAGAGAAGAAATTGTTCTGTTTTTCTTTTATGATTTAAATTTTAGAATTTTCCTTTACCTATGTAATTTACTATACCCTGGTAATTATTACTCAAGAATAGGACACTTAGAGCACCTTTATAATAGTTGACTAACAATTACTTATACAATGACAATTAATTTCATCCTATGTATTCCCTGAAACATTGTTTTGAAAGTTTGTTTTGCGATGTCCACGATGTAACATATGGTTACTTACCAGAACTAATGGACTATTTTAAAAACTATTCCATTTATAAGCCTATAACTTTATTATGAGTAAATGTTATTGCATTTCCCTCTTCTCAACTGAGTGTCATTTTAGACAATTGCATTAATTTAGCAGTTTTCATTATGTTACTCTACTTCCATAAGCGTTAAACCAACTTGAAGGGAATTATCATGCCGTTACATTATCTACAAGCTTCGTAAGTCTCTTTTGCAGAGTACGTCGTTTACTTGTTACGTTCTACATCTATGCACTTTTTATTATATAGAATTGACATTGCGCGTCGATAAAGCAAAACGAAATATATCATCCCGTATGTTGAATCAGAAAATTACTCTAATACTGAACGTGATGATCCGACGTGGTTTAGCAGAAACATCGTTCGAGCCAGTACCTACGGGATTAAGCAAGCCTGATCAATAATGACGTAATGTGAACCAGTAACGAAATAATACAGCAGAAAGTCTCCGGTTGTGATTCAATACTCAGGTGATTTTCTTACAGTTGCACTGTTTTTATTACAAAACGGAAATTTGTAGAAGCGAAGTTTAGTGTATTCAGAAAAGTTTTAGTGGTTCTAAAACTGTCAGCAAGACATTTCTTCACCATTTGAATACTGTCTACATCGACTCACGAATATACCCTGTAGGCAAATCCAGATGGATAATCTTCGTGGAATGAGGCGCTTTGAATTTACTTAAAGGATAGAAGTTGCTTCAATAGATACTTTTTGCGTCAATGTTCATCCTAACCTGCTTGGATTTTGTTAAATATAATCATTTTACGTATATTGCACAACCAATGTACAACGATTGTCCCATAACTGTAGAAACACTACTTCTGTAGTGAAGTTTCTTTTCGATTATAAGAAGGTAGGCCATATGACATCGTTCATTGGATCCAAAGTATTTTGTACTACTCACCAAAAACAATAGTCAGATAGGCAGTACTGATCATTTGAAAGTTACTTCAAACGGTGCATTTCGTTGGGAAAAAATGTCACCAGTGTCATTTCCCCGATTAAAGCAGTTCTGAAGATTAGTCAAAAGAAATGAACTAATTTTACGATATTTTTTAGACTATTCCGTTTATACATTATTTTCGCCGGTATGAAAGAAAAGGTGGAGTGAATCTTCTAACTTCTTTTCAGAATGCTTTTTCATGCGGCCTTGTTAAGCAAGTCGCTATCACATAATTTTCATTGAAGCTTAAAACTAATTTACGAGAATCAATCATAAAGTAATGCAATTTTTATTTGAATGATTTTTTGATTGATACTATCCTGTTTGCGAGGATTAATCAAATAGCAATGCAATTAAAAAATGCATTACTTTCTAACCCACCTTCGTACATACTAGCTTTACCATCCCATAGAAATAGGAATAGGAATAGAGTAGTAAGTTATTTATCGGCTAACTTCGCGGTCACATGGGAATAGAATAGCAATTTCTGGGTTGATATAGTGAATGACTCATTCAAAACAAAGATCAACTGATGAAAATTTCTCCCTGAGCTGAAGTTAAAAAATGAGGTTGACGCGCAAACAATTTTCAGTGACTTTCAGAGAAGCAGGGAAGATAATTTATCATTTCTCTGGAAGTTATTTCAATTACATTTCAAATTTTGCGTAATTCATCTCTTAACTCTTCTAAGTTCATGTCATTTAGCTTCTTGACAGTTATATACTTTAGTTATATACTATCGATAACATGTTGCATTCAATATTCGTCCCTACACAGATTTTAATACATAGAATTGGCATTATATATCGATAATAAACTCTAGGTACTATACCAAAGTAGCCTTTGCGTTTTCCTTTGGGTGTGGGTAGAAAAGATGCAGGGATGGACAAAATAATTGATAGATTAGGTAAGGAGAATATAAGAACAAAAAGTTATGCAGGCATTGCTCAGAGACAAATAAAAAGTTAAATATAACCATTTTACTTATATTGCACAATGTACGACGATTGTCCCAAAAACAATAGAAACACTACTTCTGTAGTGAAGTGCCTTTTCGATTATAAGAAGATAGGCCATATGATCGCTTACGGATCCAAAGTAGTTTGTAATACTCACCAAAAGTCAGATAGTCAGTACTGATCATTTGAAAGTTGCCTCCCTTGACAGCTACATAGTTCGAGAACGGAAGTTAAGTTTACAATTTATACAACTTTATTTCTATATGTTATACCTATAAGCAAAAGACCGGTTAATTCTATTCATTTTGTCAGCTCTGTTGTATGTACATTTACTCTTATTTTGACCATGGCAAAGCTACTCGCTTTAAACGTGTACCATTCAAAATAGACTTCCATTAATAATTAAATATAAGATTTTGCTTCCAAGAAGTTGTCATTTCAAAATATTACGAATTGTTGACTAATTTAAATCTGCACTGACAATTTTACATACAAAATATATGAAACATTGATTATAAAAAATACATTACTTGAACTGTCATTTTCCGAATGACATACAGACTGTTGTTAGTATTCATAATTCAAATCACTGTTTTATATTGCTTATAATTATCAGTTCACATAATGGGATAGACAGACCTATTACCTACAGGTTTAATGTAAAGAAGTTTACTTGTACAAAATTTAAATAATATAGTTTTTTTTTCTTTTGTTGTGTCTCCCCACAAGTTTTTGTTCTCTGTGGCATGGAGAACGTTGAAACAAATACGGCATCCACAACTACCAAGTACCACAAACATCAATACAATAACTGCAGTAAACACCGATATTAGCGAACAAAGTGAAAACAGGATTGCAAATATATGCAGAAATAGAGAAGTGTCTCTTTTATGAGAAGTAAAAGACCACCTCTTTGAGATAAACATTTGCATTTCATAGAGGGACTTTGAAATACAAAAGTTCATCTCACCAAAAGTGGAAATCAGTACACTTGAACACAGCTTGAGATTCAACAGGAAATTCATAGAAAAACTATAATATACAAATGTGATGGATTGAAACTGAGATGATTTCAAGCGAGCAACTCTGATTCAGCTTAAACCAGTCAGGGACTTAAGAACCTATGTAGTTTGGGGAAGGTTTGAAACAGTGGAGATAAGAATTCAAACCGGAGAAAAAGTGAAGAACATTTCAATAACAACGCTTAAAAGTGACAAGCTGCTTCTAATTCAAATAAACTACTATACTACTAATCCGGCCGGAGAGCGGTAGAAATAAAAGTAAGCGAGGTACCACAAAAATAGATACCCTCTTCCTTGTGGAGTCCGAAATATATGATATCGAAAATGAAACAAGTATTCTGAAATTCCATAAACTTGAGAAAAAAATTTGGTCAGGCACAGAAATGGTACTATTAATCCAAAATGATCAAGAACGCATATAAGTGATTCTTGATTTGTTCAGCCTCACAAAATAGTTTTTAGCATTTCGTAATAGTTGAAGCAGAAGACCGAGTTGCTATATATGTGAGGACGCAAACATTTAAGAGGTTTCTGTCCATATGACAAACAAAAAAAAAAATTGGAATACCCCTATCTGCAGCTGATGACTCCATCATAACAGCAACACCGGTAACAAAAGTAGTAGCATTCCCCCTAACGACAGAAGCAAGAGCAGCAACAACAATACCAGCAATAGCAGTACCAAACAGAACAACAAAAATCACATTCAACATCAGAAGCAAACACTAATTCCATTACCTGAGAAGAAATATATCCTGCAACACAACACAGAAATGCCCTACTCACACCAGTCAACCAAATTTCAAACATAAATACAAACATACTCAATTTTGCAGATATATCTCTTTTCTTACCACAGATTTCTCTTACAGCGAAAACTCATTTTGAGAAGAAACGAGTTTGAACGACTCGACAGAAATGGATGCTTGTCAAGGGGAAGACAGAAACTAGAATATATTAATACACTACGTCATACAAAAATGAACAGATGAGATAAAGCTACACATAATTTGACAATCACACACACCTCCAAAACCTACACAACCACAAACATATCCACCTCTAGAAACACCACAAAACATTACAAAAGTCACAATAAACGAAAACAACACAATGAACGCCAGCACACACACACACACACACACACACACACAAAAACAGTATTCTCAAACCGAAATACCTCATCAATTATAGACTCTAACAAATAGACTGAATGAATTACCAAGAATCATACAAAATGAGCCAAGAAACATATAATAACCTGTAAACAAAATATCCCAAAGGAATAGAAGATCTCCAAAGGATTATTAATAAAATACTTTATGAAGAACTGCTTGCAGAAGCACCTATTAAGACAAATATCCAGAAGTATGGACTACATTTCCTTCCACTGAAATAAGGTAAGTGGTCAGTCTCGTCGAACATAGCTATCGCAAGAACAAGTACTGTGATCACACGTGGTCTGTATTTGTCATGGAAGTAGAACCACCTGATCACTGACGTCAGACTTCTAGATATAGAAGTGGTGGACATCAGCTAGTGTAGAGTTTTCGATCCGTAAGCTTTTATGCTCATTTTCAGTGGATACGAGATCTACTTATCTCCAAGACGACCAGTACCAAAAGGCAGATCTAGTGTATTCTTTCAGAAGGGTTTGAATTTAATGATACGGATCAGCTTCTAGGACTTAAAGATAAAATATTCTAATGGTGCTACAAGAATTGCTGGACAATACAAACAGAAGAGTTAAAAGAAACCAAATGTTTCGTTCAGAAGTATACGAAGAAAGTTTATATAGCTAGGTTCGTTCCTTCTGGACTTCTCAGGCATCAATCGTAAGTGTCAGCAGAGCTGGAGAAGAGTACATAAGAGCAGAATGAGGTGAGAGTCGTAGGTTTCCCAACTTAATCACTCTTTTGTGGCAGGAGGCCTTTATGTGCCCTAAATTCAAATTCTTCCAAAGTTGAGTTTCCGTTTCTCCCTTTTGAGAAGTATCAATCGTGCACAGTTCGATGTAATCGACGAGACCCTTCCCCCTTCCCCAGAAATTTCAGTCCTTATATCTATATTAGAAAAAATATTTATTTTTCTTACTTGTGTAATGATGAAATAATTCATAGTACGGTGTCTAACGTCTCTGGTCCACGTTCGGATATTTTAACTCGTCTGTATATCTCTACATGTTCTTGTAAGACGTTTATCTATTTTGGATATATGAAAGGACATTAATAGCTACGAATAGAACTAAACTGTACTCGTTTGGCCAGCTTAACGAAAAGTAGAAAAAATTTAGATAAACTGAATAATGTAATTCGTTCATGTCCAACTCAACCAATTGCATCATATAATAATATTAAGCATAATTATTTGCTCATATATGATTATTTGAGCACTTTTCTCTCAAGTGGTATTCGTAGTCTAAACATTTAACACATTATTATGCAGAAAATATTTTTAACTATGCTAAATGGTGAGCAACAAATGCAGATAACAAAAGAAAAAAGCGGGTAATTTTTTTTTTTTTGTATGAAAATCATTTTTTCTCTGTTGGTTGTAAACACGAAGCCACGTTGAAAGAATAGAGATATTTTACAACTTTTTGTCTATGATACTTCATGAGATATAATTGAATGTTTCTGCTGAAAATATATATAAAACACTAAAACCAAAAATCCAAAAACAAAAGAAGCAAATCGGAAGTGAAAAAAATAGAAGAGAAGCAAAACTTTTGATTAATAGATTGAATAAGACTAGCGAGAAAGAGAATAACTGCAGCGCTATTTTAGTACAACGTGTCTCTGAATAAATTTCTTAGCATGCTTTTAATGCAAATGGAAATGGCAACTGTAATACTTTCCATACAGATAATCAAGAGAGCAGGGCGTGACTTCCATGACGTTTGTAGTCATGTCCTGCTCATACTGCGGAGAATAGTCTAGTTAGAGATTGAGTCAGTTCATATCTAGTTCAGTTGATATTCTGAGTGTAGGGTTAGGGCTCAGGAATTTTCTTAACTGCAGGGTTTGATGCAGTTGATGCTCCTGTTGCAATTGCTGGCTCAGTTATTATTACCCTGATTGTTACGAGTGCGCTTGATGATTGCTTATACGGCAGAGTTTTGGCTTTGCTGATGCTCAAAAAGTAGAGACTCATGTAGTCGATGCTGTGACTCTATACTTTTCATGTGTTTTTGGGACACAGATATTATAGTTCAGCTGATACCATGACCACAATGATTGGCTCAGTTTAGAGAATGAATCTAATGGTTCCCGATACTACTGGCTCAGCTGAAACTCATATTGCAGAGATTGGCTTGGCTGACCTCCGACGTAATATTCGCAAAGAAATGTCTTTATTAGCAACGCAGGACGAAGGAACTGGATGCAAATGTCAACGAAATAGATGTCGATTATGTCTTGGTTTTAAACTGAGCGCCATGTTAGATCTACCATCTAAGAGGTGCGAGTTCTATGCATGTGATGGTGAAATGGAATGTAAAATTCAGCCTAGCTCAAGGTAGCTAGAAAAGAAAGGACTTTATTCATGATTATGATGATGATAGTAATGATGATAGTGATGGTGAAAACGTGGAAGAGTCAGATGAGACAAAACATCTTTTGCCTTTACTTTTTCACTCTTTAGACAGCAACCATCTTGGTGCACCACCTTGAAGGGTTTTAAGCAAACGAAGCCATCGATTTGCCAAGTGTTAAAACCTGGCATTTATTCTATCAATGTCTTTACGGGTATGTAAAGAATCCAACACCAGTTGTGAAGTGATGATGGAGGACAAACATGAACAGAAATACACTCATACATATACACACGCCCATACATATATGCATACATACATATTTACATACATAAATATCCATATCTTCTTTCTCTTTGTATATATACACACACACACATATATATATGTGTGTGTGTGTTTGTGGGCATACGATGGGTTCTGTCAGTTTTCGTCAACTACGTCCACTCACAGATCGATTGTTGAGCTAGTAGAAGGCACTTGCTTAAGGCGGAACCATGTAGTTGGGGAGCAAACTTTCCACAATACAGCACCAATTCGTACTACGCCGACACTCCTAAATAAATAAAATCATTATTTAATCTGCAAACCCCGCCCCCCAAAAAACAAAATAAAAACACAATGAACAAAAAATGACGAACGAATTCACTAAATCTCTTCTCAGATGTTCTCATGATCCTTTTAAACCGACGCACTATGATATGAATAGGGCTATTGACATGTTACAAATGTTGAACTGTCGTTAAATTGGGGCCCACATTAATTGAGTATACCTATGGTGCACTACAAAAATAATCCGTGCTTTGCCTCTACAGAAGAAAACTTTACATACCACTTTCCTTTCTTAAATTACTTATTCCCCCCACCTCGCACGTAATTATAGTTTGACATTGATTTTTATTTTGTGAGAACTCCGAAATTGTTGCATATTTTATTTTCCTTTCCTTTTTTTTCTTCCGCTTTTATTCTATGGGTTTCTAGATTTTTAATGGAAGTCATAATTTATACGACTTGGACGTTATAATCTGATAATTGTCGCTTAGAAAATTGGAACACTGAAAACACATTAACATTCAATAGCAAAAATGTTCGCGTATTCACATGAATATACGGAAAAATGAAAGGCGATAATGCACAAGAGTAGTTTGTGTGTGCTTCTAATACAAACAGAGGCAGTGAAATATGGTACGTACACGTGCACGCACGCATACAACTAAGCATATGTATCTTAGAAGTTTGCTTTCAGTTTACTATGGTGCTACACAGACCCTGCAACCACATGTAATCGTTCACCCAACCTTTTGTCGAGTGCATCTTAATAGCTGTTGCAATACAGCATGTCTCTGAATAACATGTTTCTTTATTTGTTCCTTCTCGAGTCACGCCTGGCTCATAAGGGCCGGTTTCCTAGTTTCTTTGGCGTATAGGTTCCCCACCTGGACGGGACGCCGGTGAGCTGCAAGATGCAGGAAGAATGAATGAGAGAAAGTTGTGGCGAAAGTGTCATCAGAAGTTCGCCATTACCTTCTGCCGGAGCCGCGTGGAGCTTAGGTGTTTCGCTCATAAACATACATATTGCCCGGTCTGAGATTCGAACCCGCGATGCTCGACCGCGAGTTCACTGCTCTAACCACTAGGCCATGTGCCTCCACTCTGAATAACATAGCTTGATTTTAAACAAAGCTTATATAGCGAATCTGTACTACCTAAGTACGAGCATATGCATGTTTAAACGTGTGCTGTAACCTTTTCAAGCGCGGTTGGTCCCTCACGGTTGTGTGTGCGCGTGATCACCACCGCGGACCTTTTTGGAATTTCTTTTCTACTATAGGCATAAAGCCTGAAATTTTGAGGAAGAGCCGAGTCGATTATATCCTCCCCAGTACATGACTGGTATTTATTTTATCGGCTCCCGGAAGGATGAAAGGCAAAAATCGACCTCGGCGGAATTTGAACTTAGACCGCAAAGGCGGACAGAAAGCCGCTGGGTAAAATACTGAGCGGCATTTCGTCTGACTTTACGTTCTGAGTTCAAATTCTGCCGAGATCGACTTAGCTTTTCACTCTTTCAGAGTCGAGAAAATAATTACCATTTGAGCTCTGGGGTCGATGTAATCGACTTATTATTATCCCTCGAAATTGTAGGCTTTCTGCCAATATTTACTTGGGAGTAATATTTTGTCCGTCTGTACGTTTGGAGTTCAAATTTTTCTGAGGTGTACTCTGCCTTTCATCCTTTCGGAGTCAATAAAATAAGTACAAGTCAAGTGCTGGAGTCGATGTAATCGACTTACCCCTTCCATGGAGGCGCATAATTTAGTGGTTAGGTTGTTGGATTAATGATCGTAAGATTGTAGTTTCGATTGCTGGACCGGGCGACGCGTTGCTCCAGTCCACTCAGCTGGCAAAGATGAGTAATCCTGCAAAGGAACGGCGTCCCGTCCAAGTGGGAAATATATACGCCATGAAACCGGAAAACTGGCCCTTATCAGTCTGTGTGACTCGAAAAGCAGCTTTACATTTACTTACCCTCCACCCTCGAAACCTGATGGTCTTATGTCAAAATTTGA
>NC_043000.1:43113914-43286414 GCF_006345805.1 Octopus sinensis
TGGAAAACAGTAGACATTGACATTAAAATAATTTCAACAAGATAACAATGATGATAATAATAATAATAATAATAATAATAATAATAATAATAATAATAATAAAGAAATGAATAAAAATAAAAATAAAGAAAACTCTTACTAGAAATCATTAGTAGAACGTTTCGTTTAAGTGAAAACAGTTTACTGAATTTTCGACAAAATTTTTATAGCTGTTACGTCTTTAGAGGATGTGTCTGAATGGACATTTAAATTACCCTATTACTTCTGTTTAATTGATTAAACAAATAATTAATTGTACAGATTTATACTAGAAAGGTTAATAAATTTACACACACTGTGATAGAATGTACTATTCTCCAATGAAACAATACTGAAATTGTTTACAAGTGGGGCAGAATGTTACACATTATACAATAAAAGCAATCCCAACAGAAGCATACACCTGATTTCAAAAATAGTCCCACGGGAAACAGCAACCGATCTAAAGATTATTAGTTGTCATGGGTATTTCTTTAAACTGCTCATACTCTGTTGCGTTAATAATACCTCATTACTTTAAGAATACAGCAATTCAATTTGCATCTTCTTTAGCTTGCGCACAAGTCTGAATAAAGTTATCTGATACTTAACCATTCAATTTCCGGGTTTTCAAGACAAGGTGAAATTTGCCTACTTTTACATACCAATATCAACGAAAACATAGGAAATTTTGATAGAAATGTGGCCACCCATTTTGAAGCAGTTTGTAAGACAATCAAAAGACAATTACTAATACCAAAATTCAGGTTTATGTCAAGTTCAAAAAGGCCATCTTATAGTTGTTACCTCATACGCTAGAAATAGCTGCCTAAATTTTCTCAGATTACGCTCTTCCATCTTAAGAACTCGAAAACATTGGATAATAGTGTCCTAAATGTACTGAATCTGAAACCAAAGTGGTAAGTGTTCGGTGTGAACGAACAAGGTTAACGTAGGTTTAAACAATAAGAAGAAATAGATTTTATGTATTCTGCAATTCGAAACGAGCGTGGAATGAGAGTGAAAAAAATAAGATACATATCAAAATTAAGATTATCTGCTAAACTTAAGTTGTTTTCTCTATTTCAGACTAAAATTCGTGTTACCAAATGGAAAAGCAGTTTCTCAAATATGCAAATTATAGGGATTATAATTAGAGACAGATAAAATGTTACTAGAGTGAAATAAAGTGCAAAAATTGATGTTATTCAAGGATAGGCAGAAAGTCAATAACTGAAACCGGTAAAACAAGTAAAATCATGGCTTAGATTACGCGATACACGATGCATCTGCTGAATGTTAGGCACCTGTAAGAACAGTCTTTCCAAATTTTCATGAATATTGTAAACTCCGTATATGTAGGAAATCGCCAGATAATTTATTTATTTATCACTCAAAGGGAAAAGTTGTGGTATATGTTCGCAGCAGTAGATGTTTGAGAAAGAAATCAATCATTCAACACTGTTTGGTACAAAATTTAACATTTAGCTTAATATATCAGATAATTCGGGAAAATATATCTAAAATAAAATATTTATATTACTAGTAGCAAAGAAAATGGTACACTGTTACTCGGAAATCAAATAATCAAGACTTTGCTATAAGTATGTAACTGTGATTTGGGTTTGTCGGAACTTCAAAACAAATAACATTCAACGACGAGGAAACGGGTGAAGTCCAATGTGGTTACCCGATCTGCAAAAGAAAACAGTGTAATCTCTGTCACGTCAAACCACCACTATGTTTGAAAGAAAGCTATACATTGGTGGTGCTCCAGCCCGACCGCAGGCACTTAGCCGAAACGAATAACAAAAAATTGAATAATGTAGTCCTTGACATGCAGTTAGCAAGAGAAGAGAGGTGTGATGGAAATAGGAATGTATATATTCATTCGACTCATATGTACTCATTCAGATGGTGTGGGATTAAAAACAAACAAACACATCTGTTACTTCCCAAGTCGGTAGTGATGTAGCTCTATAAATTATAATATCTGGGTAAGCAAATGTAGTTCAAATTCATATTAAAACAAAACATAAAGACCAGTGATAAAACCAAGGATAAATGATTATAATACTTTTCTTGTTTTTGGTGGATAGTGCTTACATATTTTTGATAACACTGAAAATTGAAAGTAAATAATATGTGTGTATGTATATTTACACACAAACACACACGCACACATTTAAATGTATATATATATATATATATATATATAAGATAGACATACTACATACATATGAATATATGTATATATGTGTATATATATATGACATACTGTATATATAATATACAAGCATATATATCGTTAAGTGTAGATAGATCGATAGATACACACACGCGCACAAAGACACACACACAATGATACAAACACATATATGTGTATATATATGTATATATATATATATATGTATATATGAAAATATAAGCATACTACATACATGCATATGAATACCTGTATATATATATGTGTGTATATATATATATATATATATATATATACATGTATCTATATACTACATATATAATATATATTCATATGTATATATGTGTGTGTGTGCGCGTGTGTATGTATATACATATATACATATATATGCATGTCTATCTTCTTATGAAACAAAAAAAAAAGATATGGGAGAATAAAAACGCTTAGAAACCCGAGCGATTGGATGGATATATACAGCACCCCGCAGCTATTTTCAAGGTCTTTTTTTCCTTATATCTTCAGTTGATCTTTGGTAAAGAGATTCCTTAACAATTTGATGGGAAAATGTGGTGATACTTGCATCTAGTAGTTTTCTCGTTTTCCTGACAAGATGAGATCCAATAACTATCTATTTTCCCACCCCTTTTAAATACCTTAAAGCTATTATATACAATGGTTTATTATTACTACATCTTTTAGCACAAGCATCGTTGCAGCAATCAGTCGTCTTCATCATCATCAAGGCAAACAGCACTAGCACACATGAGCATCATCATTATCATCGTCATCGTTATCGTCGTCGTCACTATGACGACGACGACGACCACTACCACCTTCACCATCACCACCACCACAACCACCGCTACCACCACCACCACTGCCGTCGCCGTCTTCATAACGACCGATGTAAATATACTTTTCAATGTCTCCCCCACTGAGTATTAATTTCGCTGTATAATCTGCCTTGAGATTTTTTGCATGTACGCATATTTATAAACATAAATTGATTGTAAAGTATGTGCTAATGTAGTTCTATCATTATTCCACATAGACTGGGCAAAAATAGTCTCACACAAACACACACAGACACATACACTCACACACACATGTATATGCATACATACATAATTCACTCACGCACACATGTATATATACATACACACACACATTGTACACTTACATACACACACCTGCAAATATGCTTACATATATGTTTACCTATATATAAGAGTGCAGGTATGTTTATAGGTAACAAATGTCGGGACAAGGCCAGTGAGTTCGGGAAATGGGGTAAGTCGAAAACAATACCCCCAATCCTCAACTCGTACTTAATATATCGAGGATGAAAGGTAAAGTTTACCGCCGCAGAATTTAAGTATTGAATGTATAAACGGACGAAATGCCGCTAAACATTTTGTCTTGCGTGCAAACGAGTCTGCAAGCTCGCCGCCTTGTACAAATATATATATTGCCAATATTTTTTTAATGCCTTCTATTTTCAGTTATATTGTGATTGTAAATTTAATAATAATAATAATGATAATGATAATAATAATAATAATAATAATAATAATAATAATAATAATAATAATAATAATAATAATAATAATAATGCCCTGATGCAATACCAGGCAGTGGCTCTCTTGGCTTCTAACTGATTGGAAGTGTTATCGTGTACATTGTTTTGTCTTGGTATAAAAATGGGCTACAGCAAATATTCTGCTCAATGCCACAGAGATGCTTGTCAGCTGTTTGACCTTAACCAGCAGAGCATTTCCCTTGGTAGCTGGCAATATGTGCATTTCTGATCATGAGCAGAAGTAGTGGGGGAGCATCATAGCCATATGTTCAGAAGAATTCTTTGGGGTTTAGATAATTCAGCTCTGGAAACATGGGTGTTTCTTTCAACATCCTCAAACAACCCTTATTCAGGTACCTTTTCACCAGGATGGGATACTCGACCTGAAGAAAATTCGAACTAGGCCTCATCTGCAAGGTCAGGTGCTGTTTATCTTGATACGAGATCAGCATGTCGCGCTCATATAGTTGTGATGCATTGCCTGGTATACACTTATCAGATGGGTAAGTCATGATGGCTATACCGGGCTTCGTATATTTTAACCCAGTGTCACTCAATGATAGCAATAATAATAATAGTAATAATAATAATAATAATAATAATAATAATAATAATAATAATAATAATAATAATAATAGTAACCATTCTGTGGGACTTTCCAGTACATACAGACCGAACCATCAAGGCCAATAAACCAGATATTGTTGTGAAAGACCAAAACAATAAAGTTTGCTTATTGATCGACATGAGCATCCCCTGTGATCATAATATCTCAGCGAAAGAGTTTGACAAGCTCAGAAAATATAAAGACCTACTCATTGAAATTGAGAAAATGTGGCATCTCAAGGCGGTTACAATACCAGTGATCGTAGGAGCACTAGGAATGATCAAGAAGGGAACCGAAAATTATATGAGAATGATCCCTGGCTTACCATCCCTGCAAGAAGTGCAAAAGATTGTCTTAATTGGTACATCACACGTATTGAGAAGAGCATTGTCGATGTGAGAACTGTTGCTGCTCATGTATTTTAATTTAACTTAAAAAAAAAAAAAAAATTAACGAACTATTGAGTTTGGTTTAATGGCCTACCAATGTATACTATGAGTTTCTTTGCCCTAGGAGTCGGGAAGACACTCGGCAAGAAATGGAAGCAAATTTGAAAGAAGAAAAAAGTAGTAATAATAATAATAATAGTAATAATAATAATAATAATAATAATAATAATAATAATAATAATAATAATGATAATAATAATAATAATAAAATAATAATAATAATCATAATAATAATAATAATAATAATAATAATAATAATAGTAGTAATAGTAGTAGTAGTTATAATAATAATAATAAAAATAATAATAATAATAAATAAATAATTAAATAAATAGATGTTTGCAAATACGTAGCAAAAACTTTTGGAAGTATTTTAATATCAAACTTTCTGCAAAACTGACGAGATTCAAATCTGAAATACTTAGCAAAATAAATTTTATGAATTCCTTGGATTTGAGAATGATTGATTCTCACTACGATGTAAGTATATTCATATATATATATATATACACACATGCACACACACACACACACACGCACACACACACACACACACCACACACACACACACACACACACACACACACACACATATATATATATATGTATATATGTATGTATATATATATATATGTATATATATATATATATATATATATATATATATATATATATATATATATTATATATATATATATACATATATATAACTTATAAATAGGGGCAAACAAAAGAATTTCTAATGCCTGATATGCCGAAAAATTGGACATATTGTCCATTACCATATAATTTTTCACAATACGCACGCAACTCGAAAAAAAGCCGACAGAAATTTCTAAAAAATTCCACTATTACCATATCGGACCGATTTCAGGGTAGTTGGTAAGAACCCTCCCTTCGTCAGTGATAAATGTGGTAAAGAAATAAATGAGATACTTACTCATACCCATGGAAAAAGCAAAATACTAAGTCATGAGCACAATTAAGTACCCCAAATACATCCAAAATAGAAATACTCCAGCCCATTCAAGACACGTGCGATTTGAACTGAGGCTCTCATATTTAATGAAGGATAAAATTTTTTCGAAAAAAATTTTATCAATGGCCAGCATATTAAAAAATACCTTTAAAGGTTAAAAATATAAACAACTTATAAATAAGAGCAAACGAAACAATTTCTAATGCCAAATATGCCGAAAAATTGGACATATTGTCCATTACCATATATTTTTTCACAATACGCACGCTACTCGAAAAAAAGCCGACAGAAATTTCCAAAAAAATCCATTATTAACATATTATTGTGAAAAATTATATGGTAATGGACAATTTTTCGGCATATTTGGCATTAGAAATTTTTTCGTTTGCCCTTATTTATAAGTTGTTTATAATTTTAACCTTTTAAGGTATTTTTTAATATGCTAGCCATTCATAAAATTTTTTTCGAAAAAGTTTTATCCTACATTAAATATAAATTTAAGTGTTCACTAGGCCTCACACTATGAGAGAGCCTCAGTTCATATATATATATATATATATATATATATATATATATATATATATATATATATATATATATATATGCATATATATGTATATTTATATATATATTTATGTGTGTGTGTGTATGTTTGTATAAATATGAACAAACTGGCGTTCATTTTATGGTAAGCGGCGAAATGTGTACTGTACGATGCAAGCAAGATGATTTTGTTTTCGAACGCGGATTTTGCCGTTAGAACCGCAGGAATATTGGGTAAATTACCCTTACAAAGTCGAAAAAAGGTCTTTTTTTTGTATCGTACAATACACTTTTCGACACTTCTAATAAAACAACTTTTAGTTTGCTTATAATTACTTACATGTGTTGTTCGGTTAACAATTTAGCGCATTTAAATCAGTGTAAGTATGGCCGCTAGAAGTTTAGCTTAATGGTAAATCACTCATCCGGAATCTTGAGGTATGTGGATTCGTTTTCCATGGCTGTCTGTTGACAATCTTCTTACATTAAATATAAATTTAAGTGTTCACTAGGCCTCACACTCTGAGAGGGCCTCAGTTCATATATATATATATATATATATATATATATATATATATATACACATACATACATACATACATACATACATACATACTTACATACATACATATATATATATATATATATATATATATATATTATATATGTATATATATATTTAAAAAAATTATCTCGTTTGGCTTAACAGCCCTTCTTGTCTGTGTTACTGTTATTTTCCGTGTCCTGTCTTTTACTGTTAATATTTTGTACTGTCGTTACTGTCCTGTTTTTATTACCATATTTACCCCTCCGCAAAAAATCTCAAATTTTATTTAATTTGATTTTCGAAGGAAGGAAAATTTCATTGAATCCATGTATTACCTTGACCTTCGAAACGTGGAGTAGATGAAATTAAGGCGACTGAAGAAGGGGAATTTTCCTTGTTTTGTATGTCCTGTACTCTATTTTTTCGTTGTTTTAAAAAAATGTCCATTTCCTTGGTTTTGTGTTTATGTTTTCGTTTCTCATTGTGTTCGACGTTTTTTTGGTGTCCTGTACCCATATATGCATGTATATATACATGTAGAGGTAGGTACGTACATATATGTATGAATATATGCATATGCTTTATTTATTTATTAATTTATTATATATATACATATATACATATACATACATACATACATACATATATATATATAGCGTAGGAGTGGCTGTGTTGTATGTTGCTTGCTTACGAACCACATGGTTCCGGGTTCAGTGCGCGTGGCACCTTGGGCAAGTGCCTTTTACTCTAGCCTCGGGTCGACTAAAGCCTTGATTGTATTTGGTAGACGGAAACTGAAAGAAGCCTATCGTATATATGTATATATACGTATATATGTATGTGTGCGTATATGTTTGTGTGTCTGCATTTATCCGCCCAATATCGCTTGACAGCCGATGCTGGTGTGTTTACGTCCCTGTAACCAAGCTGTTCGGCAAAAGTGATCGATAGAATAAGTACTAGGCTTTCAAAGAATAAGTCCTGGGATCCATTTGCTCGACTAAAGGCGGTGCTCCAGCATGGCCACAGTCAGATGACTGAAACAAGTAAAAGAGTAAAAGAGAGTATATATGTATATATATATATATATATATATATATATATATATATATATATATATATAATATAAATCTGCCTTCACACTACTTATAACACTTCCTCTCTAAGAAACCTTTTATCTGACAGCTATACATTAAGCACTTAATAATCTCTGTATATCCTAATCTAATATTATTCATTTCAAGATGGATAATGTCACGAACTAATCGAAGTCACTTACTGACTTGTATATGTTTTATCACTTCCAGATGAGTGGAATAAAACAATTAACTCTAGGAAAACCAGAAGACTAGATCAAATGTAATGTCACGAAATACGGTAAAATGTTTGCTTCATCATTTTTGGTTCTACTCTGTTGCTCCCATCCACGAAGCATGAAATATACAAGGTTCATTTTAGAAGTTTTGAGACATTTTGATGGGAGACATTCATTAATTTCAAAACAAGTTGCAAAACTAATCTTCAAAGTACAATCCTCTGTAGTAAATGTACTTTAATGCCGCTCTCCAGCCACTTTGTGAAGGCCCCATAGAAGTCCCATAGAAGATGGAGAAAGCTGTGACAATGGTTCCTTCATCTTCCTAGTGTTTTCAAAATGATTGCCCATGAGGTTCCCCTTCACCATGTGGAACAACCAAAAGTCACTGGGAAGATTAGGATCAGTTTTGACGCTCGTCTCTGTCAAGTAGTTTAACAGGAGGAAATAATTGTGGACTGGTACATATAATTACCACAGACGCGACGAAACCTCTTCTTAAGCTCCCTCAAACTCTCCATAAATAACCCTTATGTGTATAACTATAACTCTGCTTTTAAAATTAGTTTTATGTCCAATATATATCTAAATCTATATGTATATATATATTATATATATATATATATATATATATTATATATATATATTAAATTAAACAACTCGATAAATATAGATCGAAATAACTATTGCAGTAGGGGTTATATAAAAGTCTGAATTACTTGAAGTTCGTAACGGCACTTTATAGTTGGATTCAATCCAATGACCAAAGACAGAAGAGATTACATGACTGCAACAATATGAACTTAAATTCAATGAAAATTTTATTCAAAATATAATAATATACAAGAAGATGCTGAAATGAATTAATACCAAAAAATGTTAATAGATAATTAAGTGTAAGATAATAAATGGTGACATTATGTAATGGTTAAATAGATTTTTTCATATATATATATATATGGTAAAGAAGTTCGCCTTACATTCATGAGATTCCAGATTCAATTACAGTAGGTGGTAGCCTGGGCAAGTGCCTTCTACCAAGACCTCAAACCTTGCGGTGAGTAATGGGGTAGATTGAAAGAGGGTAATAACTTGTGTAAATTACACCCTGCTCTTCGAAAGTTCACTCTAATCACAATATTGATTTGAAATTTTGGCATAAGGTCATTCGACTACATTAACCAGCAGTGCACAACTAGTACTTATTTTATCGACCTCGAAAGGATGATAAGCAAAGACGATCACGGTCACGGCTGAATTTGAACTCAGAACGTAAAGATGGACAAAATGTAGCTAAGTATTTTGCCAGGGTTGTTAACGGTTCTGCAGGTTTACCACCTTTCACGCTGACAGAATATCCAACGTAACATATCAGAAGGATTTTATTTATCATCTTTCTACTAAATAATTATTTTTAATATAACAGCTTTCGGAGGCTGTTATATTATTTTAAAGGTAATTGCTTAAATGACCAGTATTTAATTTATTGAGCCCAAGAGGATTACAATGAAGTTGACTGCAGAAGAACGAGAGGAAATGAACTCAATGTAGCAAAAGGGAAGTGAATTCCTGAAGGAAGAGATAAGAAAATGTCCATAGATAGAAAGAAATCAACTCCAGAGGGAAGACAGTAAAAAATGGCCTTGAAAAGGGGAAAAAAGTGGAATCGACTTGAAAAAGATGAAAAGAAAAAGACTCTAGCAGAGAGAAAAAAAATGTGTACTTCAGAAGGATGAAAAAACATATTAACAGTGGTATGATTTTTAACTCACAGGTAAATATATATCTGACAATACAGGAAAAATTTATACTTATATTTCACAGATTTTGCTACTACCGCACTTCTGATACAATAACAATCATTAATATAGAAAGTGATTCCATGTTTTTGCGAAGTCACAGTTATATTATATTAACAAGTTTTTGTACTAAACTTTATCACAATGAAATTTTGACTGATTTTCAAAACCTAAAATCCTTCGTAAAATGATGTAGTTTTGGGTCAGAATGCATTTTAATTATAAAAATCTAATTAATTAGATTCTAATTCGTTCATTGAAAGGAAGTAAATTCCCTATGCATTGAAATTTCAGGCAAATAATTATAATTAAAGAAAACTTTAATTAGATAGGGCGTGAAAGAGAGATGCACCAGGAGAGGAAAATAGGGGAAAAATTATATGACAACTACATATAGTGCTACATACGTACATGCATACATACATACTACATACATACATACATACATACATACATACATACATACATACATACATGCATGCATACATACATACGTACATACATACATACATACGTACGTACTTAGGTTTGTATGTATGAATACATATGCATGTATAGGAATTGCGTTCAAAAAGTGTCCGGTTTAGGGCATAAAAAAATGTACTTTTCATAAATGTTATTTGATCACCTTCAAAATACTCCTCTCGGGAATTCACACACTTCTTCCAGCGGCTATTTCACTGTTAGTAACACCTCTGGAACGCCTTCTCTGCAATGCTGTTGAGCGCTGAGGTCACTTTTCTCACAATTTCCACTGGTAACTCAAATCGATTCCCTTTTAACGTGGTTTTCTGGTTGGAGAAGAACCAAAGTCATACAGTGCCAAGGAAGGGGAGTGAAAGTAGGGAGAGTAGGGAACCTGTTGAACAAGTGATGCATTGTTTTTGACGAGGAAAGAATGGATTACGAGCTGTGTTCAAAAAGTATCCGATTTTATTTCTTCGTCGATTCTCTGCACTCGCAAATACTTCGCTAAAATAGAATGTGCTTATTTCCTCTTCATGAGTGATTTCTTGGATTGTTACACGGCGGTCTCTCATGACTTCTCGCCGAATATTCTCAATCGAGTTCTAGTTTCAGCTTGCCGATGGCCTGCTTGAATATGCTTGAATATGTCTTGAATATGAGGTATGGCCATGCTTGAAACGGTTGTACCACTCCATGATTTAAAGTTTGTCCATAGCATCACCGTCAATGATCTGTTAAATCTTCTGGATTATTTAAGCTCGAGTACTACAGAGCTTTTGACAATATTGGATGCAATATCTCTGCTGAATACCTTCAGTGAAAGCAAAAAATCGATCCGTCGAGGGCATACTACACGTCTGTATAAGTGTGACTGCCGGGAACTGATGCGTCCTATCGGCGCAGAAATTTTGATGTATACTCAGAAGGAGTGGTGTCATCAACCATCAAAAGAATTTTTTGCTCCCACTGAATTAGTTTTGGCGGCAAAAATACGTCGGGTAACTTTTGAATATACCTCGTACGTATGGCGTATGTATGCACATACAAGCTTATATAAGCAAATATGTGTATATAAATGCGTATATGTTATTAGAGTCCGTGCGGTAAGAAACCCTTAGAAATATTGATAGTATTATAATCGGCAATTGTTTAACTCTTCCACTGTGTAAATTTAAATACATTTGAATACATCTTGATTTTTGATTCGTACACAAAAAAATAAGATGGCCTAAACATGTTTCCAAGTTAATTGAGTATTTTATTAGAGGAGAAATATCTCTTTGTTCCTCTGATAGGAAGAAACTTATAGAGAAAATTTCTTCAAGCAAATAATGTCAGCGTTTCGATTAAACTGTTAATAAACATTTATTTACAGTTAAGTGATTATTAGAACATCTGAGATGAATTGAAAATTATCTTAAACAGTTTAACTAGTTTAATTTCCCCTTTGAACTCTCCTATTCGGTAGCAATTTCAAAATCCTGCAATTTCTGAAAGATGGCATAATTTCATAACATGCAGCACCTACAGATGTTTAATAGACAGACAAAGTCACTCTCACCCTTTTTGGTACATTTTATCAAAGAATGAACGAAGCACAGTTGATATGACATTCCACTAGCTTGAATTAATAACACAATGTATGTATTAGAGAGAGTATGTTTGAGAAAGAAATGTTTATGAATATGTTTCCCTCAAGATTCCTAATGATTGCAGGTATCTATACTAATCTTTGTATGAAAATACGATACGGATTAATTTTGTTTGGTTTCATTAGTGGAAAGTGTTTATGACATTATCAATATAACAATTATATCCACATGTTTTTGATACTTCAAGTATGGACATGGACATATACATATATAGATTGATATGTATATATATGTTTATGTATGTATATATATATATATATATATATATATGGGTACACACATACATACATACATACATATATATATATATATAGATAGATAGATATATGGGCACACACATACATACATATATATATATGGGTACATACACATACATACTCTTACTCTTTTACTCTTTTACTTGTTTCAGTCATTTGACTGCGGCCATGCTGGAGCACCGCCTTTACTCGAGCAACTCGACCCCGGGACTTATTCTTTGTAAGCCCAGTACTTATTCTATCGGTCTGTTTTGCCGAACCGCTAAGTGACGGGGACATAAACACACCAGCATCGGTTGTCAAGCAATGCCAGGGGGACAGACGCACAGACACACACAGATACACATACATACATATATATACATATATACGACGGGCTTCTTTCAGTTTCCGTCTACCAAATCCACTCACAAGGCTTTGGTCGGCCCGAGGCTATAGTAGAAGACACTTGCCCAAGGTGCCACGGAGTGGGACTGAACCCGGAACCATGTGGTTTGTAAACAAGCTACTTACCACACAGCCACTCCTGCGTCTATTATATATATATATATATATATATAATAACTGTATATAATATATATCATAATGATATTTATTCTCCGATTTGAATCAACAATTTTTTAAATATAAACAAACTACCCCAAAAATATAGATTTGTCAATAACTGTACTGAACAGTAACACTTCTGTTTTGTATTGCAACCGGCTGATGTCATTAGTTTATAGAAAATTTTACGGAAACATAATTTCATCAGTACGTTCGGCAGATGAACTGCCTGCTATACAGATATATATCAGGGCAAGACAGGAGAGAGAGAGACGAGAGAAAGAGCTGAGTGGAGAGAGAGATACAACGAGAGAGAGAGAGAGAGAGAGAGAGAGAGAGAGTATTTCTTTATTCACCATAAGGTTGAGAAAAAGAGGGGACAAAACAAACGTTGGGGTCAGGATATCGAATGAGACGAAACATGAATAAACAAACAATTAAAATATATACAATTAAATGAGATAGAGATAGAGAGAGAGAGAGAGAGAAGAGAGAGAGAGAGAGACGAGATGAAGATGACGGGCAAGAGAAAGAGAGAGAGAGGGGGATAGAGAGCAAGTGTGAGAGAAAAGAGAAAAAGAGAGTGAGATATACGCACTAATACTCATCTGTTTCACATAAACTCTGATGAAACCTAATTTGCAGACATTACATCCACCTCATAATGCAAATAAGGCAATAACTGGACATGAAATCAAACTACATATATTGCACCATTAGGAAGTTATTATATTAATGAATTATACATAAAAATTATTGAAACGAAATAAGAAATACTTTTTCTTATACACTTATTGACAGATCTGTACTGTAAAATCTCACTGTCAGACAATGTAACTGGATGTTTATATAGAAGCATAACAAGATCGCTTGATTTAAGTGCTTGTAATATGATGAGAAATGATGGTTCAGGTTGTGTTGCTGCGCTGCAGCGGTCAAGTGATTCATGACAATTTACATGAAATAAAATGTGCTATAATACTGCTGGATTGATATGAGTTGTATTAACGTGCACGACCACAGTACTAAAATATCATAGAATAAGAAGTTTGTACATGCTAAATCAAGATACTCATGTGTTTTGGAATACACGTTTGAAAGCATTTCAATTCATATTCACTTCATTGTTTGGTCATAATTCTTCCAATGTCCCTACTTCATTGCAATATATTACACTTTCCCTGATTCAGACAGGAAACAATATGATGAAAAATTTTAGGATATCTAGCATGCATATCCTTACACATATACATATCCCATGCGCAAATATACTCTCATGCTAAGGAACATATACACATATATCCATGTACAAAAGCGCATACACATATATTCCCACATAAACATTGATTACGTTTGCCTATGCGTGTGTAACTATGTACGAGCGTATGTATGTGAGCGCACACGTGTGCGCAGGTGTAAACACACAGATATTTGCAAGGATTTCCTCTTTGAGAAGTTTCTACACAATCTCTACGTACGTATAAGAAACCATACCAATCACCCACAATCAAGAATAAGAGATTTTTCATAGGCAAACGAGATGATTTCTGAAAACGTCCTTTGCTTTAGCTTCAGTCGTAACATAAACGGCCATATAATATATATATAGGTGCAGGAGTGGCTGTGTGGCAACTAGCTTGCTTAGTAACCACATGGTTCTGGTTCAGTCTCACTCCGTGGCACCTTGGGCAACTGTCGTCTGCTATAGCAAGCCTTGTGAGTGGATCTGGTTGACGGAAACTGAAACAAGCCTGTCGTATATATATATATGTACGTATGTATGTATGTATGTGCATGTATATGTTTGTGTGTCTATGTTTGTCCTCCCAACATCACTAGACATTATGCTCATATTAAGCCAGGTGTGATAAGTTAATATGTGGTTATAAATGAGACACTTACAAAAATATCCCAAGGCCTCTTCAGAGATTATAAAGTACAAACTAAACTAAATATGAATATCAGAGGAGGTACACCCATACAAGAGTGGGTACATACCCATAATATATAATATACACATACATATGGGTGCATATACCCATACTCCTATATATATATACACATATACATAATAATATACAACAATATACATACATATGTTCTATATTCAGGGTTACAGTTGGTCAAAACAATATATTAGAATATTACAATATACAAACATACATATATCTATATTCAAATGCACATATACAAAGTCAAAAGTTCATTATATTAAGTTACAAAATGCCATTAATATTACCATCATTATTATTACCATTGCCACTATTGCTACTAATATTATTGTTATTATTATTATTATTATTATTATTATTAATAACATAATACCAGCAAAACAATATATGCATCACGCGGTTCACTGTACATATTATGTGGAAAAAAATCAGGTAGAATACATCAACATCAAAATATATTGGAATAGCAACATAATAGCAACAACAACAACAACAACAACAACAATAATACTGTACAATGCAAAACATTATAGATCGGCAAATACATATAAAATGAAAAATATTAATTTACATCATAGCAAAGTTCATAAGTGTACAAGCATATAAACGCATGCCAGCCATAGTTATATATATATATATATATAGGAGTATGGGTATATGCACTCATATGTATGTGTATATTATATATTATGGGTATGTACTCTTGTATGGGTGTACCTCCTCTGATATTCATATTTAGTTTAGTTTGTACTTTATAATCTCTGAAGAGGCCTTGGGATATTTTTGTAAGTGTCTCATTTATAACCACATATTAACTTATCACACCTGGCTAATATGAACATAATGAGATACCCATATCTTCATGGCTGAAACAGCTGTAATATGTAGTTTATATTTATATTTATATTTATTTATATTCACCTATACATATTGTAATTATTGTATCATATTACTCATTGATGTGCATTGTTTTGTTCTATACTATTATATTTGACCTTGATGTTCATATGTAGTGGTTTAATAAATTATGTGATTGGGTATTATCTGGTAGTTGATTATTGATTAAGGTATATTTCTCCATTTTCTTATTTTGTATATATATATATATGCATGTAAGTGTACGCTCGAATATATACAAGCACACATACGCAGCTACATGCATGAGTTTGTGTGTATGTGTGCATGCTTCTGCAAATATCACTATGTATAAATCTCTGTATATATATACATACATACATGCATATGTCTATATGTATATATATATGTACGAGCCATCTGTATTCACTGCATTTTTTGTAGCTTATTAAAGATGTCCTCGTACGAAACGATCGTACCGAGATTTTAATCCATTCTTGTTGCTTGTTTCCTATTTATATGTATATTTATATATATATATATATATATATATATATATATATATATATATATATATATATTGTATATATATATATACATATATACATATATGTATGTATATATATATATATATGTGTACATATAGATATTTTCACACATACACACACACATATGCGCACGCGCACGTACACGCACACATACAGAGAATATAAATGTATATAACTTATTCAATCTGATACAAAATTATATCTACATCGAGGATGCATATGATCTAGATTTTTCCCTATCTTTTAACTTCACCTCCTGCACATAAGCGTACATACATATGTGTGGGATTCTGTGTGTGTATGCGTTTAGAATGGTTAAATCCAATCTTGTTAATGCAAGAATCCATATCAGTAATCTTCATTGTATTATGGTATCATCCAGAATTAGATAAGTTTCAAATCAGTTATACTTTCCCTGAAGCAGATTTCGAAGATTATAAATTTTATGCATTTTTTATTCTTAATTTGCAGTTTATTTTACTTTCCGTTGATAAATGCAATTTTTGGTTTCATAAATTACTCCATATTTCATGTGAAGCAAATTTAAACAGCTAGTGTGGTCTTTTAGACATTTTAGACATGAAGTTCCGGTACGTCGAATTTTAACTGCATAAAGTTTAGTGTCTAGTATTCCATGTGAATATTACATAAAATGTAATTCGTAGCGAAATGGCAAAAATTGAACCACTTTAGACGAATATCTTGGCTGTTCGAATTTTCCTGACTGTTCGTATGTTTTAATCTAATAAAAAAAACCTATGGATGCTATAAACAACGAGCTGGAATTTGTCCAAGTTAACAGCGGTACATCTGAATAATCCTGATACTATTCAGGCAATTAAAACGGAAGATTTGCAAGGATTTTTCATCTCTCCTCTGTGGGAAGATTCTACACATTCTCCTCTGCTTTCGTGGAAGATGTCATTCCAGTCACTCACAATCCTGAATGTGAGAGATTTTCACAGGAAAACGTCATGATATCTGAAAACATCCTTTGTTTTAGTTTCAGTTGGAGCATAAACGGCCACTAGTTTAAAGAAGTAGTAAGAAATCTGCTGTGCTGCTGCTCAGGTGTCACTACTTCCACGCTGACTAGAGATTACATGCAATAAGGCGGCGAGCTGGCAGAAACGTTAGCACGCCGGGCGAAATGCTTAGCAGTATTTGGTCTGTCTTTACGTTCTGAGTTCAAATTCCGCCGAGGACGACTTTGCCTTTCATCCTTTCGGGGTCGATAAATTAAGTACCAGTTACGTACTGGTGTCGATCTAATCGACTGGCTTCCTCCCCAAAAGTTTCGGGCCTTGTGCCTAAAGTAGAAAAGAATAATATTTTGGAAAACATTCCGCCGAGTTTGACTTAACCTTTCGTCGTTTCGGTCTCGATAAAATAAGTACCAGTTGTATACTGGGGTCGATGTAATCGACTATTCCCTCTCCCAAATTTCAGGCCTTGTGCCTATAGTAGAAAGGGTTATTTTCTTTTGGAGAGTATTTCACCGTGAACTCTTAGCTAATTGTGTTGTTGCAGTTTTTGCTTTTTCGCAGGCACTCCAGCCTATTGACGAACGAACTTTTCTATCTTCATTGACAAGTACTATTTGATTCCATGGGAGTTTTCATTGAAAAACACTAACGTTGTTGCTCCTTTGTCTAACGCCATGTATTACTTTATACAAGACATTATGTTCTTGCTTAAATATAGATATGTCCATCATAAATACTTTGGCATTCGGAACGTAAAGAACCGCTGTAACGATTCCACTTATTCACTGTTCCGGACAGCTTTTAAAAATTATCGATGCATGTTAGGGTGATAAACTACGTTGATCACAACCAGTGCTTGCTGTCGTAAGACATGGGCATATCGGGCAGTTGCTCAAGGAGCTCACAGATCTAGGGGTCTGATACTGATCTATTCATACTGTGATTACTGTCAATAAATAAATTATACCACGACCACTACCTAGAGTTGCGCATGCTTCTCATTCAACTTCATGCCAATTCTAGCGTATGTATGCTGCGACTTGCTGTCAATTTATAAATATTATAACTTTATTATATTATAAATATTATAGTGCACTGATTTGCCTGGGACTTTATTGGTGTAGGGAGCCTAATTAAGATCTTTGTATGCTGTAACATACTGTCAATAAATAAAGACTAGAAGAGCCATTGCATTGATTTTTAAGAACCTAATAGGCTAAGAGGCCAACTTCTAATCTATATGGATTGTTGTCGATAAATAGTTCTTATAGCGGCCAGTTCCTTGAATTGTCCGGGGGTCTATAATACTATAAACGACTTCGATCTCAGCTAGAATTCAATTCAGAAGACAAAGAGACGAAATACATATCATGCGACATTTTGCAGAGCTCTGAAAATACTACCACTAAACGGTTGACTTTAGAAGCACTCCGTCGGTTACGACGACGAGAGTCCCAGCTGATACGATCAACAGAACAGCCAGCTCGTGAAATTAACGTGCAAGTGGCTGAGCACTCCACAGACACGTGTACCCTTAACGTAGTTCTCAGGGAGACCCAGCGTGACACACAGTGTGACAAGGCCGGCACTTTGAAATACAGGTACAACTCATTTTTGCCAGCTGAGTGGACTGGAGCAACATGAAATAAAGTGTCTTGCTCAAGGACACAACGCGTCGCTTGGAATTGAACTCACGACCTTACAATCGTGAGCCGAATGCCTTAACCACTAAGCCACGCGCCTTCACAAACGGTTGACTAACGTGTTAATGTAACCCTCGGCAAACTATGGCAAAAGAAAAACAGATATGCTCATAGCTGGAAGGCGTTTGATCACAAATCTTAAATGCTGCTGCTACTACTACTACTACTACTACTACTACTACTACTACTACTACTACTACTACTACTCGTTCACTACTATTATCTACTCTATTTTATTTTTTATCTTCTGATAAAACAAATTGTCTGCAATTTCAGAAGAAGGGAAAACAGAAAGACATACACAATTACATATATGCGTACATGCAAGCACACACACGCGCGCGCGCACACACACACACACACACACACACACACACACACACACACAGAGACACACACACAACAGTTGACAAGGATAGACACACAAATACATACGCATGTATATACATATACACATATACATAAACATGAACATACGCACATGTATATACATATATGTATGTATATATATGTATATATATATATATATATATATATATACATTTATATATATATATATATTATATATATATATATATATATATATAATATATATATATGTATATATATATATATATATATATGTATATATATATATATATATATATATATATATATATATATATATATATATATATATATATATATATATATTTGACCGATGCCTGACCTGTTGAATTCTTCAGCCACCGGTTCTCAACATACACTGATAAACAGTTTCGCCATGGGCTCTTAGGAGCACAGTTCGATTGTTTTGCTCTGCCTCTGTTCTGTTTTTGTTTTTCCAACGGATTTCCTTTTTTCTTCCTGAAGAGAAAGACACAATATGGTCCCATTATTCAATCGGATTTTGGTAATTTGTGCCTTTCGAAACACGTGTAGAATGAAATAAAACGATTTCTGTTCAATCTGCGTTCAGCTCCATTTCTTCAATTCACCAATAATGTTTTAATTTCAATTATCCGCACCAACGCACGGTTGCAACGCCAGATGGTTGTACCTCCAACCGTGCTGTTCACTGCTGTGATTTTTGCTACTAAGGTATCGGTTAAACTTTTGATTAATCTACTACAAGATTATTCATCTTTCTATTTCTCATATATATATATATATGTATATATGTGTGTGTGTATGCCTCAGTGTGAGAAATAGAGAAGGAAAATAAACAAGGAGTCGAACATATTAAATTATTGTGTTTTAAAATTAATATCTCTATAATTAAGAAATATTAAATTAACATCTTTCCAAATTGTTTTTAATCAGAGAGACAAACAGTTTTTTTTTTTTTGGTATGCTGTTTCTTTCGTCTTTGCTTCTTTTGTTTTTAACAGTTTTATTCGCATATTTTATTTCCTCAGCAACATCTTTTTATTGTTTTTTCTTTCTAATCATGATTTTTCTAATTTCTCTTTCTTATATTCTTGTTCTTACTCCACTTACTTTCGTTTTCCTTATATTTTACTTGTATGTCTTGTTGCTGTTATGCTTTCCTTTTTTATTATCGTGTACTTCCTTCCCCACCTTCCCTTCCACCCCCTCTTCCCTCTCCTTCCTTTTCTTGATTATCTTTTTGTGGTCGGACAGGTACAACAACAGCAACTACTACTACTACTACTACTACTACTACTACTACTACTACTACTACTACCATCACTTTTTAAAATTTTTCCTTTATTTTCTTTTCGGATTCTTTTCTTTTTGTCATGATGATAATGATGACGACGATGATGATGATGATGAGCATCCTCATCACCATACTGCAAAATTCGTCGCCGTTGATGTCAACCTCATCATCTTCATTATTAACATTTTCCTTACCGACTTCTTCATATTCTTTGCCTCGTTGTCCTTCACTCAATTCTCTGTCTTCCTCATCTCTTCATCGATTGTATAGTTGCAATATTCCGTCTGTATCCATGGTATGTCTGTATTTATGTTTTGTACTCACATTAAGTTTAAATTAAGTTATAAACTCTTATATTGTCACAGCGTTTGAAACTTCGTAATTTATTGTTCATTTTGTCTAACGTAAGTTTTTATTGGTTGATCATAGAATTAAAATTTCGTGACGTCACAGACCATTACTCAGTTATGCTCTGCTCACTGGTGTAATTGGACACACGCACCCACCTCTCTCTCTCATACACAAAAAGCCAGTTCCATTCCAACCAGAATATAATTTTATTATTAAATATTATTTAAATTAGCTATATGACAGACTTCACTGCGTATGAGTAACATTTTATTATTCTTTTGTTGTTTGATAAATAAACAAATATGTTCTTTTATTTTGTTAGCTTTTTAGTATTATAGTTATTTCGATATATTCACAAATTCTAAGAAAACGACAGACGGTATGAATTACAATTTCGTGACGTCATAGACTATAACTCAGTGAATCTCTGTTTACTGGTGCACACACACACACACACACACACACACACACACACACACACACACACATATATATATATAAGTACATGTATACATGTGTTCATATATATATATATAGAATGTATGTATGTTTTTATCTAAAATATTATTTTATTATTAAATATTAGTCAAAATTAACTGTATGATAGAATTTGCAGCCTAAAAATACATTTTTTGTTATTATTCTTTTGCAGTTTGAAAAATAAAACATATTTTGTTTTATTTTTATTAAGTCTTCCTTTTTGAAATAGTTTACTGTATCTACGAACTTTAAACAGTGTCTAGAATAATGTAATGTTTATAAATGATATTGTTATAACGATGTCTGCTATTTGGATAATGTTTTCTAAACGATATTGTTAGACCTGTGTCTGGTAGTTTTGTAATGTTTTATAAAAAAAAATATTGCTATAATCTTTTCTGGTAGATGGGTTATTTTATGAAAGATACTTTTATGACTATCTCGTATCAAGAAATGTTTTTGCTGGTTATTATTATATAAATATTTGTGAGAATATATCGACTGTAAAGAGGACCGCTTCTTGTTGATTGCTAGTAAAGGTTGTCAGCCTTAGTTTTCCAATCATTCTGGTACCTCATCTGTAGAAAATGACCTACTTGGTATAGCTTACTGATATATGCAATAGAAAAACTATGTTTAATCAATGTTTCAATCCTTTGATCATTGAACTGGTGAGTTGATAGAGACATTTGAAAGTCTGAGAGAATACATAGCGGTATTTCTCTGAGCATTCTGCTAACTGAGTTCAACTCCCGTCCAGATCGACTTTTTTAAAGTCACTATACAATAAACAATTTACATGTCTTGTTTTGAAACTGATTTCTCGGTTTTTCTTAAAAAACAATTAGCTGTGGTTAGGCTTCAAGCGAGATGTGCCCTGCTAGATTTTAATGCCCAAGATACTCTGTGTGTTACAACCGAACCTCTTCAAGTCTATCGTGAATTGGGAATCCAACGCCAGCGCTTATTTCCATTCATTTTTGAGTAAATAACGTGAATGGATATGAGAATGTGACTTGGCAAACTGAATAGAAATTTTGAACAATCACTTGAGGTATTAATATTTCATATTTAGCCACTGACAGTTCACAGCAAGGTAAACTTATCTTGTCTAGTGTTGCTATATTTTAATGTTTTGTCAGCTCGCATGACATTTTCGGAGTCTCTGTAATTGGCGAAGGAGAGGAAAGAAGAAACCACAGCTTACGAGTTTCTGTAATTTGTATCAACGTGATGCCCGGCATGACCACAGTTTAATGACTGAAACAAATAAAAAATACAGCTATTCTCATACCCGAGATGTAGGCTGAAATCTTGTGAGTAAACGTCGCTAGAAGCACTCAGCTATTATAATTCTGGTTTATGTCTTGCTGTTGCTACTTAACATAATATCATCCATGATCTATCAGCCCTATGATGTCAGCTGTGATATCATAACGTCTTTGTCCTACGTACAGTGAAACCAAATTTGTGATGTGTAATTTTATTAAACGGTAGAGTATAATTTGGTGAAATTTTGCTACTGTTTCAAGATCATTTAGAAATTCCATCGTAGACTAGAATCTTAATGATTTACAGCTGTGACTAATTCTAATGGGTTGTTGTTCCTGCTTTTGTGTATTTTATTTTGCTACAAGTCAACCCTCTTCATGCAAACTTAGAATTACATACTAGTTGCAATTATCCCATTTTAGTTACAGACAAAATGTACTTAGAACACATTATCTGTTATATCTTTTCTTTTTAAGGTCGTACGATGTGATTTTAATGGGAATTTCTTAGCTATTTCTTCTAAAGAAACGTCCCCATAGACTCTCCATCGTTGATTCGAAAACAATGTATCCGAACATAGGATAATAAACACAATTTAAGTTGTACAACGGGATAAATTTTGTATACCTTACCGATTGTTAACTAGAAGCATTGATTTCAGCTGCTTCTTTGGCAAGCCAATGAAGCAGCTAGTACATTGTCATTTAATTGCGTTGATTTGATCAAAAATAACAGCCAAATCTTTCATAAAATGTGTTTATGCATTAAATACTGTAATTTTACAAATTCATAGAATTTTCGGAAACTTTACGATTGATTCGTCCGATTTTATAACTGCGTAACCGTTTACAATATGTTCGTCTTACCTAATGAATATAGAAAATCTTGGAAGGATTTACACTAAATTCTAGCACTGAAAGTTACGCAAACAGCAGAACAGGGCGACACTGAGTGGCTCCAAAGATCCCAGCATCACCATTAAGATATAGGACCAGATACTGCAACATCTTGGGTTTCAAGGGACCATAGCTCTTCAATATACACCACCAAACCCTGACAGACCTGCATGAGGTGGATGTAGGTGTCTTCAAGACGAAAATGGATCTCCCCCTGTGAAATATTCCAGACAAGCCTATTTCACGGCAGAAAGCACAGATGAATCTAGCTGCATCACCCACCTCATTCACCAAATGTTACACATCAGAGGAGGTTGGTAGCAAAGCTAACGGCGTTGCCCCAGCATGGTTGCAGTTCTCCAGATGAAACTAGTAAAAGAGTTAACGGATTGTGTTTTACATATTTTAAAGATGGCTGAGTGCGGTATAATTGACTCGAGTCACTCTTTCTCGTATATCTGGAGATTGCTAAGGGACCTTCGTCGGTAGCAGTCCCATTGTTGTTATATTCAAGATTCAACGTAGAAGTTTCTCGGATCAACGAAGACTCCTTAATTTGGAAAAATGAAGTCATAAGAATACAAACTGGATCAAAGACTGGGATGTTTATAACAATGGTATCAAGGTTACATTGTGTTAATAAAAACAATGACGAGAGAAACATCAATAACAAGAACAAAAAAAAGTAAATAAGCGCAGGAGTGGCTGTGTGGTAAGTAGCTTGCTAACCTCACTGACAGAAGAGTGACTTTGCCTACCGTACTACGGTTTGGACGCGTTTTCTTCCCGGTAAGAGTTTTGCTGTGTTGTTAATTGTTGAATTCCTACTACTGAAAATTTGCCTTTAAACGTTGCTGATCTGTCTTGTTATCCGGTTTTACCGGGAAATAATTGAATAATTTCTTACCGTTGAACTGTTAGCCACTGTGGCTTTTTATTTACGTGACTATACATAGTCCTGCCAGACTATTTTCGTGCCCCTCCCCCGAATGCGGGTAGGAATTGGAATTTTTGAACTGCTTTTTTGAACTACTTTGGAAGAAAAACTTTCTATAGGTTTCCCAGTTTTGTGGGAAACCAATACTTGTAATTTTTGTGTTGTCTAATTTCAACAGAATAATATCTGTTGAAATTATTCACGAAAGTAGTGCTCTTGAGGAGAGCAATGTTAAAAAATTTTCTGAGGTAGCCGCAGTGGCTACCGAGAAAATTGACATCGATGTCAACCAGCTCGTCGAGCTATTTAAAAAAAATGCAAGAGGAGGGTGGTGATGTTAAAATATCACCCTCCGCCAGTATCGTGGAGACCGAGAAGCGGACCGTAGTGTTTAAAACTTTCTGTCCACAAAGCAGAAGGTTCAAACACTTTGAAAAAAGTACCATCGAGAAATGCCTGTCCCCGATTTGGAAGGACATCGTGTACGTCGCCAGGGGACGGGCATATGGCACTGTGGATGTCCGCTTCTCGGGGGAAGAAATGGCCCGCGGGCATTCTGTAAACCCCCTAAAAACCAAGGAGGTGGTACTTTTTCCAAGCTATAGGGGACGCAGGTCGTCCCGGGTCAGGATTGTAGAAGCCCCGCCGGAAGTAGATCCGGTAGAGGTAGTGGCTGCCCTATTATATAAAAGGGCGGACAAAATAAAAATACTAGAAGTAACATGCTCTACCCCTCGATTTTGGCTCGGGCGTAACATTAATATATTAATTCAAGGAACAGCGGAGGACCTACAGCTCCTTCCTGAGAGGGTGCTCGTGGGCGAGAACGTAGCCCTCAGGGTACAGGTCGAAGGCCGAAAACCCACCTGTTACGCCTGCGGCAAAAAGGGCTACATTCGTGTAGACTATCCAGACAAGCAAAAGAAACCGCAGACACCAGGCCCCTCAGATAATAAAAAAGTCCCTACCCTTGCAAACACACCTACTCCTACAAAAAAATCCCACTCCTGCTGTTACGGTGCCACCCCAAAACAGACTGAAGAAAAAAACCCAGCCCTCGCACTCACAAACCCCTACACTATTAAAACCTCCCACCCACCTAAAAACTGCGGCGCCTACCGAACAAACTATTGCTACCCCAGACGATACCATGGAGGTATCAGAGGGGGGATTTACACCAGTTCGTAAAAGAATTCGTGCAGCATCCCCGTCCACATCCCCTACAAAAAATAATAAAAACAAAGACACACCACAGACACGGAAAAAAAATCCCGTTCAACTGGCCCAGAAAAAGAAGACAAGAAAGAAAATGAACTCATATTAATTGAATTCGACACACAAGACAAATACATAAACGATATTGTGGTTCAGCATCAGTCAGCAAGACTGTACAACAAATACAAAATCGAAATAGACACGCGTGGATTGCGGAAACAACGTTCAAACAATTAAAAGACAGACACCCAAACGCCATCCGGCATGTCGCGAAATTGCCGGACTATCTGAAGAAAGAGGAGAAAGAAGGGGCCCACAAACGTGTGGTGAGGTCGGCCCCCACCTCTCCAACGAAATGTAAGTAGAACTTTTACTTTTTGTAATGGCTTCGCTTAACCTTGGTTGTTTAAATGTGCGTGGTCTGAGTTCGAAGTGGAAGCAGGCTTGTTTCCTCGACGACCTCAGATCACATGATATACATGTGATGGTTGCTACAGAGACCAAGCTGGACAGCCTACAAACCTTCTCGCCTCTCCTGAATGGCTACGAGAAAATCATGTCTCCTGGCCAGACCGGAGGGCGAGGGGGCGTAGTGGTACTGATCCGTAAAGACTTGGCTCTACAGACAAGTACAGTCTATGTAGACCCAGAAGGTGGGCTGGTCGTCCTTGATATGACATACAGCAGTAAGGCCTTCAGGTTGATCGGACTCTATGCACCTTGTGCTAGAGGTTTCCAAACTGATTTTTATCGGCGCCTAGAGGGCTTTCTCGTGACGTCGAAGACTTTAGTGATATTAGGGGACTTTAATGCTATCGTTGACGTACACATCGATAGCGTTGGCTCGATCTATAGGAAAGTGAACTCACGTCTCGTGGATCTGCTTAAGCGGTTTCAGCTAGCAGATCGTTTCAGACTTGACCATCCGAACGTCCCAGAGTGGACCTGGATGAGTGGCGACGGAAGATTCAAGTCTTATCTAGACAGGATAGTGATAAGAACTAGAGATAAGTCTAGTTTTAGTTGTCCACAGCTCGTCCAGGTGCCCTATACTGACCATAGAATGGTCACGTGTAGACTGGACATAGATAGCACACTTAAGATAGGAACCGGCTACTGGAAGCTGAACAAGTCTATTTTGACACGCGAGGCATACGGTAGCCGGATTAAGGTGTTAGTGCAGAGGGCGTTAACCGGAGCCGTGGTTAATAACCGGTGGTGCTTCACCCTCAAAAGAGCCATTCGATTCGAGTCCATTAGATTTAGTAAACAACTAAGACTAGATAGGGCTAGAATAGAAGGGCAACTAGTTAAGAACTTAGAGGAGGCGTTGAGGTTGGGCTCTGCATCTCACATTTTAGCGGCGAGAACGGCATTAGACCGTCACCTCAAAACCAAACATGAGGGATGTAGAGTCCGGGCTAAAGTACGAGCATTGGGCCGTGAGGGAATTAATGTTGCCGGATGGGCCCGTACGATAGAAACACAGCGTGGAAACGATGCCACAATTGGGTCTCTTGTTGATGAAAACGGATGCACGATCAAGAAGCGGGACGAGATGTGTGAGGCACTTCACAAGCACTTCGCCGAGTTGTTCGGGAGGTGCGGGACGCTGGATCATGGTGAGGCCCTTAGGGACTTCCTGTCTGGTGGCCCGCGCCTCTCGACACGAGAGACTGAGTGCTGTGAAGGGCCAATCACAGCCGAGGAAGTAATCGAGGTAATGGGCAAGTGCCCCGGGGAGAAGTCGCTGGGTCTCGATGGTCTGCCCTATGAATTTTATAGAAGTATGCCAGACTTGTTCGGGCACCTGCTGGCTAGCGTCTACGCCAACTGGCAGCAGAATGGGAGAATTCCCAAGTCTGCGAGCCGGGGGGCGGTGACGTTGATCAGGAAGGACCCGAACAAGGGGGACGAGATAGGGAACTTCAGGCCCATAACTCTGTTAAACACAGAGTTAAAGATTCTGGCCAAGGTGCTAGCAAAAAGGTCGGCGCGGGTCGTAGACAAACTTGTCGGGGAAGCGCAATCGTGCGCTATCCCCGGCAGAACGATCCACGACAATCTCCACCTTATACGCTACTCCTTAGAGAGGGTGGGGAAGCTTTCTGGCGCAGGGGGAGCACTGGTACATTTAGACCAGTCCAAGCATTTGATAGGGTCGACCATCGGTACCTGGCGGTGGTCCTCGGAGAGGCTGGCCTAGGCCCGACCTTTCGAGGTTGGATCGCTGCTTTGTATAGCGACATCGAGTCTGTAGTCAAAGTCTTCTGCTATAGCTACGGGCCGACCAATGCCTTGTGAGTGGATTTGGTAGACGGAAACTGAAAGAAGCCTGTCGTATATATGTATATATATATATATATATATATGTGTGTGTGTGTGTGTGTGTGTGTGTGTGTATGTGTGTATGTGTGTGTGTGTGTGGTGTCTGTATGTTTGTGTTTGTCCCCCTAGCATTGCTTGACAACCGATGCTGGCGTGTTTACGTCCCCGTCACTTAGCGGTTCGGCAAAAGAGACCGATGGAATAAGTACAGGACTTACAAAGAATAAGTTCCGGGGTCGATTTGCTCGACTAAAGACGGTGCAGGATTTGACCTCGGAGAGTAAAGAACCGAAAAGAATACCACAAAAATTTTCTCCGACACTCTAAGGATTATACTAGGTCACTGCGTTAATGATGATAATCCTTTCTACTATAAATTTGGAGGAGGGGGGCCAGTCGATTAGATCAACCCCAGTACACAAATGGCACCTAATTTATCGACACTGAAAGGATGAAAGAAAAAGTCGACCCCGGCAGAATGTGAACTCAGAACGTAATGACGGATGAAATACCTATTTCTTTACTACCCACAAGGGGCTAAACACAGAGAGGACAAACAAGGACAGACAAATGGATAAAGTCGATTATATCGACCCCAGTGCGTAACTGGTACTTATTTAGTCGACCTCGAAAGGATGAAAGGCAAAGTCGACCTCGGCGGAATTTGAACTCAGAACGTAAAGACAGACGAAATACCTATTTCTTTTTTATTTCTTTACTACCCACAAGGGGCTAAACACAGAGAGGACAAACAAGGACAGACAAACAGATTAAGTGGATTACATTGACCTCAGTGCGTAACTGGTACATAATTTATCGACCCCGAAATGATGAAAGGCAAAGTCGACCTCGGTGGACTTTGAACTCTGAACGTAACGGCAGACGAAATACCGCTAAGCATTTCGTCCAACGCGCTGACGATTCTTCCAGCTCACCGTAATAATAGTATAGTAGCAACAACAGCAGCACATGACATTAACAACAATAAATCTGAAGCAATAAAGTTTCTTCAGAAAATGGAACATTTCGAACGCTGTCGAACAGTGAGAACAGATGCAAATAATTCTAGCTTCATAAAATATTATAAAGCAATAAATTTAAAGAATTTTCTGTATCTCTGTCATTATATACAGATATATGAATAATGTGTGTGTATGTTTGTCTGTAAACATCCGTGTAGATGTGTTTGTGTGTGCTAGCGTGTATACTTGCCTACATATATGTATATATGTATGTTTACTTATAAATAAATATACAGATATACATATTCGCATATAGACGAGTTTTAGATATATGTGTGTGTATATGTGAATAAATACATATGTATGAATATATATGTAGGATCTTTTCACTTTGATCGGCAGATTTTTAAAATAATTTCCATGTAACTAAAAAATTTTTAACTTCGTCTACTGGTAGAATGTGTTTATAAAACATCTTTTTCTCTTGGCTTTCTCGAGAAAATTCTGTAGTCTGTAAGATATTTCCTTCAATTTTGGCAATTTCAACCAATCAATGACGTCTATTGAGGTGAAAACGATTTCTGCCGTAGAGTGTAAACAACATTTTCTGGCGGTGTCATATGAAAATGTCACCCATAATTATGACCCTATAGCATGAGTGAGGAGTCCTTCCGTGCCCTCACTCACACTATTATTGACCGTGAACTTACCAGCGGCCCTTCCGTAGCACTTACGTTGCCTTCCTGCCTTTTCGGTCTTCTGGATACCAAAACATCTCATATATGTACATAAATAAATCTGTTTTTTTTTTAGTATATGTATATATATACACACACTCGCAGACACACACTCACATACATATATATCACTGGTGTCTGTATGTTTTCTAAAATACAACGAGGAGCAGCTGTGTTCAGGGATGAATTAAATCATAAAAAACGAATCTATTTGTACGTGTCCATTTCTTATTTCTTTTTTAATATATGTGTGGAGGGTAAGATATATATATGATCGAGGGCGGATGTTTTCGTCTGTGTCTCTGTAGGTCTTTCCGTGTGTATTGACTTATTCTTCTACGTGTCTTCAACCATTCATACATTTATTGACTGTATAAGTTCTTGATTCAATATTTTTTCTCATTGTCCCCATTCACGTTGTGTAGTTGTCAGTGTATCGGTGTCTCTCTGTCTATGTTCTGTTCTCTCCGTTTGCCTATTTGTTTGTCTTTCTGAACCTCCCTCTCACCCTTCATCTATCTATCTATCTATCTATCTATCTATCTATCTATCTATCTATCTATCTATCTATCTATCTATCTATCTATCTATCTATCTATCTATCTATCTATCTATCTATCTATCTATCTATCTATCTATTTATCTATTTATCAGTTGTGTGGGTGTTGTACTTGCCTAATTGTAGACTGATACAGCTATGTCGCAAAGCAGCCATGGTTGGAATTTAGAACGATAAAACAGCTCTATGTTGGTGCTAAGGGACCGAACCTCTTTTCCCTGACAGAATATCGCTACCAACATCCTATCCGTGGACACATACCACAAAATTCCGAACGAAAATTGATTTCACTGTCAAATTGCAACACCATGCGAGCTGTGTTGACGAAAGGCAGCCTAATACCCAGTTGTCAGCACTGGCTCTTCCTCATTTAGCTCTACAAATCTAAAGAGGGTGGTTCGTTTGACGAGTCTACGTTCTTTTTTATAGAGCCGACTTAAACTTATCAAATAACACACACAGACACAAACACACACGCACACATATTATTATTATTATTATTATTATTATTATTATTATTATTATTATTGTTATTATTATTGTTGTTGTTGTTGTTGTTGTTATTATTATTATTATTATTATTATTATTTTATGTTTAACTTTTGCTTTACATTTGTACAAGTTGGCTCCAAGTCTCACCGAGAGACCTCAAGAGACAACAAGTTGGAAGTTGATGTTGGTGTTATGCCCAGGGTGCCATATACTTCGTTTTGTACATAGTATTGTTCTAGAGAATGTATAAGAAACCATAAGAACATTATGTTTGTTTTAAAACTTGAGATTGCATAGAAAGTATTTTGCGTAGGATATGGGCAGTTCCCATGAGTAATATCTTTTGAATTTCTGCCATTTTGGGGTGTCCTGGTATCTGAGCTAGGTAGTGATCATCCCCTTTTGCTATAATTCCCAGGGCACGAATGACAACAAGTATTGTTTTAGTCTTCAGGTTCCACATTTTGTTAATTTCTATTTCAAGATCTTTATATTTGCTAAGTTTTTGGTAGGTCTTGACAGTTACGTTTATATCGATTGGGACAGTCATATCAATGAGGAGGCATGATTTTTGTCTGAAGTCTTTCAATGTGATGTCTGTCCTATTCGCATCTACCTTTTTGTCAGTTTGAATGTTGTATTATTATTATTATTATATTATATTATTATTATTATTGTTATTATTATTGTTGTTGTTGTTGTTATTATTATTATTATTATTTTATGTTTAACTTTTGCTTTACATTTGTACAAGTTGGCTCCAAGTCTCACCCAGAGACCTCAAGAGACAACAAGTTGGAAGTTGATGTTGGTGTTATGCCCAGGGTGCCATATACTTTGTTTTGTACATAGTATTGTTCTAGAGAATGTATAAGAAACCATAAGAACATTATGTTTGTTTTAAAACTTGAGATTGCATAGAAAGTATTTTGCGTAGGATATGGGCAGTTCCCATGAGTAATATCTTTTGAATTTCTGCCATTTTGGGGTGTCCTGGTATCTGAGCTAGGTAGTGATCATCCCCTTTTGCTATAATTCCCAGGGCACGAATGACAACAAGTATTGTTTTAGTCTTCAGGTTCCACATTTTGTTAATTTCTATTTCAAGATCTTTATATTTGCTAAGTTTTTGGTAGGTCTTGACAGTTACGTTTATATCGATTGGGACAGTCATATCAATGAGGAGGCATGATTTTTGTCTGAAGTCTTTCAATGTGATGTCTGTCCTATTCGCATCTACCTTTTTGTCAGTTTGAATGTTGTATTATTATTATTATTATTATTATTATTATTATTAGTAGTAGTAGTAGTAGTAGTAGTAGTAGTAGTAGTAGTAGTAGTAGTAGTACTTTTTAGCAGAAGCAACAGAGTGACTCGAGGCCCAAGAGTTTCGTGAAACAAAATCGCTCAAGAGGTCGAGAGAGCAACAGGCATGCATTTCACCGTTGATGCGGTGAAATACGTATCTTAATCGGATGTGTATATATATATATATATACTATATATATATATATATATATATAATATATATATATATATATATATATATTATATATATATATATACACACATATGTATATACATACATATATACATACGTACGTACATACATACATACATACATACATACATACATACATGTATTAATGTTTATATACTGCATGAGTTTAAATTACGTATTTCACCACAGCAACAGCGAAGTGTGAGCTTGTTGCTCTCTTGCTATCTGAAACTATTTCGTTTCACCTATGGCTGAAATATATTGTGTATTTTAACACAATACATCTACAAAGGGAGTTTCTCGGCTGGAAATCTCGCAGCTTTTAACAGTTCAACAAAGCATATTCATGAAGTATGTCATATCGATACATACGAGTATACATCTGAAACGATATATACATACTAACAGAGGTACCCGGCGTTTCTGGGTATAACTCTCAGTTGATCAGTGGAGTATTTCTTCAAATGAACCGAAAGACGTCCGTCAAACACGTCAATAGAAGTAACAATTTACAGGTGTTGGCCCTAAAGAGGTCCTCTGAACATTCACTATGAAATATCTGCGGCGGGGCTGCCAGCAAAGATGAATCCGATGGTAATATTTTAACCTTGCTGGCTCTAAAGAGAGCTTTGGATCGGTTACTCTCAAAAGTCTCAGCGGCGGTACTGCCAGCAAATTATAAACCAGTGATAACAATTTATAGTTTATGGCCCTGAAGAGGACATTTTAACGTTCACTTTGAATTATCTCAACGGAGGTGCGGCCAGCAAAGATGAATACGATGGTAACAATTTAAACTTGGTGTCCCTGAAGAGGGCCTTGGATCGTTCACTCTTAAAATCCAAGCGGCAGAGCTGTCAGCAAAGACGACTCTGATTAGAGTTGGTGCCCCTTAAGAAGTCCTTCACATCACTTTTGTGTGTCGTATTTGCTTGTTATTTCGCTTAATTCAAAATTGGTTTACTGCGCCCGCCTCACCAAGGGATTCCTTACCTTAATTTCTGCGCAAGTACATACCTGCAACTTTATTTGTAGGCCTTAAGCAAGCAAAAGATTAATTTTGAAGAAGGGAAGCAAATTGCAAGTATTACGGACCTTTAGGCAGTAGTACTGTTGACTCCAAGAGAGAGGCTGAAGGGAGTTATCTGCGTGTGGGGCCCCCACAATCGATGTACAGAAAAATAAAATAGCCTACGACGCGTAATAGGACTTCAGAAAGTAATGCATAACATTTGTTGCAAATCGGTTGAAAAGTGTAGAAATGCATGCAGTTACACAGACAGCCAGCCATCTTCTGTATTATATCTATATCTATCTATCTATCTATCTATCTATCTATCTATCTATCTATCTATCTATCTATCTATCTATCTATCTATAACGTTATACATATATATGTATAAAGTTTTATAGATTTGTTCACATATTTATATAACTGTGTGTGTGAGTGTGTGTTTGTGTGTGTGCATATGTGTATGTTTGAATGTTTGTAATTTTATGACACTGTGTGTGTTGACACGAAAACTAAAGAAGAACATAGTTTTCCGTAAATGCTGATTTAATGACTATATACAGTTTGTTAGGAGCAGCACATATAATGTATTACAAATGAAAGAAAAATGGAAAGAACAATTGTATGTTTTCAAACAAAACATTTGACAAACAATTCTATCAGTAAAGAGATATACGACTAAATGTTAGAAAACTTTGCATAAGCGGTTCATTAATTTTCCACAGAGAATTTCAAGAAAGAGCTGAGATTTACTCTGTGATATCAGATGACAACCCTGAATCTCAAATGCATATCAAAATAAAGAAATTTAATGTAACTAAATAAATACATAACGGAATACGATAACTCGAAATTATATAGAGAGAGCTCTTTAAGTATAAATACCAATTCATGCGTTTCTAGTCTTTCTTTTCGCGTAAATAACACTGTCTGAACAAATACAACATTACATCAACAGCTTAAACACTTTTCTTCAAATCAACAGACATTCTCAATTTCCTTTCGCACCAGCAATGCAAGAGAACATCAATTTTCAATTTCTTTCTCACAAGCAACACAAAGGACATCAATTCGTATTCTGTATTCTCACGAACAATACGTTAGAACATCAATTCCAACGAACCCTCACACCTAGGAACATAAACAAACTACATATGTAAGTAAGATAGAAAATACTAGAAATGACATATGACATCGCTTCAGTATTACAACCAGACGTAGAGAATATATCAAAGTAAACAAAATAGACTTCGAATCAATGAAACGACGATATTGGATAAATGAGGTTCCGACAGAGCGTGCTTAAAATTAAAACTGTTAACAGTGTCATCACAACATATCTAATATAGATATGGACATCTCTGTATAGGTATACTGCACATTTAAGCAGTATAACTCTCAACAACAAAGGTAAAACTACTGACTAGTTTCAACTTTCATTAAAGTCTTATCAAGATTCGAATACCTCCGTCTGTTCGCAAAAAAAATTATAGTGTTACTGTATAGTGGAAAATTTAACAACATAATATTGATGTACAGGGAAAATATTCGAACCATTATTGATTATACTTGACCAACCTGGATCAACAATCAGTCCACAGCAATCATAACAAATTACGAAAGCACATAAAAACAAAATTCGCATCAGCTTAAGCTGTGCACTGATTTCATTCATAGATCGCCTATATATTTAAACAAAGATAATATAAATGAAATGACAAATGGATATACGAGTGGACCAACTTGACACGGAAACACGAAATGTTATGGAATTAGTGTGTACTTCTTACAAGTGTAATCAAGTACACATTGGCTCATGCAGAATATTCTGGAACGTTACAACACAAAAATATCTCGATAAATTAAGCACCAGTGAAATACTGGGGTCGATGTTATCGACAGCTCCACCCCACTAAATTGCTGCCCTTGTAGCAAAATTTGAAACCATAATTATTATCAAGGCGGCGAAGCGGCAGAATCGTCAGTACGCCGGTCAAAATGTTTAGCGGCATTTCGTCCGTCTTTATCTTCTGAGTTCAAATTCCACCGAGGCCGTCTTTGCTTTTCACCCATTCGGGGATCAAGAAAATAAATACCAGTTGATCACTGGGGTCAATTTAATGGACTCCACCAAAATTTCAGGCTTTGTGTCTTTAGTAGAAAGGATTATCATTATTATCATTATTATTATTATTATTATTATTATTAGTTGTTAGGGCGGTGAGCTGTCCTAATCGTTAGCACGATGGACGGAATGCTTAGTTCAAATTCCGCTGACGTCTACTTTGCCTTTTATCCTTTTGGGCTCGAAAAATTAAGTACCATTTGCGCACTGGGATCGAAATAATAGACTGGTCCCCTCCCTTGTGCCTATAGTAGAAAGGATTATCATTATTTGTTGTTGTTGGTAGTGGTGGTGCGGAAATGACATAAAGGAAAAGAAAGAATTTGTTTGTGAATTTCATGTTTTAGTTGCTTCTAAATCATGGAAGTCGCAAACAAATCGTTTCTTTTATATGTGTAACTACTTAATCACACACATATAAACTTTTATCATACGCGAGACATAAAATATTCATAGTTGGGTCAAATGTAACCGACTATAACTTCGGCATTAGATATTTGTCGTATAGTTTTATGAGAAATCAGACATGCGACTACTGTTGATTCCCTAAATATATATAATTCTTAAAAGAGAAAAGAAAATATAACTGTGTTAACTTTGTTGAAAATGTTATTTTAAATCTTGAAATTATTCCTCAATGTTTATGTTTATGTTTATATTAAAAATATATAAAACAGTTGAATCAGTAATATGCAAAAAAAGAAAAAGAAACAACCAAAAAAAGAAAAAGAACGAAAATATGTTGGTCTAAAACGAGAAAAATGGTAACCAAAATTATAAATATTATATCGTAAATTTTGGCCTCGTCTGTAGTTTCGAAAATTATTGCAATTTCAATTTAGCTTCGGGCATTTGTTTTCTCTAGGAAACACGAATTACACAAATACTCATTTATTCTTTTCTTTGACTGTCTTTCTCTAACTGTCTATCTACTTGTCAGTTTTTCTGTTCCTCTCTCTCTTCCATGCTTGTATTTCTTTTCTTTTCACATCAGCATTTGTGTCTCTTTCATTTTTTTTCTCTCGAAACTAGAAACATAGAAACACACATTCTCAAGGAAATATACATACAACCATACACCCAAGTAAACGATATTGACATATCGTCTGTGTGTGTGTGTATATATATGTATATATATATAGAAAGAGAGAGAGAGACAGATATATAGATACATATATAAACATATATATGCATATATATATATATATATATACACATATATAGATATATACACATACATATCTCTCTATATATATATTATATACACATACACCCACACAAATATACAGATATATATATGTATACATCTACATATATATATATATATATATACATACATACATACATATATATATAATATATATATATATGTATGTATGAATATGTATATATGTGAGTATGTTAGAGTGTATTAATGTATATGCCACCAAAAACATAACTATGTAAATCGTCATAACGACCACTTATAACTTGAAGCACATACGAGGAATATGTATGTATCTTTAAATTCAAATACTATTTATGAACGTTTATATAACCGTAGATACACAGGAATACATATAAAGAAGTCATAAATAAGTACACATACACACGCACACACACAACACACATAGAAGCAAACGAACAAATATTGTATTGACATATGCATCCATATGCACACTTACACTAATAACGAATTCACACCAACGCACTTGTTTCGAGAGCTAAGTTTCATATATATATATATATATATAAACAACTTATAAATAAGGGCAAACGGAAAATTTTCTAATGCCAAATATGCCGAAAATTGGACATATTGTCCATTTACCATATAATTTTTTTTCCCATATAAGCGTGCGTACTGGGGAAAAAAATATATGGTAAATGGACAATATGTCCAATTTTCGGCATATTTGGCATTAGAATTTTTTTCGTTTGCCCTTATTTATAAGTTGTTTATAAGTTAACCTTTAAAGGTATTTTTTGATATGCTGGCCATTGATAAATTTTTTTTTCGAAAAAATTTTATCCTACATTAGATATGTATATATATATATATATATATATATATATATATGAGCAGCAGCGGTGACAACGATGGCAATATGCGATGATAACAACTATCACAATGGCAACACCGTAGGCGAACACACATACACAGTAAAATACAGAAACTGTGCCATATTTTCGGGTTTTGGGACATCAGCAACAAAATGGGTTGAGAGGATGGGGCTGCTGAGGAGAATGCCACACTGTTGCTTAAAACAAGCATGCACACATACATACAATCATGCACACACACATTCACACACGCGTACACACATACACACAAACAAGGACACAAAATCATGCGCACGTAAGGATGCATATCAAAGAGGAACCGAATGAAGTGTTGCTGAAGAGGTCACAGATGTGTGACAAAAGATTTCCGGACAATGGACATGAGTTGAAAGGATAAAATAACAACAGTAATAAATGAATGAAGAAAAAATATATTACGCTTGTGTATATTTGGCAATTAAAAATGACAATCGTGCTATACAGCAATATATACGGCCAGCCATAATCTTTCTTCCTTGGCCTGACTGCCAACCGCCAACACCTCTTACGTCCCTCTCCTATTTTCCTGCCTTAAGGCTTTCACTTTATACACGTCAGCTCAATTCATTTGTCCTCAGTCGAAAGGCACTTGTTGTTATATTCTTGTTCTTTTTAATTGTAATTGTGTACCATGTTCTCCGTTTTTTTGTCTTTGTTGTTGTACACATTCGTTAGCTTTCTTCCCAAAAATCTAATGTTTTTTGCTTAGACGTTTATGGGGGAAACCAGATGGAACAGTCTCAAGTGAAACTGCCTGCAACAGTAAGGACATCTGGTAGCTTAACTGACGAAAGGAGGCTACGAATGACTCGTCATTTTTTACCTGTCTCTCTAATTGCTGTTTTTCCTGTTCACCTTTGTATCGTCTATCTGTTCGAATGTTTTATTGTCCTCTATTGCTCTTTTGTTTCATTTATATATATATATATATATATATAAAATATAAATAATACACACACACACATATATGCATACATATGCATATATGTGTACAGGACGTCAGCAACAGTAAATAAAATGCAATGCGAATACAAACAAGTTCAATACGAAAACAATAAGAGAAGCAAATGGAAAACTGGAAAAGTAACACAAAGAAAGACCATTTATCAGTCATCGGCTGTCTATCTACTCCTCGTTTCGAGCATTGAACGACAATGTGATTCTTTGAAGATAGTCGCTTCCATAAGTACCAAGATAAAATTTGGGATTTATGGAGGGTCAAAGTTGGGAATAAAACAGGACAGTGGAGAATTTTGGATAATTCTTTATTAGCGCTTTCGTTCGTTTAACCGAATTCTTCAAAAAAATTGAGACAATATAGTATTCCATCTTTTCCTTAATATTATATATATATATAATTATATATATATATATATATATATATATATATATATATATATACACAGAGAGATTCCTAAAATGTATATACAAGAAAAATAAAACTGTTTACAGTCCAAGTCATTCGAAACAACGAATCTTGTAGGCACTCACCTACAGACAAATACCGACATGCTGAATAATCGAACAAAATGAAACCGAGTTTATTGAACGTGGTACCTTTTGAAACGTCACCTGATGAGACTAGACTGCACGGAAGGAAGCACCATAACCAGTTGTATAGTATTTCACCCGCGAGGACTTGAGGCATGATGGGTCGAAACAATCGTCGTGACTAATAAAACAAATTCGTGACATCTCTTTTTCTATTTCTCTCATTTGTTATATGTATATATATATATAATATATATATATATATCTATATATATATATATAATATATATATATATAATATATATATATATATATATATATATATATATATATATAATATATATATATATACTAGCTTAAGGTGACCCGCTCTACGCGCGGGTAAGAGTGTGGTGTTATTTTCTGTTGCATTCTTTCGGCACGTATAAAGCACTATCCGAACGTGGCCGATGGCAGCGCTGCCTTGACTGGCTTCTGTGCCGGTGGCACTAAAAAGCACCAACCGATCTTGGTCGCTGCCAGTGCCCCCTCCCCCCGTAGCACCTGTGCCGGTGGCACGAAAAAAGCTCCCACTACAATCACGGAGTGGTTGGCGTTAGGAAGGGCATCCAGCTGTAGAAACACTGCCAGATCAGACTGGAGCCTGGTGCTGCCTCCTGGATTTCCAGACCCCGGACAAACCGTCCAACCCGTGCTAGCACGGAAAACGGTCGTTAAACGATGATGATGATGATGATGATTCCCCCTCTTTGTTTCTCTCCCCTTTCTCTCTCCCTTTCCCACTCTCTTACTCTTCCTTTCTCTCGGACTCTCCCCCGCTTTCTATTACTCTCTATCTTTCTCTATCTATCTCTCTCCCATTTATAAACAACGAAAGATCTTGAGTAATTTGAGAAAAAAAGTAGTTTGAAAGATCAATCATAAATATCAGGCAGTGACAACGGAAAGGTCTGCTTCCAGGCAGAAAGCAAAACACTAACATTTAAAAGGAACAGACGAACTTGCGAGCTGAATAAAAATTAAAAAATATTGGAAACCAAAGTTTGAAAGGATAGAATGTGAGGATTAAAAGACTCCGCCGGTTACGACGACGAGGGTCCCAGCTGATACGATCAACGGAACAGCTTGCTCGTGAAATTAACGTGCAAATGGCTGAGCATTCCACAGACACGTGTACCTTAACGTAGTTCTCGGGGATAATCAGCGTGACACAGAGAGTGACAAGGCTGACCCTTTGAAATACAAGTACAACTCATTTTGCCAGCTGAGTGGACTGGAGCAACGTGAAATAAAGTGTCTTGCTCAAGGACACAACGCGTCGTCGGGAATCGAACTCACAACCTTACGATCATGAGCCGAATGCCCTAACCACTAAGCCACGCGCCCTCACTTGTGAGGATAGTAGAGTCACCATGGCTGGCATTTCTTAACGACGGACAGTAACATAGTGGCAGTTTAACGGCTGGCGTAAAATTTTGAACTTGATGTAAAAGAAAATTCCTAAACACCAAGCTTTGAAGTGATTCTTTCTCACGACAGTAGGCTAACCATGGCAAGCATTCAAAACTTCTTCATCATGGACGGCAACACATTGACGATTTAAAGGCTGGCGCAAATTTTTTAGCTTCATGTAACAGAGAATTCCTAAACACTCGCTCCTGTAAATTTTAATCCCCTTCAAGCCCCATTTAGACCTCTTTTCACATTTTGGTTAATATAACCCAATTTCATTCGGGTCTACTCGGGTCACATTTTATAAGATGAAGAATTTTGTCCTAGAGGTCACATCTTTCATTTGAGAAAAAAAAATAGTTGCCATGCAAACTCGCCAGCAGTTTTAACATAGGTGTCCATATTTTCAGCACAACCGACCACATAATGCATACATTATATATATAAATATATATATATATACGCATTATATATATATATATGTGTGTGTGTGTGTGTGTACGCATTATATATACAAATGTATACAAATTATATATATATATATATAACCACTATTAGGCAAATCAAACAATGAAAAACATAAACGAAAACATAAAAATATATAAAATATAAAATTTAAAAATTTAAATTATTTAAATTTAAAATTAAAATTATTGATTTATATTTATAAAGAGAAAGTGAAAGGGAGTTAGATGCTGTTAAACGACGTCATATATAGAAAGTGATGGGAAGGGAGGAAAGAGAGTGAGTGACGGAGGAAGACAGATACATAAAAGAATGAGAGTAGACTTGTCAAAGTGCGCTTTTGGCCCTAGCAACGACACCTTTTAAGATAGGGATTTCTGTAAATTTTGGAGTCAATCCGACGGGATCTAGTGGCCTTTAATCCGTTCTCAATGCCAAAACCAGACAAACAAACAAATTTTTCGCATTTCAGATTTATAATATAGAGAAGATATGTATACGTACGTACGTATGTATGTATGTATGTATGTATGTATGTATGTATGTAGTATGTATGTATGTATGTATGTATGTATGTATGTATGTGTGTATGTATGTATGTATATATGTATGCGTATATGTATTGGTGTGTGTATATGTATATATGTAGATGTAAATATGTAGATTTATATATATATATATATATATATATATATAAAAGACAAGTGCGCTTATATGTATATACAATGATTCTACATGAGTACCTGCATCGCTTAAATTAGAAGTCAAAAATCCTTTTTTTATCAACGAAAATTCACAAAATATATACAGATATGGTAGGAAAAAATTCCATTGAACAATAATATATGAGGGCAAATTCTATTTAGCTGACAGATCTCGACTGAGGAGAGGCAGGCACCTTTCAGGAGCTAAATTTGAAACCTGTGTATCGAGGTTAATCGCAAATGCTTTTGATGTACTCGACGGAGGTAAGACGGCTTTATTGTTCACTGGAATTTTTCCCTTCCATGACTGTATATATTTTGTGACTTTTCGGTGGCAAAGAAGTATTTTCGACTTCTATTTTTCGCGATGCAGGTACTCATGTTTTACCATTGTATATATACATTTCTAGATAGTAACGTATTACCCCAAAACGATTACCGGCTTGTTCTCAGTTAGGTATTCAAAATGTGTTATTCAATAGTTAACATATAAATCCAATAAAGTTCTTATAAGATAAGAAATTAGAAGAATTTTACGTTGGATAATTCTGAATAAATTTCCTTAACCATATAGGTTTCGTGGTGTATAACTATTAACACTATTAATAATTACCATTACTACGAAGTTGCACAGCGTTACCTTAAATCCTTTGAACTATGTACAGCCTTACATAGACCAACACATATTTCAATTGCATAGATTTGTAACCGTTGCAATTTCTTCAGGGGCTTTACTTGATATCCTTCGAATTTGCCGTTTAAAGATTTTTTTTATCTACTCTGCTGTAGATATAATGTAGAGCTCTCCGTTAAGTTAGACGCGAACAATCATCATTTCAAGTTTTTATTGGATAATCAGTTTTAGTGCATTATTTCAAAACATTCTATAGTTTAAACGATAATTATTCATTTATACTTCGCAAATGGAAATTTCTTATGTGTAAGCATCTCAGTGCTTGTTCCTGTTTAGAATTTATTACATTACTCTTGGATGTGAAAATCCGGTTAAATTCTCCTAAATATAAGTCACATCTATTGCTTCCAAGTCTGTATGGTTTTGCAATACAAATTAATTCCCTTAGAAAATTACTATTTGTAAATCTTACGACGAGAGATATTCAGCAACAGTACTTTGGAATAAAGATTGTTTGCCAACATAACATGGTAGTGCTGGTTTAGGACGAACGTTGCTGTAATTTAGCCCCAGGAGACATCGTCTCCAGCTGGCTATACGACACGATCTGTGTCCTTATATTTTCGAACAATGGAATCTAGCACCCCCACTCAGCTCAAAACAATACACAGATACGCTTGAAAACCGATGTTGGTGTGTTTACGTCCTCGTAACTTAGAGGTTCAGAAAAAAAGACTAAGAATAAGTACTAGACTTGCAAAGAATAAGTTCCGGGGCCGAGTTGTTCGAATTAAAGTGGTTCTTCAAATGACTCAAACGAGTAAATAAATAAATAAATAAATAAATTTTGGTTTGTCGTTCTTACTATTGAAATTTGCATAGATTTTATATACGCAAAAAAATCAAAGTGAATGGAAGTGATTTGTTTTTGTTTTGCAAATTTTTTATGTCGAACAGTTAAGTGAAGGCTATTAACAAACGAACCCAATTATAAACTATTTTGTATGTAGTTCACTTGTTTACGAATCGTTATTTTATATAGCCTGTATGTCTAAATTCACAAGACTGTCTTTTCAAACTTTTTGTCGTTGTAGCGAAAAATTTTAGCAGTTCAGTTTGGCTGCACAATTTTCCTTCCTTTATACTGGAACATTCGTTGTGACGATTTTCTTAGCATGGAGATTCATTTAACATTCTTTCAATGAAAATGTGAGTCTGGCTGGAGATGAAATTACAAAAGAGTTATGCTGTAAATTTAATTATATGTAGTAAGCGTTATACCCGCATTTCACCTCCTTGTCTCTCTCTATATCTATCTATCTGCTTCTCTGACTCGACTCTCTGTCAGTCTATCCAGTTAGCTAGCTACAGTGTATGTATATATATACAGTTACACACACACACACACACACACACACACACACACACACACACATACACACACACATATATACACAAACACACACACACATGCTAACACACACATACATATTCACACACAATACACACACACTCATATGGAGAAAGTTAGTTTAAAATAACTTTTAAAAGTTATTAATTATTTCAAAATTGTTTAGTTACCAGAATATCGAGCTTTGAGTATGAAGTTTTCGCAAAGAGTGCTTTTTGCGTATAAACGTGTTTGGATTCAGCTTTTCGGACACATGTATTCTGGGCTATTGCAATGACACAGACACGCAAGAATATTTAGATTTCAGATCTGACCACTTTTCTCTTACAAAAGCGAATATATTATTCAAGACGTATATATGACACAAATAGAGGGAAACGAAAGTTTCAACTAGATATGGCCATTCAAAAATAGAAATAACACATGGAGCCAATGAAAAATTCTATACAAAAGCAAAAGATATCACAATCAAAATATTTAATTTGTAGTTACCCATTATCCTAAGAACTACAACGTCGTAGTTTCAAACAAACGATACTTCGGCATAGTCATCGAATTTCTGACAAATATTTGAAAATCACAAATCACCACAAGCCGAAGAAAACCACCAGATCTCAAGAAACCCCCACGAAAATCGCGATTCACATCGGAGAAAGAAATAATTATGATAGCAAATTGTGGTGAAGCACGTTGTGGAACCTATAAAATAATTGAAGAAGGATCAACGCACAGATCAAAAAATGCAAAAGAATTGAAAGAGACGACAGACAATAATTGAAAAAAAAAGTCTCATCTCATCTATTGTATCCTATATCACAATGCACCGCGAATTACGCTTGGGAAACAGCGACAAAACTAGCCAAACGTGCAAATGTACAGATTGCATTTCGTGTAGTAGACATCAAGACATTTATGCAAATGGAACATTTAAAATTTTCTACTTTTACAAAATAAAAGATGAAAATGATCAAGTACGAAAGGCAAAGAAAAATTTTATATAAGAATTCTAAATCAGAAACTAAACTGAAAATACTCAACACTGAAAACAACTTCCCTTATATACATTAGAACAGAACATATATGCTTAAAAAAAATGAACGAAAGAGCTTACTCTTAAAATACACTGTACGAGGATATATATATATATATATATATATATATATATATATATATATATATATATGCGTGTGTGTGTGTGTGTGTATGTGTATATATATGCACACATATATATATGCACATATATATACATATATATAATATATATATATATATATATATACATACATACATACATACATTCACACACACACACACACACGCAAATACATATGAAACGACCAACTGAGTACGAATCGATACCCAAACATACTGTATCCTCTTTCAAACATACTTCATGAGAGGTTTCAATCTTTCATATGCAATTACTAAATATGTTTCATAGCTTATATGATAAACAGCCAAAAATAAATGAGTATAATCAAGAAATTTAATGTTAAAATACCGTTGGCAATGAAAACTTTCGTACATGTAAACAAAACACTTAAGCATTCTGACAATCATGAAAATTAACCTATAGAGTAGGTTGGTGGGTGTCAAACCTATTCTCCGATGGAAATATATTAAATCGAGCGAAAAATTACTTTACTGCGTTAATAAGTATCTAGAAAGTTTAAACAAAATATATGTTGCATTACCGCAAAATAATAGATAGATGGAGAGATTAGTTGTTTGAATAATTGAGTCTTTCTCATAGCGTCAGAGTATCATCTAATATAGTTTGTACAGTCTTTCACTTGATGAGAAAACAATGAAGATTAAGGTTATACTCTTATAATTTGACATTATTTCACCTAAAATATTCAACTACAAATCAAATCACAGAAATAGCACCGAAAATACCATCTCGTGACTAACAAAGGCATTTGTATATAGTGCAAGGTAATTGAAGTTAGTATTGTAAATCTTGCAAAATGCCGAGAGGAAATGAACTTAAAACCAGATGTATCCAACATATTCCCTCTTTTACATTCAGATTTGAAATTAACACTGAATCCATCATACGGAATGATACGGAACAGTAATGAATTTAACAAACTCGTTGAAGGTACAACTACATAATCAAGTGGAGGAAAGAGTTAATAATATTTTTATTCCTTGGCAACAATATCATTTTTGACAGAGAGATGTGTTTTGATTTAGAATACCGAAATAATTTCTTGTACGCTCGTATTGATAAATTCTCACTGAAAAACTTGCAACAACAGATCGGCTAACAGCCAAACATCCACTCAACATCATAGGTATAGACACACAGAAACACCATGCAATGATTCACCTCTGTATTAATTCAAAACCAAATCCTTCACACCTGACAAATACTAGCTCCTTCATTGTAATATCACCCCAATCTTGAGTTACATGACAATTAGGCATCTATCAAAATCCTGTACAACTGTGTTTCTGTGCAATTTATCACCTAAATAGTAACAACATAACCTTGTTTATTTAAGGACGGTGCATCTGAGTGCACAATCAGATTCTCCTGACTCTCATTTTGCTGAATTTAAGCAGATAGTGAGAAACGCTAAGTAGTAGTTAGAAAAATCTTCATTTTTAAGCAAATACACAAACTTGGGTAAGTGTATATATATGTTTGTGTATATATATCTATGTGTGTGGTGTGTGTGTGTGTTTTTGTGTCTGTGTTTGTTCGCCCACCACTATTTGACAACCGGTGTTGGTGTGTTTGCGTCCCCGTAACAAGCGGTTCGGCAAAAAGAACTGATAGAATAAGTACCAGGTTTAAAAAAAAAAAGTCTTGGGGGTCTATTTGTTCGACTAAAAATTTAAGGCGGTTCCCCAGCATGGCCACATTCTAATGACTGAACAAGTAAAAGATAACAGATAATCTGTACTCTTTTACTCTTTTACAGTTTTGATCCATCCATCCATCCATCCATCCATCCATCCATCCATCCATCCATCCATCCATCCATCCATCCATCCATCCATCCATCCATCTATCTATCTATCTATCTATCTATACATACATACATACATACACGCACACACACACACGCATATATATATATATACGGAGAGACCAGGACCTAGTGAGATCGTGGTTTCAATTCCTAGACCGAGTGTTGTGTTGTGTTCTTGAGCAAAAATTACTTCACCTCATGTTGCTCTGCAATCACTTCAACACCTGATATCTGGTATACCTGTTCATGCAACCTTGATTTGATGGGTCGGGGGAAGTAAACTAATGTACACCAGATACATTTTATCATTATTATCAAAATCATTTGTGCAGGCCCTTCGGCAAAAGCAGATCACTCATACTTCATCTTCGATGGGGGAGTCCATCATATATATATATATATATGTATATATATATATATATATATATGTGTGTATATGTATATATGTACATCTTTGCGCATTTTCAGAGAATACTGAACTGTCTTACACAGTTTTAGGAATTCCCAATAAGTTATGAATACCGAAATTGTGAGGTCAGTTATGTAATAATCAAATGTGGAATTGCCTTGACCTCCCATAGCTTCCACTTGGGTGTCCAGGTCAAGTAATGCCTCATTGTAAATGGCGTTATTGAACGTGGCAATTTCTCCCGAGGTTTGCATTTGAAACACTTTCTAGAAGTTCCCTGCCATGCTGGTTTTGTGGATCGCCCAAAGCCTGTGAGGTTCACGCAAGCCTCAGGTCATCAACGAGATAGAAAATAGCTGGTGCAGTTGACTCAGTGCTGTACTGACTGCTGCCTCCTCCAGTGTCTGGTCCCAGTGAACATTGTCCTCGAGTAGCCCATATTTGGCGCAGGCTTCTTTATAGGCCGTGCATACCATCCATTATGTCTTCGAAAGTCTGTGAATGATGTAGGACCTCAAACAGTGTAAAGCAGTAGGTGCAGAAAGAAGCACTCCCGCTGATTAGGGTGCACAGTGTACATCCGAACGATGGCCCCACTTCTGAAGACTCTATTCTTCCCAGCCCTCAATGTGTGTTCCTTGCTTGCGTCTGTTCCATCTATTGTGTGTCCAGTTATAGTACACGGGGACCTCTACACACAACAGTGTCCGGGCAAACAGATCACATTAGCATAATTTGAAGAAAGCTGTCAAAGGGGTTTCTCATGGATTCAGAACTACGTTTCGAGCATTGTCTTCTGTGAAATATACACGCTGGCCATTTTCAAGATGAAGAGATATATTTTAGGAAGATGTTCCTACATGTAAACAAGATGTGACCTTTGTGTTGACAGTGTATTTGGCTAAAAGCAGAACAGTCCTCCATGCAGCGCTTGTCAATTGACTGAAGTGACTTGAATGGCATTGTCATTTATGGTATATTCGTGAATAAGTCACTAACCGGAATAACTGGATCTATTATTTAGGAAAATACTATTTACTTGTTGAAGGGTTTTTCTGGATAAATTGCGAATATAACTCTAACAGTTCAAATACAAAGAAATAAGCATACTCAATTTGATTTATACCAAATAATATAGGAAAATGAATGGGTTATTTACCTTGGCAGTTAAAATAAATTATATTTGTTATATATAGGGATCCTTTCAAGAGGCCCTATTATAAAATTTTTTAACAATATGAGTATGCCATGAGGCTTCCAGACATGAGTTCTCCTCTTATCAAAATCGATAAAATGATGTAGGAGGAGTTAGATAACAACTACGCAATACAAATGGAATTTGAATAAATGTCAATAGGCCACGTTTAAAATAGGTTTGAAAAAGTTATCATACGCCCTCTCATCCAGGCAGCACTACTGGCTTGATCTTCTGACTCCTGCTCCTACTCCTACACTTCGTGTAACAGTGTAATAGTTGTGAGCATTACATCTAGGTTCTGAATAGGTCGTGATGTCAATCGCGCCCGTCGTTATCATAAGGTTCATCACCTCCCTCAGCTGCCTTCCTTTCCGTTGTCATCGAAGCCGTCCTTGTACTCGGCGTCGTCGTCGTCATGATCATCATTAACGATATCACCATCATCGTAATGGCCGTTGTTGTTGATATGATCATCGTCATCGTTATCCTCATACTTATTGACATCATTGCCTTCGTTATCATCATCATCATCGTCGTCATCATCATCTTCATCATCCACACCATCATCATCGTCATCATCATCATCATCCACAATATCATCATCATCATCATCATCCACATCGTCATCATCATCATCATCATCATCATCCACATCATCATCATCATCATCATCCACATCATCATCATCATCATCATCATCATCATCATCCACATCATCATTATCATCATCATCATCATTATCCACATCATCTTCATCATCATCATCATCATCATCCACATCATCATCATCATCATCATCATCGTCATTATCATCATCATCATCATCATCTTGTGTACTGCAAAAAGCAGCTGCTGTATTGTAATTACTGATACACCACCACTTTCCTCATTAATGATTATCACTATTTATCATTTATCATCGTTACCCAAGCAATCGTCAGCATCTTCATTAACAGTTCACCTTCTCTTCTCTCTCCTCATCCTTACTACTCACATTCTTGCCGTCGTCATCATGGTTACGATGACGATGATGATGTCGACAACGATGTTGACGATAGTGATCATACTGATAATGATAATGATGATGATCATCATCGTCATCAGCAGTTGGAGCAGCGTCAACAGCGACCTTCACAATTATCATCATTATCATCATCGGTACCACCATCGTCGCCACCACCGCCACTATCACCACAAAAAGGAGAACTAGCAACAGCGCAGTTAATAACCCGAGTAACCCCTCCAGTACAATTCCACCACAATACTAGCTCCGCAGAAGCATTAGCACAGAAGGCGGCGAGCTGGCAGAAACGTTAGCACGCCGGGCGAAATGCTTAGCGGTATTTCGTCTGCCGTTACGTTCTGAGTTCAAATTCCGCCGAGGTCGAATTTGCCTTTCATCCTTTCGGGGTCGATTAAATAAGTACCAGTTACGCACTGGGGTCGATATAACCGACTTAATCAATTTGTCTGTTCTTGTTTGTCCCCTCTGTGTTTAGCCCCTTGTTGGTAGTAAAGAAATAAGAAGCATTAGCATAATCTTTAAAACCACTGCTACAACATCACCATGACTACAATACTATCACTGCAACTACAACCACTACCAGAACTATAATTAGACTACTACCACTAACAGAAACATCACAAATATAATAGAACCACTAGCTCTACTACAAAAGTACTAATATTACAATATCTCCACTAGTTTCTCTATTCCCAGAACCCCGCGACCATCACCATCCTTTACATCAGGGGTGGGGAATCTTTTTAGTGCGGCGGGCAAAAGGTTCCAAAGATAAAGGTCCGCGTGCGGATCGAAATATGCTAGTTTTGTTATTTTCACTATTATTTAAAATCTGCATCAAACATAGAACCTGTATTAAAAAAAAACAAAAACCAAGGCACAGGAGTGACTTTGTAGTAAGAAGCTTGCTTCCCAGCCATATGGTTCTAGATTCAGTCCTACTGCGTGGAACCTTGGTCAAGTGTATTCTACTATAGCCACAGGCTGACGAAAGCCTTCCGAGTAGATTTGGTAGCCGGAAACTGAAAGAAGCCCGTCGTAACGTATGTAAATATATATATATATATATATATATATATGTGTGTGTGTGTGTGTGTGTGTTTGTGTGTGTGTGTGTGTGCGTGTGTGTGCAAGTGCTTGTGCGTCTGTGTTTGTCACCCCACCATCACTTGACAACAGATATTGGTGTGTTTATGTACCCGTAACTTTACAGCTCAGCAAAAGAGAACGATACGCATAGTACTAGGCTTACAAAGAATAAGTCCTGGGGTTGATTTGTTCGACTAAATGCGGTGCTACAGCATGGCCGCAGTCAAATGACTGAAACAAATAAAAGAGTAAAAGAGTAAGACAGGAGAGGAATGGTGATAATATCAGCAATTGATTCCGAATTAGTCACAAGGAGGAGAGAGTCAATCGACACCGCCAAGACCATTACTGGACCGGTGCTTTGCTTTATCGACCTCAGAAAGATGAAAGGCATAGTTGACTCCGGTGGGTTTTAAACTCAGAACGTGAACATCCAGAAAAATACCACAACAAATCGTTTGCGAGATTTTACTACCTATTTTTACACTTCCTTTTGGTAGAGAATACTCAAGTCACTTTTATTACCACCCATGTAGAAACTAAATTGCTTTCGTGCTTAGCATCAAATCTGATTGCCTTTCTGTTTTCCTTCGCTGCTCACGCAATAAAACTCAAGATAAGCTTCTGATTTCCGAAGGACCATTTAAACTTGAAATTCCATATAAACCCTTCTGTGAAAATACAATATTGAGTTTATCAATAGCTCGGGACATAATCCTTGAGAATCTGTGGAACGATTTGCTAATTGGCATGTGCCACACCAATTCTACATGTTTCTTGCTTTCTTCTTGGTCTCAAAACACCGACATGCTCTGTTTTTTATACACCACATTTCTTGCCATAGGACACCTTGGGTTTATCAAACTCAGCTAGGAAAGACTTATAGAAGTCCACCAGAGAGATTATCTTCTCCCTTTGCTTATAGCAAGGATCCATTATCTTTTCAGACATATCTTATGACGTACATGTTTCTTTGAGCTCTTCCATGCTGAATCATTCCATTTGTAACAAAACGTTAGAAAAGATGAAATACTGTTTCGGCAGTTTGTTGTTTGCCCAGTTTATTCTTTTTTCATCTAAATTTTTGCTTCAAACATTATTTTTTGCTTCCGTCTTTCAGCTGAAAATAATTTGGAGCGTGTTTGTGTTGCTGCTAATGCCAATGTTTTGTGCATCACTTAATGTCATTTCTGCTGGTCATTTTGTAGTGCGTATGAATATTGCGAATGCCGATTTGTCAAATTTAGTAAACGGTTATTCTTGATTAATATTGCTCAATTAGAAACTTTCCCTTCATCTCAAAATATTGGCATATACATTGATATAAACTGTTGACAATAGACTTATTTCAGTCAAGCAACTTCTACAAAGAAGGCGCAAAGTTCACATGATAGAACGCATACGATATTGTGTTTTCAATCTGTTAGTTTGACCCATATATAACATCATTGCTGTACCAACTGGTTGAATGCCAACGAAACATTACATATTGCCAGTGTTATGAGAAGAGAATATACTGTATGGGTTAGTCACATTCTTGCAATTTCTTTCAAAAGTGAGATTTTCAAATTCATTTCAAGATGTACGAAAAGGCAATGGCGGAATTAGCACAACCTATAGGAAGACATACTTTGTATATTCATTGCTGGAGAATGAAACGCTGTGAGATACAACATAGTAACAAGATTCTCACTTTCAAACATTTAAGAAATTTAGAGAATTTTTCACTTTGGTGCGAACCATCTTCAGGTTTGATACAAACATTGTCTTGATCTTGTCGATGAATTCAAGCAACAAGCTCAGCAGTTGCACACCGGTGTAGAAATAGGGTACACAGATAGAGGAGTGCAACCCAAATCGACAAGCAGACGAATATAAATAGTCAAGAAATTAAAATAAATATGCAGCATGCAAACTAACTACACTAGAATAAAAGTAATAAATTAAGTAAATGTTTTGATATCTACGTGAACTTGTTCTAGAGTAATTTGGTTGATTTAGACACGTGTCATTTATACAATTAAGTTATGACATATGCAGTTAATAATGAGAGAGTATCTGTAACACAGTGCATCAGGTAGAGGATTTCTATTAAGAACAAGATAATGATATCTCGTCATACATGAGAGATAACGTTTCAAAAGGAATTCAATAGTCATCTATTAAACGGCTTATACTTTCATTAATAATGATTTATATCAACAATTCAGGTGGTCATCATCAGTATTCTACATACATACATACATACACACATACATACAAACATACATACATACATACATACATACATACATACATACATACATACATACATACATACATACACACCATTACAAACATACACACTCACGCACTGACACACACACACATTTAAAGATATCACTTAATTATCTGAATGCAATTTCAATTCCCATCGAGGTCAACTTCGCTTCTCATCTATCGAGGACGATAAAAAACAATAATCCCAGGTGGTTGATCAATGGAACTAGGCGAGTATCGGGCCTGATACTTTGTGAAATTTTTACTGGTATTTTGCTTCCCGTAGTTAAATCCTGCTGTTGTGAAAGACGTGAAGTATCGCTTCTTTTAACGAAAGCACCTGCCATCTTTAGATTTCTGGTTTAGAATAACTTACATCCTACCAGCCATTAGTCTCATAGTGGCATGAGTATTGCCTCACTCCTGACTCAAAGATAACACACAAACACATACATATATACGCATAGGTATATCTCTTATTTATTTAATAATACGTATACATATTTCAATTTAGGAGTAAACAAATATACAAACAGAAACATAAAATCAGGCGTGGCTGGGTGGTCAGAAATACGCTTTCCAATTACATGGTTCTAGGTTAGGTCACACTGAGTGGCACCTTGGGAAGGTATAGTCTATATAGCGTCGGGCCGCCCAAAATCTTGGGAGTGGATCTGTTAGCCAGAAACTGAAAGAATTCCTTCGTATGTATATGTATATACGTGTGTGTGTGTGTGTGTGTGTGTGTGTGTGTCCCGCCACCGCTTCACAACCGAAAGATATTATACATATATATATATATATATTAGGTCATCTCAAATAATAGGTATTTTTCAATTGCATGAACTAAAAGTCGGAGGGGGACAGGATTAACTACCTGCATCAACTTGCTATAAAAGCAGGTTGTAATTTTACCTTGTGCTTATTCTCAGTGCAGTTTTGCAGAGTGTAGTTCGATTTTAACAGTTATTTTTTCAAAGCTATAATCGAAGTGACAAAAGAGCATATTCTACATATTTTGCTTTGTGAGTCCAATAAATGCAACAACGCAGTGAGAAAGGCGAGGAATAATAATGCAGTATATGGGATACGACAAGAAGCTTAAGCTAGTGCCAACGATAGTTCCAGAAATTCCGAACCGAAAATTAAAGCCTAAAAGACGAGTCTCGAACTGGAAGATTTGTTGAGATCGACGAGAATGTCCTGCAAAACATAGTGGAACAGAGTCCCATCGTAACTGTTGTGGAACTTGCAGAGAAGCTTGGATTTGCTCATTCAGCCATTTATCGAGACCTGCGTGCCATTGGAAAAGTCAGCAAATTAGGTCAATGGGTTCCTCACAAACTTTCCGAGTCTGATCGCGCGCAGAGAGTGAATGCGCACTTTTCTTTGCTGTCATGTCCCTCGAATGAACCTGTTTTGAACCGAATAGTGAAAATGTCAAGCGCCGAAGACAGCGAATAGGGAAAGGCGAAACACCAGCACCCCAGACTAAAGAAGATCTTCACCCACGTAAGGTGATGTTATCTGTTTGGTGGGATGTGAAAGGGTTAATTCGCTTTGAAATTTAAAACCCGGACCAAACGATCATAAAGATCTACTGAGTGCAGCTTGAGTAGCTTATGTAAGCGCCAGAAGAAAGGCGACCATCTTTGGTTTGAAGACGAAAGGTGTTCTCCCATCAGAATAATTCCCAGCCACATACAGGAAGGATGACACATCAAAGGCTGGAGCAGCTTGAATGGGAAACGATGCTCCACCCACCATATTTGCCGGACATTGCCCCATCTGATTATTATTTATTCCTCTCAGTCTTAAAATCATTTGGACAGAAAAAAATATGAAATCTGTAGAAGAGAACAGAACAGCATTGCAGTATTTTTCGTCATGGACAAATGAATTTTGGAAGAGTTGCTTTGCAAATGTCCCAGATAGATGGAAGAACATTGTAGAAAATGTAGGGTGTATATTTTAAATTAAAAAAAAAGAACTTTATCTTAATTTTGAAAAAGAAAATAAGTATAAAAAACGCATTAGTTATGAGATGGCCTAATATATATACATACACGCACACACAGATATATATATATATATATATATATATATATATATATATATATATATATATATATATATATATATACACGCACACATACAGACACACACGGACACATGCAGACACACACACACACGCACTCGCACACACACGTATATGTATACATATATTTAATATTCTAAAATAACTTCCATTGATATTATTTGAACTAAATTCAGACTGTATAACACTATTATCGATGGAATATTTAAAAAAGAATTTTCCTTTGTTGCCTGCGTCAGTTTGTCTTGTTTTGTATATATCTGTGTGTATTTCTGCGTGTGTATATATTTATATTCAGCTGCCTCGTGCCGACAGAAACATTCAGTGTCTATAAACATACCCACTGGAATAAAGAAACAACTTCAGTAAAGCTATTGAAAATTTACATTATATTCTTGCTTTCACAAAGTCATGCTTCACACAAGTGGTTAGACATACATTTTTGCTCTTCCACCCTCCCTGTCTCTGTTACACAAACACACACACACACACGCGCACACATACACAATATTTAAAAGTGGTTACCCGAAAAATGAAAACAACACGATACAAGTTTTGGATGAACTGTATAGTATCAGCAATAGATAACACGCTATTACCTCACGCTTTAATTTCTCTCTCTCTCTCTCTCTCTCTCTCTCTCTCTCTCTCTCACACACACACACACACACACATATATGTATGCCTGTTTATTGTTATATATATATATATATATATATATATATATATAATAAAGGGTAAAATTAATTAATTAATAATTAATAATTTTACCAAATAGTTTGCTATGTAAAAAGAACCAGTATACAGTTATCAAATGAGATATGATTTAAAATATCATTTAAAATATAAATGATTTAAAATATAAATGAATCATTTTACATAAAATTCATTTTGACTTACATATCACTCCTACATAGTATATTATATATTTATCTGGAAAGATAAGTTCTAACTAGCTATGATTAAAAATTTTTCTCTCTCTGATGGTACTATTTAATACTTATTGACTTAAATTATTTGATTTATTTCTATTGGACCATATTATTAATAAATTAAATTTTGCTCTATTTTTATCTCCATTTCTTAGTCTATTTTTTATCCCATTACAAATATTAGTTAGTTAAATCTCTTAATTTCTTTTACATTTTAAAAATTAATTCTGCTAATCCCAGACCTATCGTAGTGTATTGTGATGTGATATAATATATCAAAATAATTTAATATAGTGTAGTGTATTATAGTTTAGTATAATAATAATATAATTGTTTAATTTCATTTATAAGCAACCCCATTTTTCTTTCCTTTCTAATGACCTCTTTGTAACCTGACAATCTATTAATAGTAACATTTATAAATAAAGAAATAAATTGTTGACCTCAGTTCGAATTTTGTTCTAAACAAACTTAGACTTTTTTGTTAGTATCAAATTGTGCCCATCCCCTTAGCTTCCCCTTTCCTTTCTCTTTGACAGCTTAAATAGCAGTAACTGAGTAAATTCCTACCCCCTTCCTCCTCTTTCTGGGATTCTTGAAAATTTCATTAACAACCTGAACCACTACAATATAAGACTGTCATTTTGCTTCTCATTCGGATTCCCTGATATTTTCGCATGATTGTACCCTAAATCTCTCCACAAAACTGGATTATGAACTATAAGGACATACACAAATTTTGTAAGTTCAAGACTTTTTCATCGGATCTCCAAAAAATCGAACTTATCTGCGATTCTTGTAAATTTCAATAACAATCTGTTCCTCTACACGATATGACAGTCACTATGTTTTTACTCAGACTTTCCTCTACATGATATGGCAGTCACTTTGCCTCTTACTCGGATTTTCAGAAATTTTGCATGACTGTATCCGAAAATTTCTTCATACAACTTGATCAAATATTCAATATGAGCTATATGTAGACATGCATAAATTCTATAGGTTTAAAACCTTTCATCGGATCTCCATGAATCGAACTTTCTTCAATGCAGTTAATCTTACAACCTCTTTTGTATCTACCCCTTTTGATGTTTGGGAATTCTCTGATATTTTTTCGGCTGACGAGTACGAGCCATCTGTATTCACTGCATTTTTTTGTAGCTTATTAAAGATGTCCTCGTACGAAACGATCGTACCGAGATTTTAATCCATTCTTGTTGCTTTTTTCCTATTTGTAATCACCCCACTTGTCGTATGGTTAGCACCATATAGATATCCGGTGCATCCTAGTTAAGGACCATATTCATGTGAATTCTTTAGAATTCACTAGAATCTCAATTACTTAACCGTATATATATATATATATATATATATATATATATATATATATACTAACAATATAGGATGAAGTCCCTTTCTCTACAGAAAAGGATTCCATCAAAAAGCGTGGCAGTATATTAAAAAGACCTTTACGGTTGAAGTATAAACATCTTATAATTAAGGGCTAAAGAGGGTTATTCTAAAGCCAATACACTGATTTATCCACTTATAATCCACTTGTTACAGGAAAATTGAACTGAAAGCGGGCAACTAACCTTTAGAAAATTTAAATTTCGTTATCTCTATATTGAATCAATTTCGGAATTAATCCTATAAAGGATACATTCTTCTTCAGTAGAGCTTTCGAGGGAATATAAATAAAATACTCACACGTGATCATGGAAAAAGCAGAAGCTAAAAACATAACTACATTTAAGTATATCATTTATACTGAAGAAGAATGTATCCTTTATAGGATTAATTCCGAAATTGATTCAATATAGAGATAACGAAATTTAAATTTTCTAAAGGATAGTTGCCCGCTTTCAGTTCAATTTTCCTGTAACAAGTGGATTATAAGTGGATAAATCGGTGTATTGGCTTTAGAATAACCCTCTTTAGCCCTTAATTATAAGATATATATATATATTATATATATATATATATATATATATATATATATGTATGTATATATATGTGTATGTATATATGTGTGTGTGTGTGTGTGTGTATATAGACATCACTAAAGTGACTAAGGACCAGAGTCGCTAAAAATATGCGTCAAAACAACTCATACCCACGAGAAAGCACTTATCTTATGACTGACAAAGGATATAAGCTACCTACAGCAACCGGGGCATAGCCAGCGATTTCGCATTTGGTTAATGCTCGTCAGTGGCTCTCGCCCGGCTGCCTAGGTTTAAGCTAGCTCGCCTTGACAGTTTATAAGAGTTACCGTAGAGATCGTACGCTGATTTCATAAATAGTAAAACTGAAAATGATAAATTATTAAAGGCATTTACAACTGAAAGGCATTTAACACCAGTATAGCTAGAAATAAGAGTCACTTTAGTCTGTACTTCTGCCATTCCTTTGTAAATTGCGAATAAGTTACCTGTATTACGCACACATTCACACACTCATTCACACACACATACACACATACACACTCATAAATACAGTTTACCGTTGTGGCATCAACAAAAAAGAAGTACTCCAGCCAGTGAGAGATAAATATTATTTAGTGTACACAGTATATATATACGAACTACTAACCGAGCAATCTCAGCATATAGTCTGAACATATTGTCTATTAAATTTGCAAACCAGGACACTGGTACACAAGAAATCACGAGAAAGAAGGAGAAGGTAGATGCACAAAATGTAAGGGTGCATAGAAACGAAAGAAAATTAGATCCCCGTGCTGTTTGGCCGTTAGGCCATAATTAAGCTAGATGTTGCTGAGAATGTGGTCCAAAGTCTACGAGACAGTTGTTCAATTTATAGAAAGTAGTGTCCTCCTGCTGAACGGAATAAATTTGTCCACATCTTTGCATTTGCTATAAATTTCGGATCCAGAATTCAGTAGCACACACACACACACACACCACACACATGTATATGTATATGTATATATATATGCATATATATATATGTACACACATTTATACACACATACGTATATATATATACATATGCACATACATACGTACATATGTACACACACACACATGTATGTATGTTTATATTCGCATAGCAAATATACACATATATCTGTCTTGTAGTGTAAATTAAGTTTATTTGTACGAGATAGGTAATCCACTGAATGCAGAACATCTCAATAGATAAATGATATTTTATATACATTTTTCCTAAAGAGAGCGAAAGAACAGAACTAAAATATATCGCATAAGAAATAATATAATTTCTTACGTCACCTAGTGGGCCATCAAGAAGTTTCAAAGATATTTATGCAGTAGATCCCACGAGGCATAGTAATTGGCGACGACGTATCGAATAAGAACGAAAAGGGACCATATCTAATCATTGCCCTAATACCGTATGCCAATATAAGAAATTAATGTTTTTCAAACTTGTTTCACTTTATCTTCTGAATTCTACACTACAGAACAACGTAAGTTTGTAAATTCATAACACCAAACGTTTTTTTTCACATGATTTGTCTAGTGCACGTTATGTATTTTTGAGACGTACTGAATTAAATCTTTCGTGCAAATGTGCTCATTATATCTTTACAATATGAAGTTGTGAGCTCAGCATTTTTGTTCATGAATTTCCAGAGAATTATATTTATGGGATATTATTTCAGATTCAAATATTCAACCATTTTTAAAGCTTTACATATATTTTAGCAGTGTAGAGGCCACGTAGTATAGGTTTTCCTATACTAGATTACCTGTCATTCTAGCTGAAGCGTTTTCGAACAGTACTTGTTTAATCTAGCATTTTCTCCGCCACTTCTTAAAAGTATTGGATGCTCTACATTAAAACGCATACTACAAATTATTAGGGAACATTTAATTCCAAACATTTCATTAATGTAAACGACATCATGACGCTTCGAGCTGTCGTATCATACTTAACGTGAGACCATTTCTCAAAATATATAGCTAATTATTGTGTAGCTTCAGGAACTGTACTTCTCGTTTGACAATCATAATTGTATTCTTTACGAAATGACTTCTCTATTTTTATATTTATCATTCAGTAACATTTGAATGATGTTTAGAGCTTTTAATGTTTTCAATAATTAAACTGTATTTTGGTACCTGTTGAAATAAAAATTATTTGTACGTAACGTTATCTATGATATTCGTTTAACTGCCAAGAACCCAAATAGATAAAAAAAAGACATGCAGTGGCGTTCATTCTTTTCTCAAGATCATTGACGAAAGCGTGGCTGTCGACATAATCGGAATCAGCTCAACTCAGATTTTATTCTCGTAGACACTATTCTATTAATGCAAGTGCAGTTATAATTATGAGAATGTATTGTACATCATAATAGCATTAGAGTTTTAGCAAGGTATGTTTCTGTTATTGCATTCTCTTCTTTCTATTTCGTAGGAAGGATTATCGCATAAGAATTTGATAAAATAAATACAAATCTAGCAAGCAAGTTAAAAAATAAAATAAAATGTGAGAAAACTAAACAAATAGCAAACGGATAGCAAATAAAATATATACCGAAGGCTCCATATACGTTAAGCAATATGTTATATCTCACTATAATTACGCAGGCTGGATTAATTCAAAGCATTGTTGTATCATGTTGGAAAATGTGATTAATGATAGATCTCGTTAAATGTTCAACTGTAACTACAGTAGTATTTTATAAGTGAATGTGTACTTGTTTGCTCGTGTGTTTGCGTGTGAGCGTAAATAGATTTAAGCTTGTGTGCTTCCGTGAATATCTCTTCTGATATATCTATTAAAATATAAACATGTCTGTGTACGCTTTTGTGTGTATATATAAGTGCATATACACGCATATGGAAAGACTTACCAGTATGTGAATTTATTTGTGTATCTCTATACATGTACGCGCACACACACACACACATGTATATACATACATATATGTGTGAATATGTGAGTTCCTGTGTAGGGTGTTTGTGTCTGTTTGTATGTGTGCGCAATTGTGCGTAAATTTCTATGCATGTGAATTATATGTATCTTTGTTTTTTTAAATTCCAAATTTTCCATTTGTGTGCATAAAGAGTTCTATAGCCTGTAATTGTTGCTGAGAGCAAAATTGGCAGATTGCTGAATGACTCTTTTCGAGATATGAATGCTACGATTTTCACCTTAGTATTTCAAATCCTGCTTCCGTCGACCTCGTATTTAATCTTTCTGTGTGCAATACTATGATTAATTTTTATATACATTTATAGTCTCCTCAACCTCTATCATATCAGTGTGCAAGAACACTTCAAAGTGTTAATAGGCAGGTATACAGCCCGAATGACTAAAATTACATGCTAATATAATTTACGGAAAAAACTGGTAAACTGACAAAATCGTTAGCACGCCAGGTAGAATGCTAAGGGGCATTTTGCACGTCTTTACGTTCTAAGTTCAAATTCTGCTGAGGTCAACTTTGCCTTTCATATTTTCCGAAATCGGTCAAATAAGTACCAATTTAGCACTGGGGTTGATGTAACTGACTACCCCCAGCCCACAAAATGTCCCAAAATTTGAAACCAATATAATCTACAGAAAAAAAGTGGCATGCTGGCAGAACCCTTAGCACACCAGCAAATGTGCTTAGCAGCATTTCTTCCAGTTTTACGTTCTGAGGTCAATTTCACCGTGGGATCACTTTGCCTTTCATCCAGTGGGAGTCAATAAAATAAGTACCATTTCAGCACTAGATTCAATGTAATCGACTAACTTCTTCCTCTAAGCATTCAGACCTTATTTGCACAGCGGAAATCATTATCACGCCAGACAAAATATTTGTAGCATTTATTCCGGTTTCACCAATTGCATTTAAATTCCACCGAGGTTAACATTGCCCTTCATCTTTGCAGGGTTGATAAAATAAGTACCAGTTGAGTACTGAAGTTGATGTAATCAACTGGCCCTATCCCTAAATATTTCAGGCCTTGTGCTTATATTAGAAAACTATAAAAACTTTGAAAACCATTATTTATAATAAATGGTTTTCATACGCATATCTTTAAATTATATGCTTATCTTTAAATCAGAAAAGCCGTACATGTGATAGGTATACTGTTTCTTTGTTTTTTATATTAATTCTGATAATGTCTAATATATTTTTTGTATTATCTCTTGGATGTGTGAATCAGTAGAATTTTATTAAAAATATTTGTAATCTTTTTTTTAATTAAATATATACGATTTTTAATATTTCACCAGCTTAAGCTTGCTGTTTAGCCTTTCCACGGTGATATATGTAATGTAGATTTATAGGAATGGGCTATAAGATAGGTGTTGGTTGTATAAATTTGAGGTTTACAGCATTTGATTATAAGCTTGAATGCCTCAACCCTCCATAGACGTACTTTGAGGATCGAAGGTAGGAAAAGAAGGAAAAAATATTTCAGTTCATATGAAATCATCGATTAAAACAGAGTCGTTATAAATATTTATTGAGGTGGGTGTGTACATTTAGGTTTTACTGAACTTTTGAGTTGGAGACAAAATATAATTTTTAGAAACGTTCACCACCTTACAAAAACTATGAAAGCCTAGCAAGTGACCCCCTCTAAATACATGACCAGAAATCTATCGCCATTCCATTTGAGCATATGAGAGACAAAACTTTCAGACATGCAACGTCTTCCGCCACAAATCTAAACAGAGAATGATCAGCGTCATTTATCTGTCAAATGAAAGTGGTGCTTTGATCGTCATTATACACTCGGCAGACTACGGAATTCGTATTGCATGAGACATCAGCAGCTGAACACAAGTCCACATGTCGGTCCACTGTGTATTGTAGTGAACCAGCCTCTGAAGATAGGATGGAAACCGACTGGTTTAGGAAAACCATCAAATAGCTCTGGTCCACCCTGTCAAACGCCTTGGACTTAATCAAATGGACCAATGCCCCACCAAAGCCAAATCTATTTCCTACCCGTTACGATGTATCGCATGTGGGGTTTGTAGAAGATAGAACTTCTGGTGATCACACTGGTTTGCGCGTCACCGACGATACTACCTAAGTCAAAGGCCATTCTCTTGGCGAGCACCTAAGTTAGAGTCTTTAACACAGTGTTAAGCAGAGATATAGATCTGAAATGTTCAATGATGTTCCCTTTGTTCGGATAATTCCTCAGCAGAGTCACCATATTCCGACTCACAAGATTGTGTATGCCTCCAGCTTGTTACCAGTTGCAGTATACAACAGCTTTTTGAACTTCAGCGCACGGAATCTAACTTGGAAATTGCAACCTTCGTATTTTGCGTCATAGAAATTGTTGCGAGTGCTCGCCACTAGCAAGTCGTTTCTTATCTCTCTTCTCTGTACCTCTTTTAAGCTACTAAGTCGTTTATTTTTTTTAAAGTACTTTATTACTTTCTAAGGCAATTTCTCTCTCAAAGCTAACACATGCTTCTCTGATTTTCCTTTTGCAAGAAATACTCGACCCGCTTTTGTTGAGAGCTTCTGTCAGTTCCGGCTTAGTTTTGTGCTGGGAAGGACGAGTTCATCTTCCAATAACTGGGTCATTGCCTATTTGTTTCTTCTAGATTGGTTTTGAAGGTCCCGAATTTGTGGTCTGAATAACTAACGAATCTGAAACGGTGGATAACTAATACCATGTCGATCTTCTAGCCTTATCAAAACCTTATCTAAGTCTGACTTAGATGACTCCCTGAGATTCCATAAAGTTCACATTAGTGTACTCTGAAAATTGAGGCGAATCCAGTCAGATTGTTAGAAATAACTGAAAAGTTTTGCGATGCTTTTGCACTTCATTCCCAAATAAGCTACTCTGACGTAATCTTTGCTCATGTTCAAGATTCTGTTCTAGTCACACACTAACATGAATGAGCGAAATGTGTTTTAGAAAATCTGTAGACATCTAAAAGAAATCCGGCCCTCTAGCTCCTGTTGGAGCATAGACTGCTACTAGCTTGAAGGTTCCACTGCTGCCTTCCTTGCTGTTTACGTCCGAGTACATCAATCTACAAACGGAGTCAAGGAAAACCGTAAATACCTTTACGTCAAGGCATTTCCGAAGCAGTACTGCCATGCCTCTTGCCCCAGTCTGACTGGAGTAGACATAAACGTCGGAGTCTCCATAAGGAGATCTAGCGAATACGTCTCATTAATGGTTACTGCATTCAGACGTAGTGACCTAAGGTCGTTGAGCAAGCGAACTTGCTTCCACGCTACCCCCATGTCATAAGAGTTTACATTGCCATTCCAGGAGGTTGGAAAGAAACAAGCGGAGTGGATCACGAATACTTTCTACTAAAGGCAGCTCAACTGGTACTTATTTTAGCGACCCAAAAGAATGCAAAGCAAATCGATCTTGGTAGAATTTGAGCTCAAAAATGTAAAGATGGACAGGTGAGCTTGCGGAATCGTTAGCACACTCAACATTTTGTCCGACGTGCTTAAGATTCTGCAAGCTCACCGCCTTTTGATAATAATTGTCATTTCTACTCTAGGCACAAGGTTTAAAAGTTAAAGGGAAAGGTTGGTTGATGAAATCGACCCTATTACTCGACTGGTAATTATTTTAGTGTCCCCGAGAGATGAAAGGCAAAGTCGACCTTGGCAGATTTTGAACCCACAATGTAAAAAGCTTAAAAGATACTGCGTAGCATTTTGTTCGTTTTACAAACGATTCTACCAGCTCGCCTCTTTTTAAAATAACAAGCCTTTCAACTATAGTCACAAGGCTTGGAATTTTGAGGGAAGAGCTAGTGGATTATATCGACCCTAGTGCACGTGGTACTTATTTCATTTACCACGAAAGAATTAAAAAGTAAAGTCGATTTCGGCGAAGATTGAGCGCACAACGTAAAGGCGAACGAAATGTCGCTAAGGATTTTGACAGGCTCGGGGACGATTCTGTCATTTCACTGCATTTCGTAATATTAATAATAGTACATTATTTGCATTTGATGGATATTTGTCCTCATCTTGTTTGTTCTTAACACAATGTTTCAACTGATATACTCTCCAGCTTTCGTCAGGTGTCTTGGGGGAAATTTCGAACCTGGGTTCTCATTCCTAAGGTATTTTTCGATGTTATTATTATTACTATTATTATTATTATTATTATTATTATTATTATTATTATTATTATCGTTGTTGTTGTTATTATCATTATTGTTATTATTATTATTATAATTATTATTATTATTATTATTATTATTATTATTATTATTATTATTGTTATTATTATTATTAATAATAATAATAACAATAATAATAATAATAATAATAATAATAATAATAATAATAATAACATCGAAAAATATCTTAGGAATGAGAACCCTGATGAAGGCTGAAGGGTATATCAACCGAAACGTTGCATTAACAACAAACAAGATGCGGACAAATATCCGTCAAATGTAGATAATGTAAATAATGTAAATAATGTAAATAATGTACATAATTCCTCATCTCTTAAATATAGAACTGTATTATTAATAATAGCACTAACGATATCGTGCATTAACTGTTGACAAAAATAGCATTAATGAATTTGATAGTAACATTTAGAAGCAAAATCTTTAACTGCAGATTTCAGTCACTATATTACAAAGCGATTAAATATTTAGTAAGGAAGTGGCAATTTTACGAATGTGTTCTAATGAGTTAACCATTTAACCGTAGAATACAACAAATAATGACTGGAAAAGTTTTAATATTTGAAGAACTGTCGCAAAAGCGCTTACAGGAAAAATGGAGAAGAAATACAGTATGAAGAGAAAATAAATTGATAGTGTGTTGCTTGCCAGGACGTAGAACGTAGCTTTTATTAACCAGAATTTCTTCTAAAATCATGCGTATGTATAAAGCTATATTTATAATGGATGATATATTGGTGTAGGAACCAACCTATCCGCCATGTTAAATCATTAATATCTTTATTGTCCTCGTGGAAAGCATTTCTTACTGATAGAACAAACGATTATTGCCCATAATTTATTCTCTAATAAATGTATAACGTTAGAGCTTTAGTCTATACTTAAAATGTGTGCTTGACTATATTTTCCTTGGAATAACTAGAAAACTTATGTATAATAAAATAAGTCTTTTATCCAAGGCTGGATTTGTGTCTCACTCAACATCGTTTATCGAAGCTACGTCCTTGACCTTGACAATGTTTACGTATTTAGGAGGAATTTATATTTTTATATCTTAACGTACGGCTATATAAATCTCGAAATCCTGCCAACCAACTATCTGGACATGTCAGCAAATAAAATGCCTTATTTACAGATAACAATTGGCAAAACAAAAAAATAAAAATAAATGTTGAGTTTTCACTTAGCAGCTCCCTGTTATAGCAGTACATTGGCGAAAATGGTTCGATTTTTCAATTACTCAGAGTACAAAGATGAGTCAGATTGCTGAACAAACTTGTAGAATATTCTCTACTAAGCTACACCTCTGGGCATTGAAGGAATTTTGTATTTGTCTGTAGTACTAGAATGCACTAGCGTGAAAAACTGGCCATGACTGACTATAATTCTATTCATAAGAATATTCAAAACATAACTATTCAATGTTATATAAACCAAACTTTAGCTGAGATTCTTCTGCTCTCTTTAGTAGGTTGAGTGACCATGTTAAATTTTCCTTATTCATTCGGCTTCCATCACAAGTATTTTATTCTATAGTGAAGCAAGATGTTTATTTCTACATTGACTTAGTTTTTCTGTTAGCCTCCAGGAATAGATACTAGATCATCGGTAAATATAACTTGTGATCGGTTTTAACATCATTAGTAAGGTCACCTTAAACTGTACCTCTGCCTTTCTATACATTAATAAGTCATATAAACACTGTTGAAATAAATACTGAAAAATCGTTCAAAATAACCAGCAGATACAGTCCATTGATTATTTATCGAAAAATATTCAGAAATTTCTATAGACACATAAGAATAGATTAGTGATACAGGAGGCGAAAACCAGACTTAGTGTCGAGTTTCAGCAACCACTTGCCAAACCCTACTTAAAAAGAAAAAAAAAAGAAATAAAGAAGCAAAATAAAATGCAATACATTTGATATCCAGCTGCTCTCATGAAATCGTTTCTATCGACCGTAACAGCTATTTGAGGCAATATGAAGACTGTTCAGTTATCAATCTCCCTACATTTAAAAGCTCTCCTGCAGAGTTGTTCATTTGAAGATGCAATGGTACTCAAAGCTTAAGTAAAAATATTGCATTATCAAAATAAAATTAACGGGCAAAAATCTCTTTCCTTTTCTATCTACCACTCCACTCTTTACACAATTTATTTTTGCTTTTATACGTACATATTTTGATACACACACATGTGCATACATATATACACACATGCATATATATATATATATATATATATATATATATATATATATATATATATATATATAAATACATACAAGCATGCATATATTCATAGATACATGCATACACACGTATTGTGCGGCAGAAGCACTTTACACGTTTATCATTCTTATCAACCCTTGTACAATATGGGATATTTTTCTGCTGAACCATATATATATATATATATATATATATACATGTACATTACTGTATGGTATATATCGCTCTTTCCATGGGTGTAGAAGTACGTGCATTTGTAAGAGTCTATGTGCGCATATACATGAACGAACATGAGTGTTTATTTGACTATAACATGTGTCTTCTTGATTTTCAATGTTCAGAAATTTTTACTCATTGCGTGGTGGTGATGGGCAGATCAATTTATAATTTACGAAGAAACTTGTCACCTCTACCAGTGGTGACTGGCTTAGCCCAGCAAGTTAGTTTATCTTATTCTAGAGTAAAGTCGTCCACAGCAAAATTTCGATGGTCTACGTCGAGTTTTGCGTCCTCCTCTGTTGCATAGAGCAATTAATAACGACTGTATATTTGGTGGTAAATATTGTTGTCATCATGAACTTTTCATGATTTGTGTGTGATGTCTTCTGGAGAGCGATGGACATTATTGGTCTGCGGATAATTGTTGTAACAATATAGAATGAGATGTCCTATCCAAAAGCAAATGTTGGTCGTAAGCACTCCTTACGATTAATAAACCAATAGGGCAATACCATACTCAGGTATCATTTGGTATGATTCCACACATAATGCAAACGCGCTTCAAACAGCTAATTTTATCGAAGAGATCACTCGGTTTGAAATAAACTTGTAACCTTTTCATCTATTATAGCCTCAAGATGACGAAAGCTTTCTAAATGAAATTGATTAGATGGAAACTGCATTGATACCTGCCGAATTTAGTACTGCAGATATAAATAATTATTGTGTAAGGAGTATAAGGATTTGTGGAGTAGTCAGTCTCCCATAATACAATTAAATTAATAATTACTTCATTTGGTCGACAGTGGAAGCTACATCGTTGAAAATGATGCTTTAACAGCTTACATGAAGAAAAAATGACAATATATTAAGAAAAAGTCATATCTGTAACGGTTCTGTATGCAAGTGCACTAGTGTGTGTGAGTATGCACGTGTGTTTCTGCTGTAGTGCTCCATGTAAATCCTGGTGCTGCATACACCTACCTACCTACATACCTACCTACCTACCTACCTACCTACCTACCTACCTACCTACCTACCAACCTACCTACCTACCTACCTACCTACCTGCCTGCCTGCCTGCCTACCTACCTACCTACCTACCTACCTACCTACCTACCTACCTACCTACATACATACATACATACATACATACATACGTGTATATTGGCATGAAAATCTTGTATCTATTTGTCTGTCTGTCTATCTATCTATCTATCTATCTATCTATCTATCTATCTATCTATCTATCTATCTATCCATCTATTTATCTCTCTGTCTGTCTGTCTATCTGTCTATCTATCTATCTATCTATCTACCTATCTATCTATCTATCTATCTATCTATCTATCTATCTATCTATCTATCTATCTATCTATCTATCTATCTATCTATCTATATACATGCATATGTGTAAGCACATATATGTGAGTGTGTATAAATGTGTGTGTATGTGTGTATGAGTGTGTGTGTGTGTGTGTGCGTATGTAATTTCATGAATCCAACAACTAAGATAATACTTCGTGACATATTTTTACAGAAGTCAAACAAAAATGGAAAATTTTAAATCTATACTGTTATTCAGGCCTCAGAAAGAAAAATAAAACAGATTTTACCGCAGTTACTATTTTACTAGATATGCTGTATATACGAGCAAATATGATTGAGGTAATATCGGAGGTTGCTTTTAAGTAGATTACTGGTATTTTACAAGATTGACGCTCAAAGGAAATGCATCTGTGAGGCATATAGGGAATAAGAAGCATAATATTTGCAAGAGAAAATTGTGACATAATTTTGGCTCATTGTTGAATACATACTTCGCTTTAACTTAGCCAATTTATTTACGTGCTTAAGTACGTAAATCGAGAACAGACACAGGCACTCTCTCGGACCATGACCGAAAGGAAGAATCATGACCGGGCTGTATCGACATACTGATGATACCTATTTATGACTGAGTAAACTGAAGAACGTAGAACTATGTGATTGACTCAAGGTCACAAATGCATCGATCTGAGCAGAAAATAAAGCCACAAACTTTAGGATCATGAACCGAATATTTCTAACCACTAAGGCCACGTGCCTTCATAAGACTTGCCAGAAATGTATGAATTATACTGCTTTCAAATATTAGAGCAGTGGAGAGCAGATCGGTAGAGTGTCAGCGGTTCATGTACTGAGTTCAAATCCCTTATAAATTAACTTTCTACTCACTCCCTTACAACTAGTTTAATTAAAGCACCTATCAATTGTCTGTTCTTCGACCGCATAACATTTGTACCGACATAAGGACAGAACCAATTGTAAAGATTTCTTGTATTTGAGTTTTCTTATTCAATGTATTTCGTTTTGACATATTGGCAGTTATATGTATGTATGTATGTATGTATGTATGTATGTATGTATGTATGTATGTATTTATGTATGTATGTATGAACGTATGTATGCATGCATGTAGGTGTATGTATATATACGCATTTATATAAGGATATATATATATTATATATATATATATATATATATATATATATATACACATACACTCACACACACGCATATGTATGTATTCATATTTGTATGTATACAGACACGCACGCACACACACACACACACACACACACACACACACTATTTTATTCTTTAGCTCCTTTTCCATTACTTGCCATTTTAAATGGTTTATTTTCTAGATTAGTTTTGGAAAAACTCCAAAAGAGGAAATTGAAATCAACTAAGAAATATAAAGCCAAAGACAAACAAACCAACAAACAAAGAAAGAAAAGCGAACACCAAACAAAACTCGGACACACACAAAAAAAAGTTGATACAATTTGCTTAAGAAGAGATCTAAATTCCAGATAAATTGGCAAATCACACCTGAAAGGAAATATTTGATCTCGTCCTATAAGAGTAACCTATCCTATTACCAGACCAATATATGAGTCTGCTTTGTCAGAAATATCTCTACCCAAATTGAAGCACAAAGTTTATATCTTCCTTTGTAAATATGAACGTATAGTCCTCTGTGAATGTCAGTGTTATGTGTCTATGTGATATCGATCAGGGAAAAACACACAAACGTATATAAGTATATATATATATGTATATGAATATGTGTGTTTGTGTATGTATGTGTGTGTGTGTGTGTGTGTGAGGGAGCGTATGTGTATACAGACGCACACCCCCGCAGACAGATATATATGTACCCATGAACATATGAGATTATGTATATACGATCTATGTATCTATGTATGTATGCGAGAATGTCTGTGAATATAAAATTTACAAAATAATCGTTGTTGAAGTTACTATGAGAAATTTCGCCAAGATGTGATTCTTCAGGTGATGTTTCGTAATCCGCATACCTATGCTACAGATAATACGAGTTTTAAGTATGCATATAGAGCGATTATTCAGCTAATATTTCACATATACATACATACATATATACATACATGCATATATGTATATATAAATATCTATCTATCTATCTATCTATATATCTATCTATCTATCTATCTATCTATCTATCTATCTATCTATCTATATCTATCTATCTATCTATATAGAAAATGGAAATAAACAGTCTCTGACTGCCATTTCTAATTCTTTCGGTATGCGACAGAGCAACATGTTGCCTGCCCTTTCAATTATATACTATCTATCCATATATATATACATATATATGAAATATAATATATATATACGTATATATATATATATATATATATATAATATATATATATATATATATATATATACATATACATATATAATATATATATATATATATATATATATATATATATATTACATATACATATATATGAATATATATATATATATATATATATATATATACATATACATATATATGAATATAAATATATATATATATATACGTATATATATATATATATATATATATATAATAAAATATTAGGAATAAATCCAAACTTACAGGGAAAATCAGATTTAGGATTGAATCCAATTTTATAGTAAATATTATATTATATTAAATTAGAGATAAAACCACTATTAGGCAAATCATACAATGAAAAACTTAAGCCAATACATAAGATTAATTAATTTATATTATTTAAATATATATCAAAATTATTAAAAAAGATAATTAATATAACACTACGATCGTTTCATGGCTGGTCAATTCTTATAATTTTCGAGTTAGAGTCATTCTTTAGGTGGTTTAAATATTTAACTTGGCGAGGTTTAATATATATATTCAGACACATATGCGCGTGCGCACACACACACTCATACATACATATATGTATGCATATTTATATTATCTAGAAAGGGTTTTAACTTGAGCTGTTTCACCACGAATCATATCTGTATATTCCAGAACTCCAAAATTTTACTTAGATGTTAGATTTTCGTGAGGCATGCATAAGAGTTGAAAAATACCGGGAAATAATTTTTGGTGTGTAAATACATATCGAAACAGAAGGCTGGAAATATTTTTTGGCATGATCTGTTCCTCATTACGCGAGAGAGCATATACACATGCATGCATACCTATGTATAAGGTAAGGGCAATTAGAATTTAGTAAAATCTTAGCGTATTGTTTATATACGATTAAATTCATATATAAAACTGCTATGTATTTAATCATTTGACAACCATAAAGCGCAGTGTATTCGTGCAGGAAATTGAGGTATATTTTCCCGGCAGAATGAGTTGATAGATTTGCAGAGCAGTATAGAGGAGAAATATGAAGTTATCAGCACTTTCTATGAGCGACTCAGAGTCTATTTTCAGAGTAATATAGAGGAGAATTATGAAGTTATACGTTTAATATCACAGGGTTGAATTCATTGCGATTTACACCACATTACACATGTGCATGTATATAACAGAAAGTGTTTGTTTGATTGAAGCATTGCGGAATGTATAGGAGATCAGTATGTTATAGAAGGATATTCCGATGTACTTGGAACATGATATATATATAGCAATTAGCATTTACAATAATATTGACATGTTACTTTACAAATATTAGTCGAGATATTTCAAGTAAAAGCTATTTTACAAATGATTTACAGAACAAAAGACATATAATAAACCACGTGCCCAATCGTCATGTCGCATATTCATATTATCATATATTTGGAGAGAGGTACAGGTTTTGGAATTGTGAGTTTTGTATCATATGCTATCGGTGTCTTGGTATGTGAGGAGGAGCAGGAAGGGGCATGTGATGCATAACTGCTATAAGGAATTGTAATTTCATATTATCCATTGTCACACATTCCCTTCAAGCAATTCGTTAATTGTATGCAGGTATTGATAATTACATTATAATCTGTTCATTTAAGATAAATGAATAGACATGGAATACTCACTCTTACTGTCTGTCTCACGCACACGCACGCACCCTCGCGCATGTACGCGCGCACACACACATATGCACTCGCGCACACAGACACACAGACACACAGACATACACACACACACACACACACACACACACACACACTCTCTCTCTCTCTCTCTCTCAATCTCTCTCTGTCTGTCTCTTGTTCTTTAATGGAGTTTTTCACTTTCCAAGGAATCAATTTAAGACAGTATTACTGGTGCATTTAAGAAAAACAAGTAAGGAGTCGATATCCTCCATCATCATCACTACAAGAAATAGAAACTGATTTAGCTGCAGATGCAGACTGGACGAAAAAATCCACTGGAAACAATTAAAACTTTGTAGGAGTCCATACCTTGTAGAATTCAAGGTGTAATTCCTGCCAAAGGCGGTCCTACCCCTTACTCGAACAAATATGTTCGAAATTTTAAGCTGTTTCCATTATTTTGTCCTACCCCTGTATATATATATATATATTATATATATATATAATATATATATATATAGATATATATATATATATATATGAATATAAGTCTGTATGTTATCCTTCATCAGAATTAGAGTTTCCTATTTTAATTTTTGTCTCCCTTTTCTCTTTCGAGGCCGATGTGTTCTTCGTAATCAATCTTTTCCATCTCGTTCTTTCCTAATTTCTACAATGTTATTTTCTTGTTTCTTGTCATGTCTTTTCAATATCATTCCTCGTCTGATACACGCTCTCACCCACTCTCTTTACATCAATTAAAGTCTGTAGAACATCAAAACTATTCCATATATATATATATAAATTCTTTTACAATTTCTTTAGATCTCACTTTCTCCGTATAAAACTTTGGTACAACGATTCTGCTTGTCACCTTTCACTTTAGCTTAATTTGTAACTTTGATATTGTGAGCTGAAGGTCGTTGGTAATATCGTTCTTCTCTTAGCCTTTACATAATTTAATAAGTTTCCATGTCGTTTTTCAATTCATGTATGATCAATTTTATTCTGAAGTATCCTGGCTTGTTAAGTTCAGGTAAATTTGAGTATATTTCAGTTCTAAGAAAAACGAACACAACAAAGTAACGCTTAACATTATACCGTAGTCCATTTCCATTCATATTTCACATTACTTGACTGCATAGACGTTCAGAAAAATAAGAAACGTTATCATAGTTTACGACGTTGGCATTAAAATCTACCATAATCAGTAGAAAATGATTGCAGGCTAATTTTGAAGCTTTCTATAAAATACATCTTTCTTATCGTGGATAACTTAATTTGTGTGAGTTTATCCTGCGAATAAATTAATTATTTCCATGTGTACAAGTGAGCCTAGCATGCAATATTTCCTCATCAATTAGCTGAGTTTTATTAAGTGCTGCAGTACTTTATTTACTTGCTTATATTCCCAATTCTTGGGGATGTTGTTCATTATCATTTCCTGAAGGAATAACGGCTTTTTCCGTCTTCTCTCTAATCATTCCAATATCTATTAACCATGTCTCAATAATCGCACAGATGTGTAAATTCTTGTCAAAATCCGATGCAAGTCTTTACCATCCTGATTTTAAAGTGCTTACATTCGACTTACCCAACTTAACTCCTTGTCCGGGCTTTATAAATGAATTCATTACCTTCCGTAAGATTTTTGGCAACCTTTCACACTAAAGCTAGATTGGATTAAGAATTCTACTTTCGGTTTGGCAAATGATCGAAATTTCATTATATATATATATATTTTACATTGGGTACGTCTTGTCGCGTTGTATAATTCTTGATGGCGTACTTGATTATTCTTTGCTCAAGGAATAATAGATTTTTTCGCCTTTTACTCTAATTATGCTAAAACTATTAACCATGTCCTAATAAGTGCGCAAATGTGTAACTTCTGTTACCAAATTTGATGCAAGTATTTTCGACCTTGATTTTAAGATAATTACATTCGCCTTATACACCTGAAATCCTTGTCCTGGGTTTATGAATTAATTGAATACTGTCCGTAAGATTCGTGATAGCTTTTCACTCTGAATGGCTGCATTGGAGTAAGTGTCCTCCTTTTGGTTTGGCAACTGACTGAAATTCCTTTTTTCTTATTATTACACTAGTTACATTCTGTTGCGTTACATAATTCGTCCTCTCTAAGGCACGCTGGAAACTTGATTGTGTACCTATTTACAGGAAAATGGTGTTTCTATACACATAACGCAAGCCTATTAGATAATATGGTTACCATAGTGTTGCCGCCTCGCTGAAAGGAACTGTTGAGATGTTGGGTCTATATTTTTTTGGCATTAACTCATGACCATTCGATATGATGCAACTGCTTTTACTACAAGGTGTTACAAAATCCTGCAAGGCCATGCACCGGTGTTTGTTTGTGTGTGTGTGTGTGTGTGTGAGTGTGTGTATGTATGCATATTCACACATAAATATGTATACACACAAAGATATATATATATATATATATAATATATATATATATAGAGAGAGAGAGAGAGAGAGATAGATAGTTTGATAATCATAAAGAGAGAGAGAGAGAGAGGGAGAGAAAGTGAGAGAAGGAGAGAGATAAAAATTGGGGGAGGGAGAGAGATGTATAGTTACAGCAGTCACCCATTTCAACCAATCATTTTCTCTCTAATGAAAACTAAAACAGAAATAATTGGTTTGTCATGTTAAACATAGCAAAGTATTCATATTTAATCGATTTAATTTTTTCGCTTTTGCATTTTATAGTCACTAAGTTATTTTAATATCTAAATCTATATTTAAATACATAATTATCTAGTTTACAGTCTTCGGCTATATTTGTAAGCCTGAATTCACTGCTTTATTATTCGAAACTAAATAATTTTTTTTTTCAATTTCAAAGCATAAAAATTTAAACGATAGAATGAATTCAAACATTGAATATAGCTGACTGGTTTGTTACCTTCAGTGAGAAACCAAAAGATTGTGTAACTGGTTAATATATATAGTTTAGGGGATATGTGGCGTGGAAATTTCATTTACATTCTTATTATTATTGAGTGAGAGAGCAGTGCATGCCATCAAAATGACACTGGGGTAAAATATACGAAGCCAAGTATACCCATCATGTCCACCCGTCTGATAAGGGTACACCAGGCACATGCATCACAACCATATGTGCGCGACATGGTGCTCTCACTTCAAGGTAAACAGTACATGACCTTGCAGGTGGGGCCCAGTTAGAATTTTCTTCTGGTCGAATAACCAATCCCGCTCAAAAGGTCCCTGAATAAGGGTTGTTTACGGATGTTGAACGAAACACCCACGTTTCCAGAGGTGAATTATTCAAAGCCCAAAGAATCCCTCTCAACACATGGTTATGATGATCTCCCACTAATTTTGCTCGTAATCAGAGATGCACATATCGTCAGCCACTAAGAGACATGCTCAACTTGTTATGGTCAAACAACTAACAAGCAAATCTGTGTTATTGAGCAGAATATTTGCTGTAGCCCATCTTTTATACCAAGACAAAACAATGTACATGATAACACTTCCAATCAGTTAACATCAGAAGCCATGAGAGCCACTGTCTGGTACAGCATCAATTATTCTTCTTCTTCTTATTACTACTACTACTACTACTACTACTACTACTACTACTACTACTACTACTACTACTACTACTACTATTATTATTGTTATTGTTATTATTATCATTATTATTATTATTATTATTATTATTATTATTATTATTATTATTATTATCATTATTATTATTATTATTATTATTATAGACATCGCCCAGTATACAATATCGTGAGATTGTTGATTGAAGATATTTTGTCCACCTGTTTTCAAGTCGCTACAGTTGAACTGTTTTTCAAGTCGCTACAAGGACCTCAGAAAAACAGTTCTTTAAGCAATATGCGTGCAGTTCCAAGTAATGCCGACTTCTTCAATACATCTAGATTGTAGAGTATTTCTCAGGTTTTCAGGTGTGTTTTTTTTTTATCAGACTGGGTGGTATTGAACCCAATGCTCCAATGACAGCAGGGATGACCTTTGTGTTCAACTCTCGTAGCTGCCACATCTCAATTCTCAGGTCTCCATATTTATCAAACTTTTCTCTTTCCTTCATGATGATATGTTGAACTCCTGGTACGGCCACGTCGATTATTAGGCACTCTTGTTTGTCGCTCCTAAAGGTTATTATATCCGGCCTTCGGTGCTCTAACATTTTGTTTGTCTGGAAACCAAAGTTCCGGACGATTTTTGCCTTCCCCTTTTTGTCCATTACCTTTTCCGGTGTATGTTGATACCAAGCACAAGTAACCTCATATCCATACTTACGGCATAGTAGCCAGTGGAAATTTTGGGCTACTTTATTGTGCCTACGCTTGTATTCTTTTCACGCAAGACTTTCAAAAGCACTAGCATGAGATACAGAACAGGGAACCACATAGTATTACTTGGGAAAGAGAGTAAACGATGCTGGATCATAGATATAGAATGCCCAGCTGACAACAAGGTAGACGATAAGGAAGAAAGAAAAGTCAATAGATATAACAGGTTAGCTTGGGAGGTTAAAGAGTTGTGGTCGCTGAATAAGGTAGTACTAGAACCAGTAATTGTTGGAGCCCTGGAAAAAGTGAGTAAAAGTCTTGAGAAGTACATAGAACAAATAGGCGCTGCAATAAAGGTAGAGCACTTGCAGATGGAACCGCTCGAATACTCCGATATCTGGTCAGTTGATCGTACTAGATCATTGCATCCCACAGGATTTTGCAATTCTCATTTTCGGTTATAATTATTATTATTATTTTATTGCCTTCGCACAGCTTTTCATGCTGGAGATGTACTACGGTGTCAGCTGTTCACTACAAATGAACTAAGGTAACAGCCCTTATTTTTCGAGCACCATCTGGAGTATTCGAGCGGTTCCAACCAGTGCTGTTTTCTGCCATCACCTTTATTGCAGCCCCTATCTGTTCCATGTACTTCTTAAGACTTTTACTCACTGCTTTCAGAGTTCCGACATTCATTAGCACTACTACCACCTTTTTCAGCGACCACAATTGCTTAACCTCCCAAGCAAACCTGTTATAGCTATCGACTGTTCCTTATCACATACCTTGTTGTTAGCTGGGCATGCTCTATCTATGATCCGGCATCATTTGCTTTCTTTCTCAGTTGACACTATATCTGGTTTCCTATTCTCTGTCTCATGATCGCACTGGATCATAAGATCCCGCAGGAACTTAGCACATATGTTCATATATGAACATATATCCACTACTAAATCCGGTATGTCATGTTCTTGTACCTGATCTATTTGGACTGAGAAATCCCAGAGGATTTTGCAAGTCTCCGATTCCATCACTCTCTACGATTTGTGCTAATACTACTTCTTGCCTTTCACTAGCCCCGACTTTTGCACAATTTCCAGTGTAGCACTTTCGGTACCTGATCTTGTCGCCATAACTTGTAGTGGCTTTGGGCAAATCTAGGGCATTCGTTCGTGATGGTTTCATCCACTCTATTGTAGATACGACATTATTATTATTATTATTATTATTATTATTATTATTATTATTATTATTATTATTATATTATTATTATTAAGTTGGCCGAATCATTACCGCGCCTTACAAAATGTTTAACAGCGTTGCTGAGTTCAAATTCCGCCTACTCGATTTTGCCTTTCATATTTTCGGGGTCGATAAAATAAGGACCGTTTAAGCATTGCGGTCAATGTACTCAGTCCACTCTCTCCCCCAATCTAGCTGGCCTTCTGGCAAATATTTCAAACCATTATCTTTATTATTGTTATTATTGCTGGTGTTGTCGTTGTGGTTGTTAAGCTAGTACATTATAATTTAATTAGCAGGGATTTTATCTTAATATTTGTTGACAACTAGACTCCTTAAATTTCAAGAATTCCTTGAATTCTTGTGGAATTTAAGAGAGTACTTTTACTACAGGTCCACAATGCAAGTTTCAGTTCCATTCTCTTTCAATCTGGAAGGTAGCATTATGCGTATTGTCCTAAGTTCATCAATTACCACCGGGATATTTATTGTTATGGTCTTTCATATACTACTCAGCTCTCTGCCTAGATTCTGCTATTTCACATTGTTTTTTTTTTTTCAATTTCTTTGTTATCGATTCTGGTATTATAGGGAATTGCAGAATCTATGGACTTACAGTGTTTATATTGTTCTCTGTGATCATATCTGGTCTTCTTGCTTCAATTGTACGATTAGCCTTCACACTACATTTCTGTTATGTTGGAACCACACACGCTCGCCTGACATCCCAATGTAATCTTATACCTACACATTCATGCGTATGCCAAGACTCTTTTTATGCTGATGCACTTACTCAAGTGATGATTGATACTTTCGTCTTCTTTCCTGCAGATTCTACAGTTACTGTCTGACTGGGTTTTGTCGACTTTTCGCCTTTATCAAATTTGTTCTAATGGCTTATTTCAGAGCGTTTTGGGTTCTCATATCAAGTTCTGGCCTTTCAGTAAGAACCGATGTTCTTTATTTCCAGCTTCTCCGATTTGTTACATGAATTGACCATGTAATCCCATTTCTCTCCATTTGCTTGTTCTGTTGTTCTACCTTCCTTTTTTGAATTCTGCTACTGTTTCAGTCGCTTCTTATTCTTATAGTATTCCTTCTTTACTCTGCACAACATAGTTTTTGAATCCCAGTATATTAGTACGTTCGCTAGATCTTCATGTGCTTTCTAGTATGTTAAGTAATGTAATTCAATTCGTATGAGACGAGAATAAAGTAAGATTCGTTGGAGTGTAATGCTAGAAGACGTTTTTTTAAAATGAATATCTTTCAATTAATGTAAATACTTCCACCAAACTCGCACGACTCTCACTAGATAGACTGATTTTCTCAGACTCACATTTCTCGTACAAAATTTACACAACCCAATGAGCCCTTCCTACTAAAACATAAGTCACGGCAAATGAATTTAGCATCGAACATTGTTAAAGAACCCGAAACGTAACAATATAACTATATGACTGGTGATCATAGTGAGAATTAGTTTCACTTAATATGAACGTTTTGTAATTATGTGGAAAGAAGAATTACGATATTATAACTCACTTTTCAAATGGTTTCTGCAATCAATCGTTCATTAAAATCTACATATCATTAACTGGTTGAGTCGAATGTGCATGTGCTTTTAGTAAATATAATGCGAGGGAAGTAAGCAAAATAACTAGATACATGAAATAACTAGAACGTGAATTAAAATAAGTAGAAACATGGAAAGCAAAGAAAGAAAATGATGCTGTACCTAGATGTCGTCGCGTTAATTTTGATAAGGAAAATGAACCATATTATCTGCAGGTGGTGATTGCATTCACAAATATCAGATAAGTTATATTAAAGTCTATCCATTGTATGTGCTCACAGCACTCAGTGATATCTGGAAAGAAGAGACATGCCAACCTCTAAAGGAACCAACAATCTGCATTTAATCATCGAAATTACTTGAATTTATTTTTTTATCGCGAAACAAATCAAATTTTCTAGTGGGAAATAGAAAATACAAAATGACATTGTGTTTGTGTGCGAGCGCGATTGTGAGAGTGAAAGAGTGTGTGTGTGTGTGTGTGTTTGTGTGTGTGTGTGAGTGTGCGTGCGTGTGTGCGTGTGTGTGTACAGGTATAACACCAATTTTCAGACAACTGGTGATCCAGTAACACTTTTAATCAAGATATAACTATGAGGATTACTGAAACTTCTCGCAACTGTTATGAAGGTGCAAACGGATGAACCTAAATCTTGTACCATAGCTAGTCGCGAAATATCCTTCTTTCAAAACGATATTTTCAAGAGCATATTGTCAGAAAAATTACCATAAGTGCGGAACTTAGATTCTCTTAGTATTAGTATGGTACAGATATAGGATGGCGAACTGGTAGCATAGTTACAGCTCCGGGCAAAATCCTTAGAGGCACTTCATGCGTGTTTACGCTCCGAATTCAAATTCTGTCAAGGTCGGTGAAATAAGTACTAGTGCCTTGCACAAAATGTCGAAGCAATACTATGGTAAAGTTAAATACACCCTCTGAAGTTAATTCTCAAGTGAGGAACAGACGAATAGCTTAGTACATAACATAAGATTTAGTTTCAGGTATTTATTCCTTCTAAAGACAGCAAGATAGCAGAATCGTCAGCTCGCCGGACAAAATGCTAAGTATTATTTCGTACACACATACAGACACATATACAAACACATATACATATATATGTATATGTATATATAAGATTTTTTTGCGTAATAAGATAAAAAACCAAGGCTGTGTAGATTCTTATATACACACGCTGACATAGAACCAACGTTGAACCCCTTATTACCAAAATTACCGAATCTGGAACATAACTGTGGTCTGTCTATAGCACTTATTCAGCATTACCTGACACCTTTGGGTCTCAATGACACCATTATATATATATATATATATATATATATATATATATATATATATACACTTTGATAGGTTTCGGCCACTATTGTCCCAGGCCATGTCTAACTTAATAGCACCACCTGGCAAAGTCACTCAAATCAGGAATTGGATATGGCCCACAAGAGGAGAGAGTAGTTGTTATGGAGACATATTCGGGTATCGGAGGTTTACCTGAGATTTTTGAAGATATTTGTCCGAAGGTTTCTTGAACTTGATCCAGTCTGCTTTAGTGTGTCTTGGTATAATGTTAAAGAGAGCGGGGCCAAATGAGGTGAAATAATTGCACCGTATTTTTGTTATGTGATGCCAATATGATTTATGTTGTGGGCGGATAGCTCGGGGTCCAAGTCTTGGGTGTACCTTAAAGGCGATGCCAACATCATTTGGGCAATGCTGATGGAATATTTTCCGTATCGGCGGCGTTGGAAAGAGTAAAGCTTGAGCTTTCCTAGTCGACTCAGATAGTTAAGGCCTGTCATGCCATCTATTTTTTTTTGCAATTGACCATTGAGGTGCTTCAGTTTTCGTGATACTTTGTTTTATGTGGGGAGACCACAGTGGACAGCAGTATTCAAGGTGGGATCGGCCAAAAGTAGAGAAGAGAAGGATAATGTTGTGGATATTTCTCGACTGGAATGTTCTGAGAATCTAGGAGCATAATCTGCGGGCCATGCATTTCAACGTTGCTGTTTATATGAGCGGCCCAGCTTTTGTTGTTATCCACAATTACTGCTAAGTCTCTGATGTTGTTGGATGCCATGTGAGTTACACCTGAAGGAAGAGTGTATGAGAGTTTCAGCGTATCCCTTTTTCTGAAGTGGATTGACTCAAATTTGTCCTATTTCAGCAGCATATTATTCTATTCCGACCATTGGGTGACGGCCAGTAGATCTAACTGAAGCCATGGCCGGTCACCCACTTCATTGATGACCTTCTGGATCTTGGAATCATCTGCAGAGATTCTTATGTGACTGTGCCTAATGGTGACATTAATGTCACCATCAACTTTGGCTGGGCTTGATTTTACTCCTTCGACTACAACATATAGGCTCTGCTTGTCAGGAAACACTTGATCCATAGTAGTAACTTTCCAGTGACACCCATGTCGGATAATTTTTTCAAGACATTCTTATGATCCACCGTGTCAAAGGCCTTGCTGAAATCAAAGTAGATGACATCAATAGTTGAGCCCTCTCCCAAAGCTCTCACAATGCCATCAAGTTGATGCAGGAGCTGCGTTTAGCAGTTCCTTCCATTACGGAACATATGTTGGTTGGGGTTCAGCAGTCTGTTGCTTTTAAGGAACTGGGTTATCCGTGATATCACCACCCACTCAAATACTTTGATGATATGAGCAATGAGCGAAATCTGCCGGTAGGTCATTGCAAGAGACTTGTTTCCCTTTTTGAAAACTGAGAAAAGAGACTGGGACAGAAAGTTTTCAGGAATATAACGAGCACCCAGTGAGTTCCTCCATAGATTAGCAAGAGGAGATCCAAGTTGGTCTCGACACACCATCAGGACACAAGGCAGACGAAGATAGCAGAATCAAACTCCCTTATGCACCAAATGGGCCAACAGCTGAGACAAAGGCACATGCAGTAGTGGTGATGTGAAACACAGCAGAGTGAGGAAATCAGAAAGACCTTGGTGGTGCTCGAGCATGACCGCAGCTGCATGGTTGAAACGAGAAAAAGAGTAAAATTAATAATGTAGGCCTAAATATATTATCATCTATATGCGCAATTCTTGTGCACTTTTGTAAAAATGAAAAAAAAACATCACTAAGATTGATTTTGATTCCCCTTGTATAGTGTGCGGCAGTTTGGGGCACGTCAGCTTTTGTGCATACATATGAGTATATGTATATACATATGTATGTACACACACACACACACCCTCACACACACTCACACATATATATATGTCTGTGAATGCGTGTGTGGATGTACGTAAGTGCACGAATGTGTATGTGAGGGGTGTGTGAGTATGCATCTATGTATGTATGTATCTATCTATCAATATCTCTCTCTCTCTCTCTCTCTCTCTCTCTCTCTATATATATATATATATATATATATATATATAATGTATGGATATATCTATATATGTGTGCGCATGTACGTAAATATATATATATGTATATGTATGTATTTATGTCTCTCTCTTTCTCTCTTTCTATATATATATGTATATATATATATATTATATATATATATATATATATATGTTTATATATATATGTATATATATATATTTATGCATAGGTGTACGTAAATAAAAGACAAGACATGTATGCTTCCCTCCACGTATCCGCCTGTTACACTTCTATTCATTTTCTGCTGGATTTTTTAGACTTCTGGAGCATTTACATCTTTTCTTTATTTTATATCTCCTGTCTGTGTCTACTATTCTCTATGCAGCCAACAGAGTTCATGTACTGCTTCAATTCTATTCTTTAGAACAAGACAAAAAAAACAACAATAACAAAAGCTGTAAGAAAAATTACACGATGTCTGTGATGAAAGAATGTGAATAATAGTAACAATGGCGTGAAACACTAGCAATAGTAATTTTACTACTACTACTACTACTACTACTACTACTACTACTACTACTACTACTATTACTACTGCCATCACAAGTTGTAGCTACAGCAGCAAGAGAAGAAGCAGCAGCTGAGCAGTAGTGGTAACAATTGTATAACATGATAATAGCAATAATAATGAAGACAATAATAATAGTGATAATAATGATGATGATAATGGGGATGATAATAATAATAATAATAATAATAATAATAATAATAATAATAATAATAATAATAATGAAATTATACGTCTTACTATATTTCTTGATTGATAGGTTAGAATATATATATTTCATTCAACAATGTGTCAGATAAAAGACGTTGTTTTGCTTTCTTTTATCGTATCAAGCTGTGGATCGTTGCCGTAGAGAAAAAAGTATTAAATATATCAGCAGTAACATGTCTTTGGATGTTCTTCAACTCTGAGCGTTAGAATCTGACTGAACCATTTTTTTCATTATGCATTGATCCTACTCTTTAATTTGACCTCTTCTCCTCCATAACACATGAAAACTACCCCGTCATCGTGACTGATGATTTTAGTGGCTACATTGGTATACAATATGATAAATATTCCAATTAATAAGTAAGGTGAAAAATAATGAAATATAGGTCAAGACTCTGAGATCTCTGTGATGCAAATGACCTAAATATTTGCTACACTAATTTCATTATTAGACGTGGCTCTATGCTAATAATAAGTTTGCTTCCCGACCTCATGGCTCCGGTTTAAGTCCCAATGTGTCACACCTCGGGCAAGTTTCTTCTGCTATAGCCACGCATCGACCAAGGCCTTGCGATATATGATCAAACGGAAACTGGAAGAAGCCTGTCATATAATTGTTTCGTCCCATAACGTTTTAGACTGCATGTGGACTGGGCACTGCATGGGGACTGGGCCGCATCCATGTTATGACTCTCGAGTGTTTTTCTACTGACAATTATAGCCACTCCGATATCGGAAACGTGCAATTAAACCGCACGGAAATTTCGTGTAATTGTAATTGCTTCACATATCTCAACTTTCTTACACTGAAAGAAGATATAACGTTGCTTGTCTTGGTAACAGCAACTCATCAACGCTATCATAATGACTCACTGGGAGTCTCTTCCCTAAGCATTGAAACACAAAGTTACTTCCTTCAAACACTAGGGATGTCGTCTTTGTTTCCCTTCGACCTGATCAAGCTGGGGCATCTCTCCTCTGTCACTGATATTTTATTTAGGGCCTTTTCTCGGGTCATCCTATAGACTGAATATTTTTACATTATATCTTAAGCAAATTTTCTCACAAAAGCTGTGTCTTCAACTTACATAATAAAAACTGTGACCCAGAATCTTCCCTCAAGCTGTTGGACAGACTGGTGTATTTTTCGGTCATTAACACGTATTCTATTCTACTTTCAAATGGCATGGATGGTTCAATCGAAATCAGTTGCTTTGATGAATTGGAATGGAATACGATGTCTAGCCTCAAGTAACTCTTTCCTGGTGATTTCTGGTTGTTTTGCTGATCTTTGGAGGTATGGTGAGCAATTCCACCCAGAAGACCCCATTTCCATGATTCCCATGGCATACCTGTTCCTGGCCATAATTTACTGCTTTCGGCCGGGTAGAATGTTTTTGGAGATACTGTTGTGCTTCCACTGCGTCTTGGAGTTCTCATTTCCTGCCTGTTTTCAGTTTGGGCTGGATCGATCTCACAACATTTCGCATCTTCAAGTTAACAGTCAAGCATTTCTGAATTTGTATTCCTTAACGATGGGCTTGAGAGGTAGTTCCAGTTTGGCGTGGTGACTATAGAGTGCGACATCAGTAAGATCTGGTGGGACACAAAGCCTCTTCCTTGTGTACTTGTTGATGTTTGTCTCCATGTCCTCCACTGTGCTAGGGCTGATGTTGTAAGTCAGCAGATTCCAGAGAAACGTTGGAATTAACATAAACTGTAAACACGAAACCTTGTATTTGTCAGAATAGATTAGTGATTAATGACATCATTCAGAACTAGACTAAATCAATGACATTTGAGCATATTCTTGCCTCTTGCAAAACGATGTGAATTGGATTCAAGAGAAATTTGGCTGCTGTCTTTTAAACGTTGAGTGAGTTCTTAAAGACTTCTTCGTTGGTATTTTATAACCATGTGACCTACCCTCGTCAGTGAGTGTTAACTGTTTTGGCAACGAATATTGTTCCATTGCAATAAGTATAGCTATATCATCGAACTATAAGCTGTTAACGGGATGGATTGTTGCTTCGATTGCAGCTTGCATTTATGAGTGGTATTTTACAATTCACTATTGAAGTCTTCGTTTGTTGATAATGTTAATAGTGTTTGATGAAGCTTTTGAACATTTCCCACCTCTGTATTTCCAAATACTATATTTGTTAAAATGCAAAATTAAATACAAGTCACTAGCATGTTAACCTCATCAGCATTCTGTAATTTCACATTCATTAGAAAAAGAAAATACATATAGAACTAAGCCTCAATAGATTATTTAACGAACGTTACTCTTCTGAGGTGAATTTCTGATAGATCTGACGTATTTACTGTTGTTTTTGTTGATGTTGTTAGTAATAGTGGTCCAGAACTTAGCTCTAAAATAATTTTTTGTCACGAATGCATTCTGACTTTCTTTTAAGCTTGTAAAATGATTTGGAAGTATTTGACTGTTACATAAAAGATGTTGAGTATTTGAAGCACGTGGCAGATCCCATTTGTACCAGTAATATACTATGGTTTGGAGTATTTTAATATACAACGTTCTTGTGAATAACAATGATTTCTTGTGTTAAGTGTAATCAGAAGAAACACAAAGAACATGTCTTCGAGCAGCTTCACGTTTTACTCATACAGTTTTCTATATTGACAGATTACAATTGAGAGAGAAAGAGAAGGTAGATATATTTGCTAAAAAACGACTACGAAAAGAAACAGTAAAAATATACAAGTGTTCTGATAAATCTGTTGACACCATTGTATTATCACTTGTCATCAAGTGTCCGGACGCTCTTTTGATTTTATCAGACACTGCTTTTATCACTGCTATTAAGCAAGCTTCTTGCACTACGGTTTGTTCTGAACTGAGAAAAGAAAAGAAAAGAAAAACGTGAAAGCGAAAGAAAAAAGTAAACAAATCTCAAGCTGAAATAGCAATGTGATATTTATTGTTTTCGTTTTTCATTTCGATAAAAGAATCAGACAAAAACATTGTTAAAATCACAGCAAGACTATCACGTCTGTTATCATATTAATCTTACTTTGAGCAAGTATAGTGGTAATGTTCTACCTAGCTGCCCGGAACGTTTAACGTTGCAGTCGAATTTCTTTGATGAAATTCCAACCACCTCTATGAATGGGCACTACACAGATAATGACACGTCTTTTATATAGTTGTGTGGTGTGTTCAATTTCGAATTTATCTGAAATAAATTGAAACAAACACCCTAATTCTTTTAAGGCAGTATCAAAATGATATTGAGATTCTGTTTCAATATATTTTCTCAATGGGACTACGTCAACAGAATTTCGTTTTGCATCAGATGACTTTTATCATCTTTTAAAATGATAAAGCATTTTACAAGTTTACATATGAATCAGAACTACTTCCCTAAATAACTTGGTTCCTGTTGATAAGACATCACTAGAAACTACAGGTATCTATTAGTTAGTAGTCAGGATTAGTTAGTTGTCAGGTCATGTTCAAAAGCTTCGAAACACTGATATAACAGATCATGTTTAAGGTATCCAAATCTAGAATGGATTTGTTACACACGTGTACCTTAGTATTCCTAAGACTGTAGTAATGTAATTTGAAGGAGATTTGGCTGGGATTTGCAGCATGTGGAGCGACTACACATTTGTTATAATTTTGGTTCATGTTACTTGGTTGTTCAAAGAGCTGAAAACAAATAAAAAGAAACTTAGCCAACTCTATTTCTATAAATTCCTTCTCGCCGTTGGCAAAGAAATATGAGGATCTACTAGAAATTACATGCGTTGTTTAATACAATTAGTAAATTCTCTTCAAAGGTCTTAAGTGACGTAAAATATGAGAAATATATATTCCACAGGCTTTTCTTGAGCCATTAGACCCGGTTGATTGTGAAGCTGTATATGTTAAAGAAGGGATAGAACCTGCTCATTGTTCGATCTGCTCGCACAGCTACTATTTGTTACATGGCCCCTAATCACACCCTACTGTCTTAAAGAAAATTGCCATTGAATTGTCAAAGCTGGAATATCAGTGTTCATAGGTCTCCTCTATCAAAATGGACCTGATTTTAAATAATATCAGTAACAGGAAGAACTAATGTTTTTAGATGGCAACAATACTAGTTGGTCAAAATAATTCTAAAATGCATATAATAGGATTATATCCGTTAGCTTCCGAATTTCTTTATGTAATCCGTTACCGTTTTCAAAATCATATCATATTTTGAGGTCTTAAACAGTGAAAGGATCATAGCTGGCATTTAAGAAATGTTGGCCAAATCTTGACCAAATGCCTTAACATATTTCTTTATTGCAAGTTCGTAGAGTTAAATGGTATAACAAAAGCGCTTTTACAAGATAACTGAACGGTTGTAAAATCAACATCTACAATGTAATCTTTCAGAGATAATAACGTAATACAGAGGTTAACATGCTGTTTTGATTTCCGATTTTATTTCATTCCACTAATGGCAATAAAACTTTTATGAAAGGCATGGTTGGTTACATCTACGATTTCGCTTTAATCAAAATTCATTAGAACTAATCGTATATTATTATACATTTATGATTATGAAAACCAAACAATTAACTGTATTTATTACAGAAAACTCGTTGTCTGCATCGCCAATTAAAAGAAAAGAATATGAACAAAGATCCTTCCCGAGCCTTAGGGTTATATCGCCGGTTTCCCTGATTGTATGATGTATACTATCTACACTCCAATTAGACAGGAGGCCGATCCGTCGCAAGATTATTCCTTTTTACCAGCTGAGTGATCTGGAGCAGCGAGAAATTAAGTCTTTTCTTCACGAATACAATACATCACCCAGTCTAGAAATGGAAACCACAATCTTACAAACGTGAGTGCAGCACCATTATTAATCCACGCCTCCAGGTACCGAAAAATAGTGAGTATTATCTGTTAATGTATCGAACATATAGATTTGTATTCAACACAATACGTATGACATTTCTGGCAGTGACTTGAAATAGACGTTAATCTTTCAGTTGAAGAACCAGATAAAAATTCCAGTCTTACCCTCTATAAGGTTGTAGAAATGCAAATTCTTCATATGTGAACATTTAAACAGAGAGGTAAAAAATGCATGAAGAGATATTCGTGTTCTTTACTGGATGAGCTGCAAAGAGATGAAAAACTATATATTCATTGTACAAAAGAAGACAACTAGACAAAAGAAGATTCACAGCCACAATCAAACAAACAATTTCAGCTATTGAAATATACTCTGAATGGCTAGCTCCATTTCAAATATTGCTTTCAAAGATCTTTAACCAACACGTCGATGTTGAATTTTGCAATTCAGTCAATTCTATTCCTTACGTTTAAAAGTATATGTTCAAAGGCAGTAGTCAAGTTCTCTTTTGCAGATTCAAATTCAGAATGCCATGTTGAGGTTACGACTTTCCAGACAGGCAGATATATAAAGAGTAATAAAGAAGCGACTACAGTTCTGAACTTTCCAACCAATAAATGCTACCTGATTGTGATGCCCATGGTTGCAGACCTACCTCCAAACTCACAGCATTTTTTCAGTTATGTAAAACTAATGAATTTACCAAAGCTCTTTTTACACTATGACAGTCCATTTGACATGAGGAAAGAAAATGCTTGCAAAGAAATAAGGAAAATATCATACTTATTCTCGGACACCCTGATGTTCGAATGAACGAAACGCAGGTGCGATGATACAATTATTCAATTTCAAAGACCTTCCTTATTTCAATATTTGTATATGGAAAAGGATCTATTGTATTAAAAAAAAGGACAAATAAACAAAACATATGAGGAACCTGAGTTTCTAGAAGATGATGGCCACAGAAATAAAGCATGAAAACATTCCAATATCTCCTTTTCTACTATTACTATTTGATTGTCATCCACATCATATGATGAAATCAGTCATATCTAAATCTTCCTCCAGAAAATTGCTAAGTAATCTACCAGATACCATCACAACAAAGACCAGTAAGGCCATTCCTTAATAAGGCGTCGTAGAGTATATCTTCAACCTCACTCTAACAAAGTGGAAGATTTGAAATTGTCAATATCGCGAAAATGTTAACTATTTTGCATGTAGTAAACTAAAAGACAACGTAAAAAAATCTCATTGAATTGTGAGGTGTTCTGAGTAGCACCATAAAGCAAATTCAGCTACGAATATGTTGAAAAATCATTAGCTAAAATTGATAAATCACCTAAGAAGTTTCTGTAATGAATTTTGGTCATTTAGCCATTGCAAAGAAAACAGTAATTAAGTTGCCAGTTCTTGAGGGAACAAGTAAAGCATTCTTTAAAACTGAACATGATCCTTGCCAGTCAGAATCTACAGAGAATAGCATTTACAGCAGCCTCCTCTGGCATAGTTGCAACACATTTGAATAGTTTAACAGTTGTTATCTCCATAATTAAGCTTCCAATATGCTGAAATGCACCCACCTGCAAAACTAAACAGAAAATTTAGTATTGTAGTTGCTTTAATTTATCAAATAATTGTGTGTGATGAAAGTAGAAACGGCTCTCATATATGAGCTTGAATTACTGGCTCGGTTATTAAAAAAATATTAAAAAAAGGCAATGACAATTATGAAAGAAATGTCTCTGTTGCAAGTGATTTCTGTCAAATTTCACCTGTGACACGTCAGGGCACACCTGAAATTAAGCATAAATTTAGCTTAATGTTTACCTTAAAGCTTTTTCGAGGTAGTAATGATTTCGCTAGTTGCCGCATAAATATCCTAGAGGTAGTGATTATCTAATAATTAATTGTCCCTATTAGGAAACATGATAAAGAGTGAATTAGGCAATTTATTTGAAATGAGAAGGTCTCAGCTGACAATGAGAAGCTAAAAATTCAACTACCCAGTTGGGAAATCAAACTCGCAATAAATATGACCTGGTGGTTAAAGTATACCTAAATATCCGTTCCACTTGAATGATGGTATATGGATTCGAAAATGTGTTATATTAGCTCCAGTAAGTAAAATAAGCTTCAAGTATTTTGTGTCTTCTTCCACGAGAGTCTGTTATATATGATAATATGGTAAAAGAGTCACAATAAGAGAAGTAAAAAATAGCGTTTTAAAATTCACTGAATATTTCTGACGATATATATGTTGCAAATAGTAGTTTGCTGGCTGGAAGGAAAATGCATTAAACATTTGGACGTGGAACTGTTACAGAAAACTAAGAAGAGAGAATTATGGGAGAACATGACCATCTGTGTCTTATATTCTTGGACGTGGCACCTAAAAAAAGGAAGAAAGAATATTTCTGAAATTTTATAACACGGGCTCTTATCGTGATGAAATAAGGTCTCATCATTCTTAGAAATCGACATACCCGTCTACGTTGTAATGTAACTCCACTCCGTAGGGAAGAAAGTGCTTCTGCATAACAATCAAAACAGATTTTGCCAAAGCTTAAGTAGTCTCATTTGTACGAATTCTTCCCATTCAGACAGATGTGTATTTGATATTTAAACAGTTTCAGTTCCTAGTATATCTTTCGTCTACAATGAGCATCAGTATTGCGCAGAAACGCAGCGCTGGAATTTATTAGGATTTTACCCCTGTACCCAATTATGTGTTACTTTATCCTCAAATCCAACAATACAAATGTATACTGCTTTTAACTCGCGCAGACCGTCAAGCACAGTAGCAGACATTGGTAAATATTACTGATTAAAAAAGAAAAGAATAATTATGTAAAATTGAAGAGTATTCTTTAAAAACATCATGCATTCCCAGAAAATACTAACACATACATATATACAGAGAGACAGACACACACACAGACTCTTTCCCCCCTCTCTTTTACATGTATGAGTAAAAGTTTTATTTTAGGTTTTGTATTTGCATATTTTCTGCATTTTCATGAAGATATTCTAAATGTCTTGGATGCTATTATTCTCTGCAAAACAGCATTTATTTTAAGCATTAATAAACTCACATAAACTCAGACAAGGTCGTGTGCTGCAGTTGTAATACTTCTTGTCATGCTTTATATATTACAACTTCACACGAAAGGAAAGGAACGAGCGTGTTTCTAACAAAGAAACAGAACTTCATTGGCTGAATTTTTATAACGATACGTGATACATCATATCCAACTTATGCATGTTATCCGGCTTCTTTTCTCTTCTCAAAACCTTATGTTTTAACTACATTTTCACTGAGATATTACTAACATAACTTCAGCAATAACCATTGAGATAAATGTTAATTTGAATCAGGGTTGAGTAGCTGCAGAATTCCTGTCAAACGTTTGTAAATGTTCTTTCTGTTTTCGAATCTGTGTTCACATCTTCAAAGCAGCTAACCTCTGCGACTGTAACTCCTCATAGATAGTTGGATTCACTTGCATGAGCTCTAACTATCATGATAAGGAACACAACACAATATCCACTGATGAGTGGAATCGAATCACTGATTATTGAGCTTCGTAATTCTGCATCTTGCCCATTCGATCGTTCGTGCTTCCACTTCTTTCTTAGTCACGAAAAATCTACTAAATTTTCTAAACAAGTGATTAACACAATTTTTCTATAGTTTTCATTATTAATTAATTCATATTTTATTATATTTTGTATTTCGGGATTGTTTTACAAGAAGAAAAATCTAACGAAAACATTCATAGAAAAGAAAAAAAAAGAAAAAGCATATGTCTATCAAAACACATACACAGCGTATACACAACCATCGCGGTATATAGACAGTGCATACCCAGCCTCCACTGCACATACACAGCATGGCGGCATATACACAACACAGACAGACATTACATCAAATACAAAACACATACATATCCATCACAACACACACACATACAAAACACACACACGCATACACACACGCACACTACTAGTATACATATACACATAAACGCGAAAGCATATATTTTTATATATTCAACGTATGCGTATATATATATATGTATGTATGTATGTATGTATGTATGTATGTATATCTATATAAATGTGTATGTATAGGCATATGTATATATACATGTACATATATATGCTTATATAAGTGACGCAAATATATATATATATATATATATATATATAAACATATACATATATATATGTATACATATAAATACACATTCATATACAACCATGCACATACGCACGCCTCAGTTGTCTATAAATGGTGTGAGTTTACACACACACTCAAGCTCTCTCTTTCACGCATAGACACACATGCACACAAACAAATAAATAAACAAACATATACACAAACGCACACCGTAAACACACTATATACACGTCCCATACGCATGCACTGGCATACACAGACACAATAAAAACAAAACACAACCTTTGTTGTTCTGTCTAACTTCCGTCTTTTAAGAATAACTAATATGCAAATTCTTTGTTTCTGTCTAAGAATTTTGTTGTTTTTGTTTTCAATGTTCATAATGGTAGTGGTAGCAGTGGGGTGGTGGTGGTGGTAGCGTTTGCGGTGATAATGTTAGTATGTGGTGTTGGGGTGGGTGGTGGTTGTGATCGTAGTAATGCCTGTTCATTGCTCTGGTAGTGGTCGTAAAGAAATATAATGATACTAACGGTAGTGACGTATTGGCAGGAGTGACTGCGGTGTTAGTCGTCGCTGTTGTGGTGGTAGAAACAGTAAATAAATTAATGGCAGTCATAGTAGTAGTGGCGATTGTTGTTATTGGTTAGTCCCGTTTCAACTCTGAACGAGGAGACCAACTTGCAAAGGCTTTCCAACTGTGACCGCCGCCAAGTCCCTATTTTCTTTTTTTGTACTGGATTACAATTTCTAATGCATTGTTTCATATTGATGTCTCGCAGATTTAGCTATTATTTCTAGCAATTCGAGCGACTACATTGAGACAACCTCCTCTGTTGGAGCTGCAGATTGTCATAAGTATTAGTTGTGACTTTGAAAGTGACTGTAGCTGCGCACTGGAAAGAAGTTGTAGAAGCACATTGCCTAGTGGTTAGAGCAGCGGACTCACGGTCGAGGGATCGCGGGTTCGAATCTCAGACCGGGAAATGTGTGTGTTTATGAGCGAAACACGTAAGCTCCATGCGGCTCCGGCAGAAGGTAATGACGAACTTCTGACTCTTTTGCCACAGCTTTCTCTCACTCTTTCCCCCTGCATCTTGCAGCTCACCTGCGACGGACCGGCGTCCCGTCCAAGTGGGGAACCTATACGCCAAGGAAACCGGGAAACCGGCCCTTATGAGCCAGACATGGCTCGACAAGGAACAAACTGGAAAGAACTTGTGGGAATTGTAGTCCTCACCATAGCAACATCAATAACATTACTCCAGTTCGTAGTAGTAGCAATGATAGTAAAATTCGCAGATGCAGTGATGATGATGGTGGTAGTGGTGTTTGGTTTACTTGCAGTAGGGTTTGTAGCATTAGTTTTAGTGGCAGTTGTCGGAGTGTTCACTGAAGTATCATTATTGGAATGGACTGCAGTGATAGTTGCACTCTTGCCGAAGTGGTATCTATAGTGCTGGTTGAGGCATTGGTAATAGTGTGGGTTTAAGTTGCAGTATTAGGGATGTGCCTTGAAGTGATGATGACTGGAGTGTCGTAGCGTTTATGATGTGAACTAAACAGCGGCAATTGTACTAGCTGTGCTGGTGGTGGTTGTACAGCTATGACTGCCTCAAGATATGGGAACACTGGACAGTGGCTCAGGAGTCTCACATATGTAAGGGTAAAATTTTGATCTATGAATTCTGTGGCTAAATAATTAATAAATAAATGCTATAAGGACGAGTGCTTTGATTTTCCCGGGGGCCTATAACGATGCTAAGAGGGCCCTGGCGAATAGCCAATGGCAGTGGCCAGCGATAGTGTTGTTAACAGGAATATTCTTGTTAACAGGTGCAGTTGGGGTATTGCTGGTAGATAGAATAGTGTTAGAAGCGCTGACTGTGGTGGTAGTGGAGCTGTTGAAGCTGTTTTGACCTCGGCTGTAGCAGTTTGAGTGAAGAGGTGTTAATGAAGAAGGATGTATCGTAGCACTAGTGTAAGATGAAGTATTTGTAGTAGTGATGGCTGTGGTAGTTGTAGTTAGGGTATTAGTTGGAGTACTGTTAATGTTGTTGCTTTTGTGTTAGTAGCGGTGACTGCTGATACACTGATAACGATGTTACCTATAATTGCAGCAATGATGTTGGTAGGAATATTGGTGTTCCTGGTGCCCTTAGCAACAGTAATAGTTTTGATGGTAAAATGACTGTAATTTACAGGTGACCACAATGACTGGATACTGATAGAGGAAACCATGTTGATAATGTTAATCAATAATGCTGTTGAATGGAATTATTGAAAATATGCACGCTGGCTCATGTATCCAGACTTTACGTTAACCCCTTTATCGAAATATAATCATTCTCGTAATAGTAAATTAACGTATCAACATAAGGCTCATGCTTTACAAATATTCGCAAGAGAGTTGATCTACTATATTACTTTTGTTTAGCAAGTGATTTCTCAACGAAATTAAGTAAAGTTGATCTCAAACGTACTTGAATTTCGAACCTAAATGAGTGAATCTACGTCACGCAAAGAACCAAGACGTTTTGTAGAAATCAGCCAGTTAGTGTGACACTTTGTATTTTTGTTGATTTGATAGAAGTAAAAACATGTTCTATAAAGCATACATATTGTCTGAAACAACGAAGGTAGTACTAGATAAAATATTTCTAGATATACAATATATGGACCGTCTTAGATCATATTTCTCCTCTGCCAGGTATGTTCTATTGCTCAGACAAATGAGGAATAGCAAAACCTAATAGTTCATGGTAGATTTCTGAGGTTGTCTGGAAAGGAGTGAAAACAAAATTACATGTAGTTTATTCTCATACTGGTCTTCTTGAACGAATGCTTGTAAAGGAAATGATACTTTAAAAAATGTTTTATAATTTAGTGGCGATCTTAAATAATACAGCGCATCAAATTGACCATCCAAGAAAAGATACAATCCATTCATGGGCTACGACACAATGTCAACCGATCCCATTTCATTCTTATAGTTTCATTCAACCCCAAAACTATAGAACGTAACCTACAGAAGCGGTAGTGAAGTTGGAACGAACCTGGAACTACATGAACACCACTGTCTACAAATTTTTAAGAGATTGGCTAGGCGAATAGGTCTACCTCAAGATTTTATTGGTTATAATATTGTATTACTGATACGTGTAATCTTTGATATATGGTGGAAAACTTTACGGAATATTCTGCAAGTTTCTCCTAGCAAAGCCTTATAGAAGATACGGAAATATTTTAAAGGAAATTTTCTAAGCAAGTATATGAAATTTTGTCATGTAAATATTAGAAACTAAGTTAAATGAAAGAAGTAGAACTGACAAATTGCATGTATTTAAATAATACTATTAGCTATTGGGAGACTGAATAACGAATGTATAATTTTTAATGAGCTGAAAATTATGTTTCATTGTCGTCAGAAGATATATATGAAAAGAAAAGAAAATAATTTCAACAACATTAGGAATTCTATTTCATAGTACATTCAACTTATACTTTAGGAGAAAATTTTATCTGTGTCTGTGAACTTGTTTCGATTTTGTTTAACCTCATCAGCAAAATTACACACACACACACACGCATATATTAATTTGCGGTGGAGAGCAGATGACGAAGTTGGGCACGCTTCAAGGTCCTAATATACTTGCAGTGGAAGGCCGTGCATTCTGCGGCGTAGATGCGACATGGAAGTACTGCCCCACTGTACACTTGCATCTCTTCGTGTTGCAGGCAATGTCATGGCAGCCCCATAAGCGTTTCTCGGAAGAACCCAACTCCTTTATGGCATATTATATTCGCCACTCAGCTTCAAGGTCAGAAGAATTATTACAAGTCACTTCACTGCCGAGATAGGTCTAGGTCTAGGTGTACTCTAGGGGCTCTCCCTGTCCTATCATTGTTTCGTGCTCTCGCGATCTATTAGAATATCTTGGTGGTAGATGGTAAAGCAACTCAGTTGTCGAAGTTTCATATAGAGACCAAACATTGATGCTGGCACAGTAAATATGTCCCCTTTGTGTTATTGAAGCTGCATTGAGCGGGAAATGCTTGCAGAATGGAGGGTCGAAGGCTCCCAAAGGCCGTTTTCTACGCTGAAATGCACCAAGACAGAAGGAGCCTTGTTGATAAAAGTCTGCAATACAGGGATGTGCTGAAGCTTCATAGGAAGAACTCAAGCGCATCTCCCCAAACATCTTGAAAGAGAAGGTTCTGCGGCACAATGAATGGCACCGTACGCTCACGCTCGTAATGCCAGCCATTCATGAGAAACACCAGAGAGATTACGAAGCACCACATGAGAAGTGTCTATTCTCTGTTGCATATATATATATATATATATATATATATATATATATATATATGTGTGTGTGTGTGTGTGTGTGTGTGTGTGTGTGCTTGTGTGTGTGTGTGTGTGTGTGTGTGTGTGTGTGTGTATGTGTGACTCTATATATATATATGTCACACGTACGTTGGTTGCAAATATTATAAGCCTGTGCTTATAATAATTACTTATAGGTTTGTATGTGTGTTCGTGTGTGTGAGGAGGAGGTAGGGCGGATGGGTGGTTATGTGTGTGTATCAATACTCAATTTTTTGAATTAATCATGCATTATCTCATAGCTTCAAGATTTTGTCGATATTATTGCTATTTTGTAAAATATCATTGTAGGGTAGATATAAGGGACTGGGTGTGGGTAGCTAAAACTTAAAACAGATGGAATATTTAGGCCTGATATGGCCGGTTTAAATATGAAAGGGTTAAGTCAGATTGAATTAATATTATTTGATCCTATTTCCATATAGTACTTTCGTTTATTATAAGGTCGACAGGATAAGAAGTAAACTATGGCAGCCGATATAATCACTTAAATACTCTAGACAATGGTCTACCAAAATAGCTGAAGTAAATAACATTTAATCATATGAAAGTTCTTGAGAATGCAGCAAGATTAGAACGCAGAGGCGTATGGAAAGAGAGATAGGGAGGGGGAAAGAGAAAGACAGATAGAGAAAAAGAAAGAGAGAGAGAGAGACAGATATAAAGAACTTCTCAGATTCACCATCTTCTCATTCACTATTAATTTTATAATTATTACCAATTTCTTAGATTAGTCTATGTAAAGAAATGATGTGCTTAGTACAGTTAAATTTCGTAAATTACATGTGTTTAAAATTTTATAAATATTATACAATTGAAAAGTAAATTATTCGTAGATTTTATCAGAAGTGGACATTTCAAAACTTGTCTACGACATTTTGTCCGCCTCCAGATATTTTCAGTCACAGTTTTGATGTGAAGCACAAGTGCGAAGTTTTAATGCTCTTAAATGCGGTTACAGTATTCAATACTACGACACAATAGTTAAGACGTCTGTGTTACATTATAGTCTCGTGTCGATGCACATGTTATAATGGGAAATTGTTAGTCGGAAACTTCATTGATACGTGCATCACATGCTAATACATTTACCCTGGTATCTCAATCCCTTTTACACACATATTTATCTCTTTCTCTATATCTGTCTGTCGGATGTCTGTCTATCTATCTATAGCTATCTATATCTATCTATCTATCTATATCTATCTATATCTATCTATCTATCTATATCTATCTATATCTATCTATCTATCTATCTATATCTATATATATCTATCTATCTATCTATATCTATCTATATCTATCTATCTATATCTATCTATATCTATCTATCTATCTATCTATCTATCTATCTATCTATCTATCTATCTATCTATCTATCTATCTATCTATGCTTGTGTGTATGCATGATTGTATGCATGAATGTAGATGTATGTACATTTTAAAAAGTGTGCATATGAAATTTCGTTAAGGCTCTCTTATCAAACATATCGGACAGAATTTTGAGGAATCTGGGTTAGAACAATTGTCATCTTCATCACATATTGTGTTCTCTCTTTAGTTATATGTTGTTGCTTGCATATAATGTACCCATCCCGAAGGTGTGAGTATGCATGTGTGTGAGTGTGCGTGATTGAGCGTGCGTGCGCGAACCTGTTTGTATGCGCGCGCGTGCCTGTATGTCTTTCATTAGTCTATATCAGCTAATGAGGAAAGCATAAGCGAAAAAGTAAACAAACTGGTATTTCAGAATGAAGAAAAGACAAAAAAACTCTGTAGTACCCGGTTGCTTCGAGTTGCGCAGATGCTTCCTTGTCATATTTTCACCACAAACATTGTGTATAAACAGTTGATCAATTAGGAGCCACCGACCAATGACGCTAGTGTCGACAATATGCGGTATAAAAGAAACAACCAGATTACAGTTGTATGGAAAGGTAAATCGCTTCGAGACAAATCGAAACCATACCACAACCAACCACTGAATGTTTTCTTTCATTTATAGTTTCTCACCATATTCTCTACAAATGTAATTTAAAAATGTAAAAAAATAAAAAAAATAACAATATAAAGCTTAATTTCTGACACACAGAGAGGTGAGTGTGTGGTAGGGTGAATACAAAGCTAAAAAAAAAGAAAAGGAAAAAAAAGCACGGAAAATCTGAGAAGAAGAATTATTTCGGCTTCTTTTGCATCTTCCAGATGCTGGAGTGCATTAGAAATTCTAAATCACAGTCGCAGGATTGGATATCGCGAACAGAAGTCATGAAAATTATTCTGATAATAAAAGGAAGAGAATTGAAAATAATTTGCATAGAATTTGAAAATGGAAGTGGTTGTGGAGCTAATAGTTGTGATAATTACGGTGGTGGTTATTGTGGTGCTAGTCGTAATGATAGTGGTGTTGAAAACGATGGAGAGAGCGGAGGTTGCAGCGGTTGAGATAATCAGTTTATTAGTGAGCTGTGGTAATGGTGTTGACTAAATGAAATACTAGAAGAGACAGTAATCGTAATAGTAATGTTGGTGGTGTAGTAGTGATGACGATTAAAGATCCAATGTCCATGGCGAATGTAGCTAGATTCGTGATGATGGTGCTGATCATAATCGCGATAAGGCCAGCGGTGTTTCTGGTGGAGTTTATGATGGTGTAATGAGAAAAACAGAGACTTACAGTGATCAGTAAAGCATCGGCGTAAATACCTCCAATATCATTATGTATGTATGTATGGATATATACATATATATATATATATTATATATATATATATATATATTATATATGTATATATATATATATTATATGTATATCTATCTATCTATCTATCTATTTCTCTCTCTATATATATATCAGATATATGAGGCAGGTGGTGAAAAGTTCCTGACTTTAAGGATATCAGGAAAGGCTCAAGTCAGAGGCTTAAAGTTCTGAGTTTTTTTAAAGGCCTTAGAAAAAGTGAAGGGCCGTTTCAATACCTGTGTGAATCTGAGAGGGGAACGTGTTGAATAAAATCATAATTAATTCAGCCTCCTGTATTTCCATTTACCCATATCCAGGATCTAATTTGCAAACCGTAAGCGTTAAACCAATTAAATATGATAACACAGGCCTGTCAATGTCGATCTCAATTCACACAGTATCAAGGTATGATATAATATGTGTAACCTATATAAATATGAAAAATCTAGTTCTCTCTCTCTCTCTCTCTCTCTCTCTCTCTGAGTTTTAAACTGACGTTTAAAGTTTAATAATTTTCACCTAATTAGAAACAATATTTAGAATCTAGTTCTTCTTAATATATATAGATATAGCTCATTTATTACTTGACTTTATAATAAAATTAGTATTACATTAATATTCACTATTATATAGGAAATTATTTTTCATAATAAATTTTCGTGCTTTCGTATTATGCACTTTGTTTCAATACAAAAATTTTATATACAGTGAAGATATAGGATCTAATATTCTTTACAATTGTAATTAAATTTCTCATTATCCTTAAACATGATTAATTTTAAAGGAAATAAATATAGTTGCAGGTTTCATTTAGTTCAAATATTTTTTAACAAACGAATATTTATTAGTTTATTGCATTGCCTGGAAAAAAGTGGATTACAATGAAAAATGCGGGTGCATGCATGTTAATATTTTTAAGTTATTTCATCTGGAAAACAATAAAACAAGATTTTACAGTAGAATTCGTCATCTCTAAAGGAAATTAAAAAGTACTTAAAATTAAAATTCTACTGTACTTAAAATCTTGCGGCCGAGAATAAAATTTTAAACATTAAAATACATTATATTCGGTATAATTTGAGATAATTTATTTTATTTATTATGATAATCTGAAAAAGAAATAAATCTTTAATAAAAAACAGTTGAAATATAATCAAAAATATATTCAAATGATTTTTAAAAAAAATCATGTCTTTTGAAATATACAATTACAATGGTCATTTTATTCCCTTGTATCAAGTAGAAATATTAAAATATAAAGTTGTAAATAAGGCACAGATTTTTTTTTCCTTTGAATTGAAATCCCATTACAAAAATAAAAAAAAAAACATTGCAGTTTCAATTGAACCATATGCTCAGTCAATTCTTCCAAATTGAAAAAAAACAATTCATTTGAAAATACTTCACCTAATTCGTCACTTTCAATTTTCTCTTAGGGATAACTATTTAGGCGAATTCTTTTTTTTAAAATTCATTTAATTTCATTTAATTTTTAGAATACTGCTTTTCCGAGATAAAGCCCATGGGCTTAAATACAGATTTAAATAATTTTGCTTAAATAATTTTTTTTATGAAGATAATAAAAATTATTGGGGCTATACACGAAAAGGCTTAAAATCGGATTGTCTTATTTTTGTAAAAAAACAGTAATGTGTTATTATGTGTTATTATTATTTGTTGTTTAATAAAATATAGTAAATTCTTAAAAGTTATTCTTGGCTACAATATTTTAAGTACAGTAGAATTTTAATTTTAAGTACTCTTAAGTTTCCTTTGGAGGTGACTTTTAGTTTCCTTTACAGAAGAATTAGGCAAATTCTTCTGTAGAATTCTTGTTCTGTAGTTTTCCAGGTGTAATAACATAAGAATATTAACATGCATGCGCTCGCATTTTTCTTTGTAATTATATATCAGTATGCTTGCCTAATCAATGAGCTCATTGATTAGGCAAGCATACTGATATATAATTACAAAGAAAAATGCGGGCGCATGCATGTTAATATTCTTATGTTCACTGGAGATAGCGAGCCAGTTACGGTTCCATCGGCGCAGGCCGACCACCTGCGGTCCCGTGAGTACGGGGAGGTCCTCCTTGATCGTCGTAACCCAGGCCTTCAGCTGCCCGCCCGCGCGTTTCCACTGGGAAGTGGAGTTGGGAGAAGGACGTCACGGCTCAGTTCACCCACCTGAACAACCAAAAGCGGATCTCTTCACTGAGTTGGGTTGTTTTATTTGCATACACTTCAAGAATATCACAGAGTTTGATATTCACCTGAAATTGTTTCGGTGTGTAAATTAGATCGACCTAACAACGAGCCTCAATTTAAGTACCTAATTCAACTGAATATTAATCATATTTTATATCTATCTATCTATCTATCTATCTATCTATCTATCTATCTATCTATCTATCTATCTATCTATCTATCTATCTATCTATCTATCTATCTATCGATGTATCTATCTATCTATCTATCTATCTATCTATCTATCTATCTATCTATCTATCTATCTATTTATATATAAATATATATATATATATATATATAACAGTACCGCCGAAACGAAGTTTCGCAGTTTCATTGTATTTACCATATATAGACGCCAACAGACACTATTAACACCATAAATTCTCCAAGAAAAAGACACTACATGGGGAAGCACTCCGTCGGTTACGACGATGAGAGTTCCGGTTGATCCGAATCAACGGAACAGCCTGCTCGTGAAATTAACGTGTAAGTGGCTGAGCACTCCACAGCCACGTGTACCCTTAACGTAGTTCTCGGGGATATTCAGCGTGACACAGAGAGTGACAAGGCCGGCCCTTTGAAATACAGGTACAACAGAAACAGGAAGTAAGAGTGAGAGAAAGTTGTGGTGAAAGAGTACAGCAGGGATCACCACCATCTCCCGCCGGAGCCTCGTGGAGCTTTAGGTGTTTTCGCTCAATAAACACTCACAACGCCCGGTCTGGGAATCGAAACCGCGATCCTATGACCGCGAGTCCGCTGCCCTAACCACTGGGCCATTGCGACTCCACACACTACATAATAGGCTAGCAGAAGAAAGAAAGTGATTTAAAACTTTGGTTAACCGTGTACAAGATCATGTTTCGGGCTTAAAGTAATAAAAACATTACCTATAGGCGCAGGAGTGGCTGTGTGGTGAGTAGCTTTGCTAACCTCACTGACAGAAGAGTGACTTTGCTTACCGTACTACGGTTTGGACGCGTTTTCTTGCATGAGGGATGTAGAGTCCGGGCTAAAGTACGAGCATTGGGCCGTGAGGGAATTAATGTTGCCGGATGGGCCCGTACGATAGAAACACAGTGTGGAAACGATGCCACAATTGGGTCTCTTGTTGATGAAAACGGATGCACGATCAAGAAGCGGGACGAGATGTGTGAGGCACTTCACAAGCACTTCGCCGAGTTGTTCGGGAGGTGCGGGACGCTGGACCATGGTGAGGCCCTTAGGGACTTCCTGTCTGGTGGCCCGCGCCTCTCGACACGAGAGGCTGAGTGCTGTGAAGGGCCAATCACAGCCGAGGAAGTAATCGAGGTGTTGGGCAAGTGAAACGGGGAGAAGTCGCCGGGTCTCGATGGTCTGCCCTATGAATTTTATAGAAGTATGCCAGACTTGTTCGGGCACCTGCTGGCTAGCGTCTACGCCAACTGGCAGCAGAATGGGAGAATTCCCAAGTCTGCGAGCCGGGGGGCGGTGACGTTGATCAGGAAGGACCCGAACAAGGGGGACGAGATAGGGAACTTCAGGCCCATAACTCTGTTAACCACAGAGTTAAAGATTCTGGCCAAGGTGCTAGCAAAAATGTTGGCGCAGGTCGTGGACAAACTTGTCGGGGAAGCGCAAACGTGCGCTATCCCCGGCAGAACGACCCACGACAATCTCCACCTTATACGCTACTCCTTAGAGAGGGTGGGGAAGCTTTCTGGCGCAGGGGGAACACTGGTACATTTAGACCAGTCCAAAGCATTTGATAAGGTTGACCATCGGTACCTGGTGGCGGTCCTCGGAGAGGCTGGCCTAGGCCCGAACTTTCGATGTTGGATCGCTGCTTTGTATAGCGACATCGAGTCTGTAGTCAAGGTGAACGGTTCCTTTTCGAAGCCGTTCAGGATCGAGCGTTCAGTTCGTCAAGGGTGTCCCCTGTCCTCGCTCCTATACGTATTGGCTCTTGAGCCTTTGCTGCGGAAGTTGGAGGCACTAGGGGGCGCGCCGCATGATCTATGGTGTGGAAGAGGAGCTACGGCGTATGCGGATGACACCTCCATCATCGTGGCAGACGAAGGCCAGCTTCCAGTGGTGGAAGAGGCCATCAAAAGCTACGAGGCGGTGGCAGGCGCAAAGGTTAACAAGGACAAGTCGGTCGGTTTGCAACTCGGCACCTGGAGGGGCAAGCCGATGCCGTCCTATAACGTCGTAGGGCGTTGGGCGGAAGGTCCTGTTAAGCTGCTCGGAGTCTGGTTCGGGCCAGACCTCCAGATTGAGAAAAATTGGAGTGAGGTGGCCAACAAGGTGACCGCTCTAACCCAGACCTGGTCTGGGCGGGCGTTATCCCTGCTAGGGAAGGCGGAGGTGGTGCAGATGTTTATAGCATCAGTAATCACCTACCGTCTGACCGTGGTGCCTTGCCCCGATTTGTGGCTGAACAAGTTGGAGAGAATCCTTTTCCGATTTTTGTGGAAAGGAGGAAAGCCACTTGTAAAGCGCTCTGTCTGCTGCCAGAAACCGCTAAAGGGTGGGCTAGGGATGCCTTGGCTGAGGATGCGAAAACTCGCGTTACGGTTGAGGCACCTCTGGCTTTACCTGGATGGAGAGCAGGTGTGGTCGCCGCACGTCCGGTTCTACCTTCCCCAGTTAACATCCCTAACGGACATCGGTGCATGGATCAAGCGGAGACCTAAACTGAGTGAATGGCATTTGGAGTGCCGTCAGGCGCTCCAGCTACTATCTCGGGTGGGCAACGCCGGCAACAGGAGTTCCACCACGGATTTCTATAGTGGGTTAGTGGAGATTAAGTCCGAAGACGCCTTGGGGGAGACCCTGGGCTACGATGAAAATCAGTTGGTCAACCTGTTCCGGAGGACGTTCGGGCCGGGGTATCTGGATAATTACCAGAAATCCCTAGCCTGGCAGTGTTTCCGTGCGGATTTACCTGTTCGCGACAAGCTGTCAAGGCACGGTAGTGCCGTCTCGCCGACATGCCCGCGATGTGAGCAGGATAGGGAGACCGTCTTGCACGCATTCGTGGAGTGTCCGGAGTTATCGGGACTGATAGCTTTTGTTGAACAACTGTTGTCAGTGATGGGAAGAGTACAGCTATCGGCTGAGTCTATCATCGAGATTGTGCCGCCCCCTTTCCTTAACAGGGAATGAAAGGCTTGTTTTTTCTGTGTAGTAGCCATACTGAAAGAAACAGTATGGAAGACGTGTACGAAAGGTATAGTGACAGGCAACTTTGTCTCCGGCCAGGGGTTGATTAACTTTTTTAGTTACCACCTCAGTAGCAAAATCAAGCTGGAGAAGAGGTGTCTGTCACGAGATATGTTTGTGAAAAGATGGAAGCCTGTGGCATACAAGATGGGTATGTTTGGCACCAGGTAAGTGTGACCGGATCAGAAAGTAAAGGTTCTACCCGGATGGCTGGGTGTCCGTCCTTCGACATGATCATTAATATTTTTAAACATTGCCTTCGTAAAATTCATTGTTTATAATCTTATCCGTAATTTCATTCGAAAATTGTAACTGTGTTAAGCTACTTCACCCTTTATATTTGTCTGTCCTTGTTTGTCCCCTCTTTGTAAATGCCTAAATGGCAAATTATATGAAAGAAAGTAGCTTGCTAACCAACCACGTGGTTCCGGGTTCAGTCCCACTGCGTGGCATCTTGGTCAAGTGTCTTCTGCTATAGCCCCGGGCCGACCAATACCTTGTGAGTTGACTTGGTAGACGGAAAATGAAAGAAGCCTGTCGTATATATGTATATATATATATATATATATATATATATATATATATATATTATATATATATATATATATATGTATGTGTGTTTGTTTGTGTGTCCGTGTTTGTCCCCCCATCATCGCTTGACAACCGATGCTGGTGTGTTTATGTCCCCGTTACTTAGCGGTTCTGCAAAAGAGACCGATAGAATAAGTACTGGGCTTACAAAAAAAGAATAAGTTCCGGGGTCGAGTTGCTCAATTAAAGGCGGTGCTCCAGCATGGCCGCAGTCAAATGACTGAAACAAGTAAAAGAGTATAAAGAGTAAAAGAGAGTATTGCCTTCATCAGCGTCGGTATTCCGGGGCATAAATATACGAGTGACCACAGATATGTAATCGAGATACGTCTTTGCTTAGACAATATTCGTCGAGACTCGCAGAGATATACTGCGAAGTAGAATTCATATCCTTCTCTTAAGCTACGTGGAGTATGTTAAAGATCAAGTCTGCCGTTAATACAGTTTTAACCAAGGAGTAAATATTTTTTTCAAATATAAATTATAATAACAAAGGGTAATATCATTAATAATTTTCACCAAGTGATCAGCCTGGTATACAAAAGCTGATGAAAGCAGTAGGTAGATATTTTATTACTTTAAGCCCTAAACACCATCACATACACGGTTAACCAAAGTTTTACTTCATTTTCTTTCTTCTGCTAGCCTATTATACATAATTTTTTCTCGGAGAATTTATGGTGGTAATAATGTCTTTTGGCGTCTATTTTTCACTGCGTGGTGAGGCACTAGCCAAGCCCTTGCTATAATTTCGTATGCATATATAACTATATATCTATATGTATGTATATATATATTTATATATCTATATGTATGTATATATGTATATATATATATATATATATATATATATATATATATATACATATACATATTCATATACACACACACACACATATATATATATACATAGATGCATGCATACATATATATACATTTATATATATATACATTTATATATATATATATATATATATATATATATATATGTATATATATATTATATATATATATATATATATATATATTATATATATATATATATATACATATACGTGCATCCATACACATATATATATCTTTATATATCTTTACACACGAACACACAGACTGTCACACACACACTCATTGAAGTCAGAGTCGGTGTGTGACTTGCAATCCACATCAGTAAGGATGCAATACTGAATGTGCATATTATCATATATTGCAATACTGTGCAAGTGACTAGTTAAATAGATACGGAGGTCATTCCGAACCAGAAAAAAAAGATGCCATGCTGTTATGGAGAACTTTCCTCCTCCGTCGTCTGGATGATTGCTCCTAACTGAGGTCACGCAGAGCATCAAGCCAGTGGTGGAAATTTCTACCTACCTACCTACCTACCTACCTACCTACCTACCTACCTAACTATCTATCTATCTATCTATCTATCTATCTATCTATCTATCTATCTATCTATCTATCTATCTATCTATCTATCTATCTATCTATCTATTTGATTCTTGATAAACTCATGTTATCTTTGTCTTTACCCATAATTTATGAGCATAGTATGCTTGCGTATGTATGACCGTTAAACATAGGTAATATACCGTAGTTTAATACTTCTATCCTTTAGATGGTTATTTTCACCTCTAATTCAGCTAACCTATATATATATATATATATATATATATATATATATATATAATATATATATATATATATATTTATATATATATATATGTATGTATATAGGTTTAGCTAGGTAAAGCTCCAAAATTTATAGTTGAAAGCTACACGAACTACCGATCTAAACGGCCCTGTATTCCAAAAATCCCGTATTCTCCATTTACAATAAGGAGCCAATATTATAACAGTATAGGATGGGTTTCAAGGAGCCAAAACCACTCATCATTCTGCGACTGAAATATATGCGGTGTATATGTGCAGGTATTCAGAGAGTGTCTGGACAGAAATTTTTTTCTGAGATACCAGATGAACCCACATCGCTGCAAGAAGCACAAACAAGAGCAGCTACCTCGAAATCGTCACTTCACCAAAAACAGTAGAGGAAAGAAAACTTGTCACACTTAAACATGTTGCTCCAGCATGGCCTTAGCCTCCGGTCGAAACTAGTAGAAGATAAGAGATAAAAGATAAGTCATGTGAATACTGCCATGCACACACGCAGTATAGGAAGAAGATATTCATTTCATGTCTATTATTTTCACATGCTGCTAAAGAACGCTCTATATTCTGTGATAAGCGTTTATTTATTTGTTTTTACGATGCATATAGTTAGATTTAAATGTGATTTGAAATTCGTAATTATGTTATCGCTATTGATTTGTCGTGGCCGATTTATTCAACTTAACCGAAATAAAAATAAAGTCGTTTGTTGATTTAAATACATGCAGACTAATTTTCACTTCATTAGCCTCAACTATTGAATGAATCGCTACCATCTTTTACCTGTAACTTCTCAGACGCGTGTCGACATGCATCTCTCCTTGTGTGTCTGTGTGTCCGTGTGCGTACATGTGTATGTTCCTGTGTGCGTGTATGCGCATGTGTGTGTGTGTGTGTGTCTGTGTTTTTGTGAGTGTGTGTGTTGCGTATGTATGCGTGTGTTATATTACACATTTTGTCTACCAAATTCTATTCATATATCGAACAAACCGCTGTCCTAAAACTGAGAAGTGTGATAAGGTATTGAATTAGCTTGGTCAAAACGAGGGCATCTCTAACTCAGTGATACTTCTGCTACATACATACATACATACATACATACATACATACATACATATGTACATACATACATGCATACATACATACATATGTACATACATACATGCATACATACATACATACATACATACATACGTACATACATACATACATACATACATACATACATACATATAAAATATGTATAGATAGACACATGCACACATAAGTGCGCACACACACACATATATATACAAAGGTGCTTTCTGATGTACTTACGTTTAGGGTTCGTATCTCGCCTTAGCGTTTGATCTGTCCGGTCCCGTTCAAATAATGATTTTAAAGTTAATAAACTAAAATTATGACGTACTATGTACATGAAAATTATTTATTAATATAATTAATGCGCTAGCTGAGTATTATCAAATGAATCATAGATAAAATAAGTACCTGTTGGGAGTCGATATAACCTACTAATATATTCTCCCAAATTACTGGATTTTTATCTTTGAAAGAAAACTTTATGATGATTATTCAGATGTTTCCGGGTTCAATCCCACTGCATGGCACCTTCAGTAGGGCCGAATAGAACCTTGTAAGTGGATTTGATTGACAGAAACTAGACTAAGCAATTTATACATGCATACACACACATACACATACACGCATGCACACGCACATACACACACACACATGCACACGCACATACATACACACACATATAAGTATATATATGACATATATGTATATATATGTATATATATTTAGGCATTATGTGTTTCTATTTGTTTAGCCCCCACCTCCCGTTAACAACGTGTGTTTGTTTACGTCCTCGTAACCTAGCGGTTCGGCATAGGTAAGTGATGGAATAAATATCAGGTTTACAACAGAAAAAAAAAAATTAAGGGTTCGATAAGTTGGATTTCAAGGCGGTGATCGGCTTGGCCTCAGTCCAATGACTGAAACACGTAAAGGATATTGGTATAGATAGCACAAATTTTGCGTATGAGAGGGTCGATTAATGAATTTTCCATGTCAATTTTACTTGGCGTAGAGCAATATTGCTAAGCGTGGGAGGTATTTGTAGTTTTGAGCTCTCTTGGTATATCCTAGCCGGGAATTTTCTTAACACTTTGTGAGGAGGGGTACAATTGTTTGTGTTGTATTTTAGATGTTTAACATGCTTTGATAATCTGTTAAGATTTTCCCCACTCTCAACTTACTATGCACATTCCCACATGACTTTAAAATAACTCTGTATAGCATGTTTCTTCATTATTATATATACCCCATAACAAATTTTTAATTATTATGGTTAATAATGCCCTGATCATTGATGTTGCATTTTAGACTGCGTTACAGTTGTTCATTTTTGTTTTTCGTTATTGTTTTTTTTACTGTTTTTGTTTTGTTGTTTCTATGCGACAACATTTGTGACACGTGAAAACATTATCGACCAGAACATAAAATGAAATCTAACAAAGAAAATTGTCAATTATAATTTTCTGTGAAAAAAAAAGTTTTTTAATTTGTTACTCGATACTAAAAAAATGGATAACGTGACTAGAATACAATCATTAGAATCGATGATGGTTTTCATTTATTATACGAGTTTATCTTTTTATTAACGTCAAGCTAGCCAGGTATATTACATCAACAAATTACTGTTAATACTTTAAACAGTTTAAAATATTCTAATAGTAAAACACTGCACTGTGATATAAACAATATAGCGGACATTACGAAGACATCAGTAAAGCCTCAAAGTCTAAGACCAGGATTGTATACAGATATCCTGACGTCTGCGTATCAATGTATGCATTTAATTATTTCGTCTAGTGTTTCATTTACGGATGTTTCTCTTGTATATTTTAACTGTGTGTTGAGATGACAGAGACAATAGAGCGTCAGAAATGACGCTTTGAATGCATTCAGTTAATTTCAGTTTCTCTGATTTATACATACGTACACACACACACACACACATACATACGTATACATAAGGTTCTGTGTGCATGTATACGCACATATACAATACGTGTGTATCTATTGGTATTTATAAGCATCTCTTAATGTATGGGTTAATCGAAGTTTGATAATATCCGGTCTCGCACCGAATATCAATCATCAAGCTGGCAAATAATGTAATCCTTCTATTCTGCATTTGGGTTCAGGGAGGAAATTCGCTTTCTTTTGTAGCATTCAAAGTATTCTAGAAAAAATTTAATTAAGCAAAATCACAAAATGCTGGCCACGAATGTAACCGATTAATTTATTGATTACATCCGAAAAATTCTTAGGAGTACATCACTCGGTTCGAAACCCAAGAATGACAAATCTTGTATAACCCACAAATAATTCTGTTACCAGAAAATATATCAGTTTTCAGAAAACCGGAATTGCCAAAAATCCAACCACTCGGTAGCTTTGTTTATTATTCATGCTGTACACGTTGCATATTTGCTTAGAGAAGACATCTGCTGTATGCATTTACCTGTGCTATATCTATGGGGTTATTTGCCACAAGTAATTGTTATTTTCATTTGATACATTGTGTATAATGTAAATGGTTTGCAGATTGCAAAAAGAATGTCTCAGATATATTGTAAAAAGAAAGTTATTTTAGCTTTTGGTAATATTTAAAAACCGTAGGCCTCCGTTTTGTATACGTAAAATGCAGTTTTACTTTCACTATGCTGTTCATGTTTATATAATATTTTAAATATTCTTTCGTACTTAGTGGGTAGGTGCATCTTCATGAAAAAACGTATATAAGATATTCCTGAAATAAATGTATATAACAGAATATATGCGTAAAGTAATAGGTACAATCAATTAGTGTTCTAAGTTCACTTGCAGCCTAAAACTCTAGCTTAATCTACAACAACGAACAAGGGCACCATATAATGATCGTATTTTAGGGAACGATCATGTAAAAAATAAAATTAAGAACAACAACAAATAAGAAATGCAGATAGGATCTTTATTCGTCATTATTTATGTTTTTATAGGGAGTGAATGAAGATTTTAATATACATTTATGTTCCAAGAATATATGAAGTCTTGAAGCAGAAAAACGAAAAAATTCGAAGAAGAAACTGAGTGGTATTAAGTGCAAAGCTTGTTGAATAAGTTATCGTGATGTTGTTGCAGATATTCTAAGCTCCTCTAAACTCGTTTTAGTGATTGTGCTTCTAAACAATGATTTATCGTTCATTTTACAATATTTATTTTTATTTTATTTCTCAACAACACCAAATGGAAAAGATCCAACTCCATATGCATTTATACATACGCCAAACACTCCATAGAAAATTCGTTTCAATAAATTATGTAACCAGCAACATGTATTGAGCGCTCATTTATTCAGCACACTTTCACGTGTGTGCGCGCTCGAGTTTGTATGTATGTCTCTGCGCATTATATATTTATATACAAATGGAAAAATAGATAGAAAGACAGACAGGTATATATGTATATATATATATATGTGTGTGTGTGTGTATGTGTGTGCGGAGAGAGAGAGAGGGGGGGAAATAGATAGATAGATAGCTAAATAGATAGATAAGTAAGCAATAGGTAAGTATTATCCAAAGATCCTGGTGTAAGAAGTTGGGCAGCTTTGAGCATGTATATAATGTAGCTAGTATAGATGACAAAAGGTAAACAATATACGATAAAACAAATTCATTAACATCGTGAGCTACTCATTTCGTCTCATATTGAAATGAAAATAAGTTTCTTTTTGCTGAAATTCATCATACATCTAATGGCTTAAAGAATAACATTTCTAAAAATACAAGTAAAAATCTGGGATTGGAACAAGTGGAACAGGTAAAATATGTATTAAGATCTTTTCACAGTTAACACAATGTTTGTTACATAATCGGTAGCAAAAATAGAACAAGCTTATCTAATATGTTTGTCCTATTACCTACATGTTGCCTACGTTATCGCGGTAGAGATGAAAATGAATTATCAAACTAGCCACGACACGAATGACAAGCTGAAAAAGAGGAAAAAAACAAAACAAAATCGTGATCAAATGAACAATGAAAGTAATTGTTAGTGCGTAGGTTGCCTTAAAAGGAAACAATTTGGGCGTTTTTATAGATGTTATTAAGTCGAAGGAGAAAGCCGCTACCATCACATCATCATCGCAGACCTCGTCATCATCATAATCATCCATCTAGTCGTTGAAAGCAATGTCATCTCAATTGGCTTCTCCTGTCGCTTCTATTCAGTCCTTAGCTCCTTACTAGAAGTTGCTTACATACTATTTTATTCCAAACTCCTCCGGGTCCCGTACTAGATACACTCAATTCTTCCTTTTCTGACTGTTTTCCCCTCTGAAACATCATTTTCGACAATTGTCTTTCCTGCATTCATGGAAATAATGTTTTATTGCATTAAGGACAGGATCTACGAATGTAACGATCTCAAGTGAATTCTAAAATATATTATTAAACATACACAACAAAAGAAAACTATTTATATGTATTCGTTCCTTGAATAAATGCGTGACATAACACATTTAAACTCAGTCGCACAACCAAAGACTCACACAGGCGCACACGAAAACCCATACACGCTCACACTTAAGAATTTCAGATCACACACACAATCATTCATTCATGTATCTGTTCCTTTTTTCAGGTACAGTATATAATGGGACAATGTTCTCACATCTGGGATAGTGTTACTGTCGTTACATAGCCAGACATTACTGTCCACATCCAAACCATCCCCACTAGACTTCTCACCACAATGCTGCACTCTATAGGCATCGTCTTCCACTCCCACTCTTCTCAGTGTTATCTATTTTTGTTTTATCTGTAGTAAGATACACCTGCATCACCTGTTCCTGCTCCATTGTCATTCAAATGGAATCGTGTTTCCTTTCTCTGTAGAACGTCGGCCCACTGGATATCCTGTGCATCTATTTGTTTTTCAAGAGTTAACTATTAACTCTCTAGGATCAACATTAGCTTTGTCTCTGTTACGTTCCGTGGGTATTCTATGAATTCTGTCATTCATTCATTCATTCAGTCAGTCAGTCAGTCACTCACTCACTCACTCACTCACTCACTCACTCACTCACTCATTCACTCACTCAGAAGATCACAATGCTTATTTGAACGCTCAGAAACACACACATGCACATTCCCCCTCTCTCTCCTTCTCTCATTCTTTCCCTAACACATAAACACACGCAGACCCCAACATACACACATACGTTGTACGGTGGCATTCTAATTTTTTTCATCCTTAACATCAATCGAAAATCCTTGAATATCATAGATGTTTTGAAGATATGCATTGAAAAATATAGTTGTCGTTACTTATTGATATCTGTCAATGAGTAACATAAATAAAATTAAATATAAATAAAGTTAAATAAAATATGTATTGACCACGAGTATTGACTATTCGGAACAACGTTTACGTGATATGCGTAAATAAATTCAAATAAAGTCTGGTAATATCAACCTGGTAATTGCTTTACCATCCCAGGGACTGGTAAAATGCAAGACACGATTTGAGCTAAGATCGTAAACGGAAGATATATAACACTACAATGAATTATTTACTTCGTTGCTGAACATATTTCTTTTACTTGCTTTGCTTGTGCATTTTCCTTGTGAAACTGGTAAAATATTGATTGATTGATTGATTGATTGATTATTCATAAATTGACAACAACATTGAAAGAAATACACTTATTCAATTTGGCCATTGAATTTCTTTAAAATATTGTAAAACATTCAATAATTGTCCATACATGAAAGCTATCATTGTCATTGAAATTCCTGTGAGAGAGAATGCAGTATTAGCTGTTTTCTGAATGCTAATCCACATTAATGTTGCAAACTGCTTAGACGATAATGAAAAAGGAAATATCTCATTAGTGAATGGCTAATCAGATCATTTCAAAGTAGATGGACCAACAGACATTATCTAGAGAGAAGTGACACGAGAATTATAATAAAATAGTATATTGCTTTATATACATAGAAGATTGGTGGTATGCTGCCAGCTTGTTCAGAAGCCGATGCACTCTAGATGATTTTTTTTTAGCTACATTTACTTATCTATCATATACGCGATTTTTGGTTGAAGCTTGAGAAATAACCTTGGGCATGAACATAAAATAGCAGTTTATAAGATGGTCGCTTTTATAAGATGTAATGAATATATCTCAGTGATGTCTAGTTTGATTCTTACGAATTTGTCGTATTCGAAATCACTCAATAACATTTCACAAATTGAAAATTAACGTATTAATTTTGATGCAGCTATCAATTCTGATAATTGAGCTGCAGAAGTCGAACCTCAGAAATTGCTATTTATTCTCTTCAATAAAAAAGTAGTTAAATATATATATATATAGACGAAATGACAATGAAAATACAGGCTGTTCGGAATAAATTTGACGACTTTTTATGTCCCCATTTTTCAGGTGAACAATTAATGGTGTTTGAGAGCATAAAGATGGTCGTCGTAGATGAGAAAAAGTTAGCCGACATGGAAGACTGGAAGCCATTTGAATATAGGGGAAAGAGTTAACTAGAATCTGATGATTATTATCGAGTATCAACACACCGATATCTGATTGCGACTCAATGGCTTGTGTACACCCTTAGACGTCAAATGGACCATCATGAAAGACACATTCTCAAAACTGTGATGGTCTTTGGGTGTGTTTCTAGTGAAATGGAAGCCATACCACACCATATCTTTGAACAGGGTCTCAGGCTCAATTCAGGCAACTATATGATGCTGCTTGAGATTGCGTTCAAACCCTGACTGGGGAGTATTGCTGTTAGATGACTATATACGTGGAAGCAGGTTTCGGATCCTTATATCACATCAGGAAAGAGTCACAAGTGATTGTTGGAGAAATACTACGCCTACTACAGCTCCAACTCCTAGTTTCCTAATCCCCTCGATTGTAATCCTTCAACTGCTAAATGTGTTTGAGAGAAAATATCAACCGCTCGGCCTAGAACAGCAATACCGACCTGGTGGTCAAGATCATGAAGGTGTTTGAAGATAATTCCAGAGAAGAAATGAGGAACGTATGCACCAGGTTTAGGAGCTGTTTTGAAGCTGTGATGGACGCTGAGGACAGCTACTTTATGTCAACTGTTACTTCCAAGCCATAATGTAGTTGATGTATTTTGATTTTGTAAAAGTTCAATTATCTTTGCATGAGATATAGTGCTTTTCTTTAATTTAATCCATCAATTTTAAAACAAACACCTCATACACATACACTCACGTCCACACCCAAACTCACATATAATACCCTAGAAAGAGAAGGTGATTAAATAACAAAATCAAATTGCAATTATATATCTATGCCCAAGTCACACACACATACACACGCACAAACACACACACACACACACACACACACATACACACAAACCACACACACGCATAGAATATCAAGGGTTTAGTTCGCTGGTGATCTAAACGAATAGGTACATTGGGTAAGTACTATAACTGGCCATCCGTTAGGCTCCAAGTTCACATCTGAGGCTGGAGATAGGGATCCGTATAAGGCTTCCGTGATTGCAAACCAAATACTCTGAAATGCTCGTATTGGAGCTTCCGGTCGCGAATGCCAAGCAGTACAGCATGTTGTTTCCAAAGTTCTGACAATGAATTGCGTCATGGTGCTGTTTTTTTCATAGACGGTGTCCAACTGCCCCTACTATGCTGTGTAGTCGACAAAATCCAAAACAAACAATGTGCATACGTGAAATGAAGTATAAATTAAATACAATTGATCCATCTCCCGTGCATGCATGTATATTTATATACACACATGCGTGTGTTTGTGTGTATATTATATATAGTATATATATATATATATATATATATATGTACATATATATATATATATATGTACATATATATATATATTATATATGTATATATATATATATATTATATATGTATATATATAATATATATATATATATATGTATATATATATATATATATGTACATATATATATATATATATATATATATATATATATGTACATATATATATATATAAATCCTTAAATCCTTAAAAATGTTTTAGCCCGAAGGCCGCGGCCATGCTGGGGCACCACCGCTGAATGAGCGACACTAGTTTGTGAATCCACCTCTGATACGTGGCACTTGATCAACAAGGGAGTTCGATGCTGCTGCCCGCATCCGTGTCTCCTGTCGTGAGGTAGGTTCATCTGGGACTCCCAACAAGAAGAGATCCAGTTTAGTTTTAAAGAAACCCACATCCACACCATGTAAGTCTCTCAGGCATTTAGGGAGGATGTTAAAGAGCTGTGGTCCTCTGAAACCCAAGCTGTTGCAGTATCTGGACCTGTATTTTGATGGTGATGTTGGAATCCTTGGCACCACGCAGCGGCGCCCCGTTCTGCGGTTGGAGTAACTTTGAATGCCAAAGTTTGGGACAAAACCCTCCAGGATTTTCCAGATGTATATCACTGCATATCTCTCCCGCCTCCGCTCCAGGGAGAAGAGGTTTAATACCTTCAGTCTTTCCCAGTAGCTGACATTTTGCATTGAGACGATTTTCTTTGTGTAGCTTCTCTGAGTTGCTTCGAGTTCTGCTGTTTGTTTTATATTGTGTGGTGACCAAAGTTGGGAGCAGTAGTCCAAGCGGCTGAGGACAAATGTTTTCCATAGGACCATCAGTGTCTCCTTCTCTCTTGTTCTGAAAGTTCGGAGAATCCATCCAGCTAGCCGTCTGCATTTTATCACCAGATTAGCAATATGCATTTGGAAAGATGCATCATTGCTCATGTCAATGCCCAGGTCACGCACTGATTTTGACTCAAGGATTGCAATTCTTCCTGGATATATGTACATATATATATGCACAAAGATTAGTAAGATGTTTAATCTATTAATCTATCTAACACCCTAATTTGTAGACAAAACGTTTTCAAGAAGTTTCAGGCTTCCAATGCAAAAGAACAACAGTAAGCTAAAAATGAATAGAATACCGGAAGAAATCAGGCGACCAAATTTGTGAAAGCAATGCAATGGCAGTGTTAAGATATAATTATTTTGCCAGAGTGAGTGAACGAAGATTTCGTATCAACATTTTAGTATTTTTGCGTATTTTCAAGGAAATAAACAAACCATGTTCATCTAAACCAAACTTAAAATTTTAACTAGTCAAAATAGGTCTACTTACGAAATGCCTGAGTAACTGTTCCCTGGCAAACAATTTAATAAGGTTTTATGGAGTAAAAGAAAGAGGAAGAAACACGTGAAAGTAAGAGATGTATTTGTAGCGGAAAGGAGAGGCATTAGAAATGTATATGTATATCAAAAGTTAAGTATGAAACCGTTGAAGAACTATGTTTACTACAGAGAGGTATAAAATCGAAAATGCGAGTGGGTTATTTGATTAGCGGAGAGAGAGAGAGAGAGAGAGAGAGAGAGAGAGAGAGAGAGAGAGAGAGAGAGAGAGAGAGAGGGAGAGAGAGATGGGAGAGAGAGTTAGACGAGAAAGGTTATGCATTGGAAAAAACAGAGAAGGATAGGCACACTTTATCGGTGAAGGAAATAAAGATGATTAAACCAAATGAAAAAGAATGAATATTCGTATAATACGTACAGGTATCTATACGTAGATTTCCCCCTAAAATATATTTTTATGTGCACAGATACACTCACGCATGGAAGTACATATGCACGTAAGCCACAAAAAATTTGGAATGCAAAGATGTTTTGTACGAAAATAATACAAACACTTTATTTATGTGTATCGGGTGTTTTCTTTCGAAATTAATATTTTAATCCTATTATATATCCCTATACATAACACCCGTCCATTGACATGCACGCCTGTGCGAATGTGTTCGTGTGTATATGTTAGTATATGTATGTGTGCTTTTGTGCGTGCGTGTGTATGTCGGTGTGCGTGTGTGCTTGTGTATACATAAATAAACGTGAGGCTTTGTGTGTATTTCTAAAATCCTAGTTGCCCAATTTGAAAAATTCAGATCCAAAATAGTCGAAAGAGGTAGTTTTACACTCGGACGCTGTGCGAAATCGAAAAGCAACTACTACTACTACTACACTACTACTACTACTGCTACTGCTGCTGCTGCTGCTACTACTACTACTACTACTACTACTACTACTACTACTACTACTACTACTACTACCACCACCACCATCAGAGAAAAATGGTAAACAAGACAAGTAACGCAAAGAAAGACCCAATGTCAGTTGTCGGCTGTCTATCTACTCCTCATTTCGAGCATTCAACGACATATGGTACATAATAAACAAACAAAAAACACGAATTAGAGGTGAAAACAAACAAACAGTACTTATTAGATTGATGCTTATGAAAATTGGAAGAAATCTGTAACGTTTCGAGCATATGAACAAACGTGTTTCATCGCCTGCTGAAATGACTGGAGGAGGTAGTGATCATAGGGCATTGACATGATCGTGTGAGTACAATTTTACGTATTTGGAGGCTTCTAGTGGATGGCGGTGGAAAGAGAATAGTGGTTTATGGCAGCGGACGCATCTGGGAAAATATAACCGTAACAACTTCAGAGAGTGATTTGAAAACTCAACTGCAAACGAAAAGGATGTTACTGACAGAACGATTTCGGTCAATCGAAAGAGAAGATTAGAAGTCCTAGGCTGAGTATCAGGATGTGAATCAAGGAAAACTTTAAAGGCAATGATGTCCTCAGTATGAGGGATAACATGATAGAGCATCTTGATGACGGAGGGAGCCTCAGGAGAAAACGAGAAAGATTGGAAAAGACGAAGAGCGTGGTTGTTGTCTTGAAAGTATAAAGAGTGGGAAACCGCTATGGGTGTTTGTACACGGTTGAGGTACTTAGAAATTAATTGCGGAGAGCAGTTATAGGCAGAGACAGTGAAGCTGCTCGGGTTGTTGGGTTTATGGAAATCAAGAAGGAAGCAAACTGTATGGGGTGCATTGGTTCCGCAAAATGGGGTTGGCTTGGAGTTGGTGCTGGGTAGTAGGGAAGAGAAAATAAGTTCTTGGATGGTGGAAGAAAAGATTTTTGGTAGTGAGGCGGGGGTTTCGAACGGTAGAGGACGATAGAAAGCGGCGTCTAGAAGTTGACAGAGTGCCTCAGCCTTGTGAATCCCAAGTTTGCACTTAAATCTCTTTCGCTATTTCACTTCATATGTGTCTGTGTACACACACACAAACACAAACACACGCACACTAACCGCTTCTCAAACATACAGAAAAATACATACATACACACATATATCGAAGAGATGAGAGAGAAGAGGAAGGAGAGAGAGAGAGAGATAGGGAAGGGCGTTTTATTCTTTACGTATAACAATGAAACGGAGTGAGAGATATAGACATATGAATATAAATAGATATTCGGATGCTCTTATATCCACACCATTAAAGTATATTAGACAAGAATTACATTTCCTGCTGAGGTTACATAGTGCATATAACATGCCTCTAATCAAATGGAATATAAGTACAAAGAGGAGCGACATTTTATTATTTTACATACATACACGCACATGCACGTGCGCGAGCGCACACACACAAAAATTGAATGCAATTTGATATGTATACGCATCCAGAATATACAGGAAAATTTGGCGGCAGATCGAAGTAGCTAGAGAAATATTTAATTTCCTTCTTCGGCCATTTTGGTACATCAATCGTAAGCAAGTCCTGATTCAAGACGTATTATACGTTTCTTGGAAGAAAGAAAAATGTAACTTAATATAGCATTAAAGTGGAATGTGTTTTAGTAGATGTTTCCGTACATAAACAACATTTTTTTATCTTTTATGCACCAGGGGTATATATTGGTTCCTAGCAATTTCTTTTTCTTATAAATTCAATAGATAGTTTCGTGATCCGACAAAATAAGAGAAGGCTTCCAAATAAGTATTCTATCAATCTATCTATCTATCTATCTATCTATCTATCTATCTATCTATCTATCTATCTATCTATCTATCTATCTATCTATCTATCTATCTATCTATCTATCTATCTATGTAAATGGACATCTATCGAGACCCTTCGACATTGCACGTTCGGTCCGTCAGGGATGCCCCCTCTCGGCGCTTCTATACGTATTGACTCTTGAGCCACTACTGCGGAAGCTGGCGACTCTGAGGGGCATCCCGCGAGAATTAGGATCCGGGACGAGCGTGTCTGCATACGCGGACGATGTCACCGTCATAGTGTCAAGCCACGAGCACATCGAGCGGGTCGGCGAGACACTGAAAGACTACGAAGCGGTGACAGGAGCAAAAATCAACCGGGAAAAGTCAGTGGGCTTGCGGCTCGGCACCTGGAGAAGCAAGCCCATGCCGTCCACCAGTACCTCCGTCGTGGGACGCTGGACAGACGGCCAGGTTGAGTTGCTCGGGGTCTGGTTCGGTCCGGACCTCCAAATGGAGAAGAACTGGAACGAGATAACGAGTAGGGTGGTCACTCTCGCCCAGCAATGGGCCGAGAGGAAACTGTCCCTAAAAGGTCGGGCGGAGGTGGTGAACGCGTACATCGCGTCCATCATCTACTACCGCCTGACCGTCGTACCTTGTCCCGACCCTACCATCACCAAACTAGAACGCATCCTCTTCCGCTTCTTGTGGAAAGGATGCGTCCCGATGGTCAGGCGATCCATTTGCTGTCAACACCCGTTAAAAGGAGGGCTGGGCATGCCGTGGTTGATGATGCGCAGACACGCGCTGAGACTGCGACATCTCCGGCTCTATGTAGACGACGGTGAACAGGTGTGGTCGCCGTTTGTGAGGCACGCATTCCCGCAACTCGTCTCCATGACCGAACTACAGTCGTGGATCAAAAAGAGGCCGAAGAAGGGCGAATGGCACCGCGAGTGTCGCGTTGCTCTCAAGCAACTCTGCCGTCCCGGGTCGACCTTGAGTGACTTCAACACAACCAAAGCATTCTATAAGGGATTAGTGGAGGGGAGGTACGACGACGAGCTCGGGGCAAACCTGGGCGTCGACGAGGAATACCTGACCCGCCTGTTTCAAACGACTTTCGGCCCGGGACCTATGGACAACTTCCAGAGATCCCTGGCCTGGCGGTGCTACCGAGAAGCGCTACCCGTTCGGGATAAGCTCTATAGGCATGGCTCGAGAAACACGGGGCCGACCTGCCCGAGATGCGGGCAGAGCTACGAAACCGCTCTGCACGCAATCGTGCAGTGTCCAGCAATTTCCCACCTGTGGGCTTATGTCGAACGACTGCTGTCACGTGTGGGACGTGTCGGTTTATCAGCCGAGTCTATCGTTAATATCGTCACGCCTCCTTCCTTCAAACGTGAAGGAAGAGCTATTTTTATCATACTTGTGGCTATGGCGAAAGAATGTATCTGGTGGACGCGTCTGAAAGGATTAGAGACAAACACTTTCCTCTCTGGTCAATCTCTCATCAACTTCTTCAAGTATCACTTGAAGAAAAAAGTGAGAGTAGAGAGGCAAGTTTTGTCTAGTGAATGTTTTAAAAAAAGATGGGTGAATGTAGCAAGGATGGCACGTATGAATGACGAAGCCACCTTGACTATGATTCTATGAACCGTAAAAATTAATACAGAGAGTTGCTTATTTGCAAAAAAAAAAAAGAAATATAACATGTGACTTCATTGACCGAGGTTACCGTGGTCTTTTCCGTAGGCTTTTCTTTCCACGGGTAAACCTCACCTGTCCTCCCCTTTACACTTCATATTGACATTTCTGTGATAACGATCCCTATTGATCAATTTTTTTCCTCTCCCCCTTTTTTTTTAACCCCCCTTTTTTTGTCCTCTTTCTCTCCTTTTACGATCCCTTTTGATCGACCCCCCCTTTTTTATTTTATTTTATTTATTTTACTTTTTTTTAATTTTTTTTTTATTTATTTATTTATTATTTATTTTTTTTTTTAAACCTTCAAAAGAAAAGCTCTACCTTGTAATTTGTTCTATCTGTGTGCAGCCCTGTGTGGCTAATAAAGAAACATATCTATGTATCTATCTATCTATCTATCTATCTATCTATCTATCTATCTATCTATCTATCTATCTATCTATCTATCTATCCATCTATCTATCTATCTATCTATCTATCTATCTATCGATTAATGGATCTGTCAGTCTGTCTTTCTGTTTGTCTATAAGCATAGTCTTTTATTCTTTTATTCTTTTAATTGTTTCAGTTATTTGACTTCGGCCATGCTGGAGCACGCATATTATTCGGTGTGTGTGTGTGTATTATATGCACACACAAACATGCACACGCATACTCATACACACACACGAAGAAACACATGCACAAATACACAAACACAGACGCACGCACAAATATACCCAAACACACATACCATGCACGCACACACGCATGCGGGCATGCGCGCACTCATACGCGCGCGCGTGCACATGTGTATATGCTAAAATTGAAATGATACAGCCGATATTAGCATGGTCTCTGTGAAGGATGACATGAAAATACATGAGGCGTTCCCTATCTAATATATTAAAAGGAAAGTTGTCTGTGTGTGTGTGGTGTATGAACCACTTCTACTAATTTGACATGCGTATTCTTTTTGACTTAGGATGCTTTTTCTTACAAGTTTTTCCTCGAAATTTCGCACCCCCAACATAAATAGACTACTCTAAACTCGACAATTCACCTAGGATTTGGCTTGAGCCAGTGAAAAAACGTGACACACACACACACACACACACACACCCAGCAGGAGAAAATCAATACTCTGCTTCCTCAGCTGTGGCGAACTCTTATCGACTGCTTGCACAGTACTGCCAGTAGTGTTCCTTTGCGAGTTACGATTTGCCTCTGCTTTCACGTGAGCGCTCTTTTTCATAATTATTCCAACCTAAACTTGCCTCTTCAAAACTGTTACACAAAATTAAAAATCCTTAATTCGGTCTGTTTGATTAACATTTTTGCCAAGTACATTTTACTATTCTTTGGGTACTACACATTCACCACATTTTCCGCAGGACATTTTGTATTGCGTTAACTGATAATTTTCCACCATGAATCGGCGCAAAAGATCCAATATATGTATTTGTATATTTATATATTTGAAATTTTTATATCCGTTTTATAAATGTAGAAGAATATTTGTATATATTTGATTTTGAGTGTGGTTATTAATTATGCTCCTCTAGTTTCTGCTTGCATTACCTCCATTGAGATTATAATGCGTTATATATATATATATATATATATATATATTTGTATATATACACACCTATTGCAGGCACTAGCATAACGAGAACAATCGATATGTTTGGTGTATCAAGAATTACGAAAGTAATGACCGCCTTTGAGAAAGAGGGAAAAACCTCCTCGTCAAAATAAAACTCGGGCAGAAAACCAAAACTTTAATTCTGGACCATCGGAGTCTTGCGTGAATTTTTAGAAAGGATCACAAAAGTACAGCTTCCAAAATTACTGCAGAGTTTAATGACCACCTTGAGAACCCAGTTTTTACAATACTGTTCATCGGGAGCTGCATAAACCCGAATTTCACGGGAGGGCTGCTATCAGAAAACCATTAATTTCAAAAACAAACATTGCAAAGCATTTAGAGTGGAGTAAAAACCTACGGAATTCGTCCCTAGAGCAGTGTATGAATGTTATTTTCTCGGATGAGTCATCCTTTACCTTATTTCCTACCACCGGCCCAGTATACCTATGGAGACCGGCACTAAAATCATTTGACCCAGACTGCCTTGTTCCAACTGGAGGGGGATCTGTAATGATCTGGTGGGTATATCTTGGAAATCCGCTGGACCAATGGTTTCTCTTCATGGCAGAATTAATAACCAAAGGCGGTCCTACCCCACATTAAAATAAATTTGTTTGATATTTAAGGTGTTTCCATTATTTTGTCCAACCCCTGTATATATACATATAATTATATATACATGTAAATATATATATATCAGAGTAAAAAAACATTTTGAAATCTTTACTACAAGGCGCCTAGTCAATAGACTATATATTATTCATATAATTACAGTGTACATTTAAACACATAAGAAGTAACCATGAGGTATCATATGATGGTTACCTCTTATGTGTTTAAATGTACATTGTATTGTGTATATATATATATATATATATACTGTTACTACTAAGAATAATATTCCACTTCTTTCGGAATTTTTCTCAATTCATATATATCGTATAACTAGCAGTTGTAAATATTATGAAATAAAATGTTTAGGTCAGTAAAACACATATTATATGTATATGTATATACACATACATATATACATACATCCATATATATATATATATATATATATATATATATATATGGATGTATGTATATATGTATGTGTATATACATATACATATACATATGTGTTTTACTGACCTAAACATTTTATTTCATAATATTTACAACTGCTAGTTATACGATATATATGAATTGAAGAAAAAATTCCGAAAAGAAGTGGAATATTATTCTTAGTAGTAACAGGAATGACTTTTCGTTGATGTTGAACGCTGAAAACTGTCTCATAATTTGTAAGACTTGGAAAGCATTGGAACATATATAGCTTCCAGCTGTAACAAAAAAAATTCACCACAACAGATTTGAATCTGAATCCTTTTCATTAACTTTATCCAGAAATTCTTAAATATTCTGGTGGAAAATTAAACTTTTCCTTGAGGCTAGTTAGCCTGCCACTTGCTGACGTCACAAATAATTGGCAAAATGTTGCAAAATATAGTATTTCTCTTTGTCGTCCACAACCGTTTTCATCTTATTTTGTGAAATATAGTAATTCTTCCAGTCAACAATACCGTATTGTTATTCCAAATATGCAGTTTCCAATTTCTAACATAGGTGACCATACAATAGAAGGGTGTTTGTAGTAAGACAAACGAATAAAATTTTGAATAAACGCAAACTTTTCAATGAAAGGGATAGCATAATCCAATAAATATATACTATGGAAGACTATCGCCAACGACCGCATAGTGTGACTGCGTGTCATCGTCAATGGAACGAAAAATAGCAGACATAAAGAGGCAGAGATCAGATGTCAAAGACGCGAAAACCACCTCGCACTTCCTCGCTCCCCGCTAACGCTCCCCTCTAACGCTCCCCTGTGATGAATGGCCCCGGCTCACGTCTCGGCACCTATCAGGGTGAAGAGTCTCAATCACTCGCTACAGATTATTTACTCGAATACGAGTTAATGTCGACGAGACGACTATGTTGTATGAACTTCATAAAGAACAAAATATTGGACAGTTCAATGCAGTTCATAAATTTGAAATATATAATTGTATGAAATAGCTGTTAACAGAAACTGCAAAGGTTTCTGATTTATGCACAAGGCCATCAGTTTTTTAGGAGGGAAGTAGTCACTCTCAATAGCCTGTACTTGAATGTTAGTACTTATGTCTTCAACATGCAAACACAAATACGAACATAAATTAATGTTTATTCTGGTCAAGGATATAGAAGCCACAGTGTTCCAAATTCCTTTCCAATGAAATGTAGAAAATCCCTTATAAACATATGCCTTTCCAAACACAGAGTTGCTTAAGCGTAAGAAGGAACTTCTACACGATTAATAGATCTGCTAGAAATATCAAATTATACCCTACCGTTTTGACGAAGGCAAAGAAACCTTTGGCAGTTGAGTTTCCGCATAAAGCTAAAACATGAGGATAAAATCACGTTTGATACACTTTTGAAGATATATTTGTTCGCTCGGGGTAAACATGCATAAAACATGAATCTTACGAGTATAGCATAGATCTGCATTAAATGTGGAGCAATTAAGGATACCGTTATCTGCTTCAACTTAATTGCAGAATGTTCTTTTTTCCCATGTAAATCCCAAAGTAAAACAGTGGATTGTACAGAGTATTTGGTTATTTGGATAACTGTATGTATGTACACACACATGCACACAAGTATAAACAAAAGGGTTTACATTAGGGAAACTGAAATAGGGAGGATTATCATTTAAATCCATAACCTCACCTCGCAAAGAGAGAAGCGCACCCATTTTAGTGGTAGATCTAATATACTGCCTTGATGAACACTGGCACCTAATCATCATGTGCCCTCTGTAGAGGTTTATCTGTTGCAGGTATTAGAACTGGATCCCACATACAGCATGTGAAGTGTTTCGTTCAAACAACTGACGTATCGGTATCGTCGGCGAGAGAGAGAGAGAGAGAGAGAGAGAGAGAGAGAGAGAGAGAGAGAGAGAGAGAGAGAGAGATTGAGAGAGAGAGAGAGAGATCGTTCGCATTTGAGATCAAAGTCATTGACATTTCTTTTTCTCGTTGTCAAACGTGAATGGTGTATTCCCCACATAATCATATTTTATCGTGAGGACTCATACTTAGTATGAAATTTTACGTACTGCTTTGACAACTCAAGAATAATACCCCATTATCACTTTACATCTATAAGTGTACCAAATCACGTCTTGAAATTTCAAGTCTATGAAAGATTAGCAGTTGTTTACAAATGTGAGAAAGTCTCCACGTAACGATGTTCTTCAAGAGATACAAAAGAACCGACACAGTTAGGCACAGATGTCATGGCAGAAGATATAACTAGAATGCGAAAACCAGATCCACAAGGCATCCCATCCAAAACTTTGACAATTCACTTTATTCTTTACTGCGGACTGGTATTCCAGCTATCGACCTGGAAAGCAATATTGATATCTGAGGGTCTTTAATTCAAAATGCAAGGAACCAGTACATAAAGCAAGATATATCTGAGAAACTAATTGCTCATAAATTTTGACTCAACGTAACAGCATTTCTTTTACCCAATGTGCTAAGGTTATTCTGGAGAATACAAGTATACATTCCTTACGATTTGTAAGCCTTTTATTGTGAATTGTATTTTTGAGGATTAACGTAAGACTGAATCACTGAATGGATAATATATGTTTATACAGTACAAAGGGAATTTAGATACAAAGGATACATGAAAGGGAATTCCTAATTCAAATGGGGATGTATACTTTCTCCTTTTCTTTTACTTTTGTTTCTCCTTTTACTCCATTTCATTATTTCACACTTTACCAATTTCCAGTTTTACATTCTACTCTTATTTGCATGAGATTTTTCATTCAATCAAAATATATCAAACAGAATTCCTAATACGATTGTTCCATTGTTCCACGTGTAGCGGTGTTTGGTTGGATGGATGATGGTATGTTATTTTAATACAACATTTCATGTTTGTCGGAGTGAGCGGCATGGATCATGGAGAACATAACACGTTCCGAAAGCCTTGTAAAGTGTGACAATAAGATCTAAAGTTGTCGACCACATGGGAAGATATATATTAGTTTCTAGGAGAAAAGTGCGAGATAGGTAGATGGATTGATAGATTGATAAATGTAGAAAGCAAAGTAGGAGATTTTTTTGTTCTGTATGTGCCATTCGTGCTGTTTAGATACACGACAACTAACGATCAAAGAAAAAAAATCACAAATGCTCTTGAGAGACAAAAAATATATAATCCTAAGAAGTGAAGATACTAACGTGCTGTCCTTATTTCATATAGGCACACAGTAAATTCAGATATGCTAAGACTTGCGCCCATGGTCATTAGCGTTGGAAGAAATTCACAGAATTTGTAAATGAAACCACATGGTCAGGTTCTTCTCTAATTTAAAAGTAAATGACAACAGTCATCAAAATATTTGGTCTCTCCTGCAGCTATGATAAAGTTGATGAAATAGAATGTGTTGCAATTCAGGTGTCTTCTGAAGCGTATTACTGGTATAAGTGTTGAAAAATATTTTGAGCTCGTAAAAGTCAGAAGCACGTGACACAAGAAAATGCCATCAGCACTGCTTCTCTTCTGAGTCATTTGATAAATTACAAAATAATTTGTATTTTTTTTTTGTGGTGGGGGGGGGGAATAAATGAGCATTGTATAGTGGCGTTCATGTTATTTCTAAGAAGATTGAATGTGTTAATGTATGTTAATAGAAATATTTATTAGTTAAATTGGATCACAACTATGTCATATACATACACACACACATAGACACATACATATATATAAATACACACACACACACACACACACACACACACACACACACACACACACATATATATATATATATATATATATATATATATATATAAAACTTATAAACAGGGTGGCGCATTACCAACCAAAACCCAATAACAAAAACGAATATAGGCCAGCACTGTTTATGCTAAAATAAGAGTTAAATTAACTCTAAAGCCACAAGTCATTCTAACTCAATGGTTGACAAAGAGAGGTAAGATCCTATCGTATGAAGCTGGATCACTATTTCGAATCTTGGTGTTGACACCTTAATTCTCATCAGCGGCTTTTAACGCCTAGGGTTTAACTAAACTTCTCCTATCAATCATATAAGAAAGACCTTTTAAATCATATGCTGATTTTCCAAACGGTGAATGTGCAGACAAGTAAGAAAACGGGTGGCCCATTAGCAATCAGAACCCAAGAAAAATCAGCTTTTGATTTAAACGGCCTTTCTTATATGATTGATAGAGAAAGTTGAGTTTAAACCTAAGCGTTAAAAGCCATTGATGAGAATTAAGGTGTCACTGCCAAGATTCGAAATCCCGATCTGACTTCATACGATAGGGACTTACCTCCAATTTGCCAATCATTGCGTTAAAATGATTTGTGGCTTTAGAGTTAACTTAACTATTATTTTAGCATAAACGGTGCTGGCTAGCACCCTCCGTCACGCACACACTAAAAATTAATATAAGCAGTTTTGTGAAATCTATGTATAATACCTATTTCTTTACTACCCACAAGGAGCTAAACACAGAGGGAACGAAGAAGGATACATAAACGGATCAAGTCGATTATATCGACCCAGTGCGTAACTGGTACTTATTTAATCGACCCCAAAAGGATGAAAGGCAAAGTCGACCTCGGCGGAATTTGAACTCAGAACGTAACGACAGACGAAATACCTATTTTTTTATTACCCACAAGGGGCTACACACCGAGGAGTCAAACAAGGACAGACATAGGTATTAATTCGATTATATCGACCCCAGTGCGTAACCAGTACTTATTTAATCGACCCCGAAAGGATGACAGGCAAAGTCGACCTCGGCGGAATTTGAACTCAGAACATAACAGCAGACGAACTACGGCTACGCATTTCGCCCGGCGTGCTAACATTTCTGCCAGCTCGCCGCCTTAAGTCGATTATATCGACCCCAGTGCGTAACTAGTACTTATTTAATCGACCCCAAAAAGATAAAAGGCAAAGTCGACCTCGGCGGAATTTGAACTCAGAAAGTAACGACAGACGAAATACCGCTAATCATTTCGTACGGCGTGTTAACGTTTCTGCCAGCCGCAATCTATGTGTAATACCGTAAGGGAAAAAATTAATCGTCACTAAGAGTGCTTAAAGTTGCCGAAATACCTAATTGTTACTCTTTTATATTTACACACAGACATGCACACACAGACACGCAAATGTGAATTCATATATACATACATGCATACGCGTGTATGTATATATGTGTGAACAACGCATTTGCTTACTTCAAAGAGAGTAACAATCTAATAGAAGTGAAATGAATTATATCATGGTTCAATACTAAGTCGTAAGTAGCTCAATTCCCCTTTACGGTACTTGCATTGTTGTCGCGTATGTAAACCCAGGACCTGCAAAAGGAGGAGACAAAGAAGTGTCTAACGTATTCCTAGAAACTCTCGCGCTGTCCGTCTGCCTATTATTCTCTTTATCTCTGTCTCTCTCACTCTCTCTTTCTTCACAAACACACTCACACACACACATACATATACAACGCGAGGACGTGGTACAAGTACTGTATTACTGGACGCTCAGGAAAGGAAAGAAGAGAAAGAGGATATCCCGTTTCGAGCGGAGCTCTTCATCAGAAATATAGAAAATGGTCCAAAGAAGGGAAAACAGAGAAAGAAAATCGCCAACAGGACACACACGGTCGCACACACACACACACACACATATGTATTAGCACATGTAAATATGTGTGTGTGTGTTGGGGGCATATATACACGTATATGTGTATATACACATGCGCAGGCGTGGTTGTATGGTAAAAATTTTGCTTCCCAAACACAGGTTTGTGTGTGTACGTGCGTATATGTGTGTGCATGTGTGTGTGTGTGCGTTTGTGTGTGTGCGTGTGTGTGTGTGTTTGTCTTCGTATCAATAACTTAATGGTTCGGCAAAGGAGGCCTTCAGAATAGGTACCAGGTTTAAAATATTAGTACAGGGGTCGATTACCATTGCTAAAATTCTTCAAGGCAGAACACTAGCATGGCAGCAGTCTAGTGACTAGAACAAATTAAAGATACAAACATATACATACATATACACACAACACACAAATATATAGTGATAGAAACATAGATAGATAGATAGATAGATAAATGCATACATACATACCTGTGTATAAATAAATGAATTTGTTCATTTATATCTAAGTGTTTCTGTGTGTGTGTGTGTGTGTGTGTGTATAAAATTGCCAACCAAGTGTGGCATCATATACAGGACAGTGCTATTGACGTTTATAGCCCCAGGAAGACATCTCTTCCAGCTGGCTAACGACACACATTCTGTGTCCGATTTGTATTTTCGAGGAAAGGTCATCACTCTCATCTCAAGCCTTACGTGATGCACATGGACTCGAGTTTGTGGGTGGTTACCCGTCCTCAACGTGTGTTATTCGCCAGTTAGTGATAAAACTTACTCCACTCGCAAAATGCTATATGCATTTTCTAGTGACAAAAGCTACAATACTAAAATACTAGTATACTAAAATACTAACGGGACACGGCTAGCCTGCTGGAAGAGATGTTTTCCTGAGGCTATAAACGTTAGTAGCACTGTCCGTATGGGACGCCACACTTGGCAATTATGTTACGATTCTGTATTGCTAGTGTTTATATCTCGCTTAGAGATTTAATATATTCTTACACACACACACACACACACACACACACACACACACATATATATATATACATGCATACATACATATACACACAGACACATAGAAGAATCTGTATGTCTACGATCTATCTATCTATCTATTCTATTCTATCGATCTACACGTGTGTGTATGTTTTTCTTCCTTTGTGTCTGTGTGTGTGTGTGTGTGTGTGTGTGTGTATGTGTGAGTGAGTGTGTGTGTGTGTGTGTGTGTGTGTGTTTATTACTCAAAATCGCACATAACCAGAATGAAATAAAAAATCTTCAAAAACTAAAAGAAACAATTTACTTGATAACGGTTTAGCAACGGAGCCGGAAGCGCACATACACACACACACACACACTCAGACGTGAACGCATGCGCACACACACGCACCTACATATTCGTATAAAAATGTTTGATATTTCAGTTAATTTACACAAATCTAACTCTGGAATTGACAAATCTGTCTCAATATAGTAAGGTGGTGTTCATTAAATAACTATTTATTATCAAGTGTTTCGTAACGAATGATTAATAAAAATTATAAATACAAGATTATTCATCCGTCTATTTTTACCATTGTAAATATTAGCACTGTAGTAAAGCTTATGACATTATTAAATGGAAAAAAAATGATGTTTCAAGTGTTTATTTAAATAGAAGCATAGAAGCAATGAAAGAAAAGAGAAAGCCAGACATAAGAAAATAAGTCAGGAGGAGAGCAAAAATATGATTTGTGTGTATCTATCTATCTATCTATCCATCTATCTATCTATCTATCTATCTATCTATCTATCTATCTATCTATCTATCTATCTATCTATCTATCTATCTATCTAACTATCTATCTATCTATCTATCTATCTATCTGTCTTCCTTGCTAGCTAGCAAGCTATACATATATGCATACATGTATACATATATTTAGATATAGATGTATATGTATACACACACACACACATATATATAAATATATTTGGTTATTAATATACGTGTATGTATGTGTGGAATCATCACTTATCATCTGTTCCAATATTGTTCTAACCATTCGCTTCGTTTGTGTTTTTCGAATCGATTTTTGGCTACGATTTCTTTCTTCCTCTTTTCAGAAAAAAATTTTCTTCCCATCTGTATACTGACACCTGCCCTGGGTTAGCTAGCATATGTTACAAGAGTCTATCCGAGAACCGTGGTACAGCAATAACCTTGCTGTGTTTCAGAATGCGCAGTAAAACCGAGGGTGAGAGTTCTCTAGCTATTGTCAGAGTGTTCTTCTGGAAGAAGGAAAATCTGATGTAAAACCTGAGGTTTCACGTAGTCAGTACTAATTTCCTTTCTTCTTCTCACTAGATACTAGTCATAGAGACTCAGAGAGTGGCACTCATTTTGTTCAAACATTTATTGCTACCATCCTACGGCATACACATATATCTTTATAGTGATTTTAGTTGTCATTTCATGTAGTGAGATTTCTGCGACAATAGCAAAAAATGTGGTGACATGTGAAGTCCTAACCAGTTGCTACAACAATCACCTGTCACCTATGTTTCAGCCCATACAGATGTGCAATGGGACTACATAATCATCTGCGATATCATGAACAGAAAGACAAATGGCACTGACAAGAAAGTAACAAATCTGTGAAGCAGGTGCAGTCACCATGTACTTATACATTCATACGTACACAGACACACACGAAAACACACGCACACACATGCACACACACGCACACTCACGTAGTTGTGCGGGACTACGATGCCCTCTAGCGAAAAAGGACTGGATCACTACACATAAATAGTAGCGGTCTGAGTAAGTGAAGTAGTTCGTGCTAGTTCCAACTCTTGTGAACTCCCTTTTGATTGGTTAACTTCTTGAATTGTTGCACCGACAGTCAAATTGTTATTGTGTTTAACTGTTTTGTGTCTAACGACACATTGTTTTACTGCTTGTTGAGACTTGTTTGACGCTTTCCCCCTTTCTTGAAAGGGGAAGCGCGGTAATGGAGGCGAGCTATGGAATTGTTGGTTCCTTAGACGACAACAAGTCTGAGGAGGAATTGTTAAGAGTCTGAAATTGATAGATGAGGCGATGGAAATGAAGAACTTTGCTGAAAAGGAGCGGAAAGGCGTAAAATTGTCCCCTCCCATTGAGACAACGGATGAAATGAAAAAAAGAACCGTACTGTACAAAACATACAGTTTTAACTTACTACGAATAGAGGCCACAACCAAATCACAAGCTGAAAGGCATTGAGGCCAATATGGAAGAAGTAAATTACTTCACCAGAGGAAGGACAGATGCAATGGTAGAGGTGCAGTTTGTGTCGGAGGCTATGGCCAGGCAGCATGACGTGACTTCCTTCAAAACGGACTAGGTGGTCCTTCTGGCCATATACCTGGAAAGGCGCGCTTCTAGGGTAATGATAGAGGAGATCCCTCCCGAGGTGGATGTGGCCTGTCTGGTAGCCGCCATCCTGTTGGGAATGGATATGATAATTCAGGCCACCCCGAAGATTTGGAGAGCATGGTGTGTGTACCCCCACCATTACTTGACTACCGATGTTGCTGTGTTTACGTTCCCATAACTTAGCGGTTCCGCAAATGTAACAGATAGAATAAGTACTAGGCCCACAAAGAATAAATCCTGTGGTCGTTTTCTTCGATCAAAGGTTTGCTCCAGCATGACCACAGTCACATGACTGAAACACGTAAAGCAAAAAAAAAATTTATGCCATTTTATTCCGGAGCAAGACCGAGTACCTCTGCTTGTTAAAGTTAAAGTATGTGCTAAGTCCCGTTCTGGAATGACGTGTTTTTTCTACTGTTACGATATGTACTTGTGTTGTTTTATTACTCTGTTGTAGGCTTTGCCGTCTAGGGCTGTCTATTTTTTTTTTTAACTGATTCTGCGTTATATGACGCATTGCCTGCTTCCGCAGGGTTTACATTTTATTCCCCTTTCTAAAGAATGAGTTGTTCTGAAGTATGGATTCCGAGGAATGCCAATACGATTCTTTGGACCACTTTGTGGAGTGTTCGCCTGATCGGGTAGCGTTGGAAAGTTATGATAAAGGTAAGATAAAATTCTAGATGAAGTCTTCATTCAGTAACAATATTGAGAAAGGTTTCGCGTCCACTACCAAGCAGACAAATGAAGGAATGCACTTCTCGCCAGAATTTAAGTAAACGTTGCTTAATGAGGTACATAAGGAGAATTCTAACGTGAGGTTGACTCTACGAGAAACTATCGTGGAAGATGTAAGGAAGAAAGCTACAATTTATAGAACCATGGCACTGGCAATAGGAAGGATAGAAATGACACCCAGGGATGCCATCGAGAGGTGCTTGAAACTAATATGGCGGCATATAAAATATAACAACAGAGAAAAGCGTTTTGGCACTCTAGAGGCGAAGTTCGCTTCCGAAAAGGAAGCAATAGAATACTCAATGAATATTTTAAAGTCGGAAGAACTAGTATTGCTCCCGACTTAACTTGGAAGAAGGACCTCCACAATTAAAATAGAGGAGGTCCCTCCAGAAGTCTCCGATGCATGGCTTATAGCAACCATATTGTTCAATCAAAAATATTAGGTCTATCTCATTTCAACTTCCAGAACTCAAGTGCAAAACTGGGAGGATCGTGGCCTGGAATTGTCAAAAATATATTGAAGAAATTCCAGAATATATTATATTGAAATTGAGACAAAAATAAGGGTTATCGTAGAGGTAAAAGCTCAAAGTGCTTCGGGTGCGGGCAGAAGGGCCGTATAAATGGTAAGTGCCTACACGGCATGCAGCCGGGGGCGCACACTCCATCCAGCAAACCAGCACAAACGAAAGAACCAATTAGCATCGTAAAGGATAATCCACTGACCTACAAATATAGATAAATATAGGTATAAGTAAATTCAACGCCGGCCGAAAGCAGCGACAAATGGACAGAAGTAAAGAGAAAAAAAAAAGAAAAAGACACTCTTCCTCACGCTTATTTTAATGTTAAAAAAAACAGTAGACAGCGCACACACACAGCGTTGACACAGTAAACATAGACAATATAAAAACTCACACACTCCACTCACAAGACACCAACAATTTGTTCGCTAGATAGGTATAATCCATGTTCACAGGAGATATTACCTCCATCATCACCCGAAAAAAACCAACCCAGATACTCAATTGCACATATTAAACCCTCCCCATCTGAATACAAGAACGAACTATCAGGATAAATTAAAAAGTAATTTAGAACAAGTGTTACAAGCCCTTCAAGAATAAGTATGAATAAGAACGCTGTGTTTGAGCTATTAAATGTAATGGGCGGTAAATTTAGCAATGTTTCAAGGCATAAAATGAAAGGTTTTAGTTATTTGAAGTTTTTCATGGATTTGTTAGAACGTTGTTCGAAGCTTACTTTTTACATGTTTTAATTGTATTTTACCACAGGAAAAACTAATCTGGATAAGATTCAGTGATGATGCGAGATTGGTGGGGTTCCCCTGTATCTATCACTCCGTTTTTCCCTCTTTTTACATCATCCAGTTTTATATCTGCTTTTTGTTTCGACCCCCATCTTTTATTGTTTCCATGTCCTTGTGCTGTCCTATCTTTATTTGAGTCTAAGTGGTTAATCAAAAATAAAGTTCGTGCTAGTCCCACATTTCGTATGTTGATACTTGAATGTTGGAGTTAAATGTTTACAGTTGGTGTTAGCATGTTGGATTGTTGGTTTTGAAAAGATTGTTGTTACTTTACGTGTGGTTACTGCCGTTTGTTTCACTTATACTGTTATTACATTGTTGCAGTTTATTCGTTTATCCATAAGCGAACACACACACACACACAAATATAAGTGAAAAACGATACATTGGATAATAAACTCCTAAAATGCAGAATGGGCATGGCTAGAGTGACTTCAGCGTAGCTTTGCTCGGTTACTATTGCCATGGGCTAAATAGTAATAACAATGAATGAAATAAATAATTCAATTCGACTGTATAGGTTATGAATGCAGGCCAATGTATTGAGGTGGACATTGATTTCCGTAACAGTAGTTGTTGATGTAGTAGTTACTGAAGCTGTAGGTAAATCTGATGGGAAAGTACTTCAGTAGTAGTAGTAGTAGTAGTAGTAGTAGTAGTAGCAGCGCAGCAGCAGCAGCAGCAGCAGTAGTAGTAGTAAGTCTGGCTGATGAGAAAGTACTTCAGTTGTAGTTGACAGCTGAGATTTTAATTTAGTTGGCTAACTGCCAGCAAGGTGTCACCGAAATATCCAAAAAATCCCAATGAATCGATAAACGAGGCCTTAGGTTCTTAACCTGAAAGTTAGCTCCTGCTGTGAAATGTCTCAGAGGTTATAACTATATCCAGTCTCACAGACATAATACATAAAATTTAAAAAGTTATACGTCTGAAGATTAGTTAGCAATTTTTTTCTTATTGGTTTCGTTTGTGCTTTTGGCTTGATTTTTCTTTTCCCGTTTTTAATTTTTTCTTCTCGTCTGTATATTGGCACGAAAATAAATTTCAAATTCTCTATGTTGATTGTTGCCTAAAAGGATATATATATACATATATACTCTTATGCATACATACATACATATATATATATATTATATATATATATATATATATATATGTATTTAAGTATATATATATATATATATATTTAAGTATATTTCATTTATATATATATATATATATATATATATATATATATATATATATATATATATATATATATATATAATATATATATATATATATACACACTTATATAATACATATATATGTATGTATATATGCTCGTTATCTTTTTGTTAATTTCTTTCTTTATTTCATTTTCTGTTCAGACAGTAAATACTAGTGGAGGAGGAGGATTCAGAAGAAGAAATTAATTCTTTCTACAGTATATCGTTGTAAAATCGTATGATTACAGCAAGATTAATTTCTTGGTAGGTTCTAAACCTGCATTTTGGATTGAATGCGGCTTATGTTTCAGGAACATAAATACATTATAATACCACATTATACATAATGTATTATTTATTTTTCAGTGCAGGCTATGTACAGGAACACGTTATTATTTAACCAGTTAGTGAAGAACATGTACCACGAAAGTGCTATTGTTTAGCATAATAACGGTTTCACATTTTGGCGCCAAGCCAGCATTTCAATGGTGCGTTAAGTAGATTATATCGATGCCAGGGCATTTATTTAATCGCCCCCGAACAAATGAAAGGCAAAGTCGACCTAAGCAAAATTTGAACTCAGAACATAAGTTCGGACGAAGTGCCGCTAAGCATTTGGCCCTGTGTGGTAACGTTTCTGCCAGCTCGCTTCCTTGAAAAGCACTGCAGTATTAATAGAATCATTACCGCGCCGTTGAGTGTGCGTAAGTTATTTTTACAGTTGTAATTTTGCGTCAGTGTTTGTTTTAACACTTTGTAAATTGTTTTTCTTCTGTTTTTCAGCGGTTTTGCTGGTGGTGCTTTCTCTACGCTTTATGAAGGGTTAGCCAGGATAATGGCAAAAAGTGAAATGTGTTACTCGGACTTTAGTGGTACTGAGTTGTCTTTTTCAGAGGAAGAACTGATAATGGCGGTTAAAAAAGGTGGACAGCGAATTAGGTAAAAAGAACTTTGCAAAAGTGACAAAAGAAAAAAAGAAGAGGTGGACTTATCAAATATTGACAAAGACAGTAAAATGGCGCACAGAGAGGAGCGTGACGTTACGTTGTCAATACCCCAGATGATATTAGAGATGGAAAAAAGATGTTGGTGTATAAGGCATACTCGATAAACGAAAGAAGACCGGTACATGTGAAAGAGGAGGAAATTGCAAAGGCTTTATGCGCGGTAATGAAAGAGATAAAATATTTAGGAAGGGGAAATTCATACGGAACTATTGTCCCTTTTAGGACAGAGGAAGTGGCAAGGCAACAGGCAGTGACTACGGCGAGAACAGATAAAGTGATTCTCCTACCCACTTATCTTGAAAGAAAGACTTCCAAGATTAGGGTAGAAGGAAACCCGCCACATACAGATGTGGCTTGGGTTACGGCAGCGGTCTTACTCGGAAATAAAGAGGAGGTGGCCGTCACCTAGGCCAGAGAAATAGAAGGAACAAAATGGATGAGCAAGACACTAGACCTAATAGTTCAAGCGGAAGTGTTAAGGCTGAAAGGACTTGTAGAAACGGTGTCGATCGGAGAGACGATTCTAAGAGTGTGGATGGAGGGAAGAGTCCCTTGTTGTTTTAAATGTGGCCAGATGGGCCACATTAGGGCACACTGTACCACACAGAAAACAGAAGAAGGAAAGGGAGCCAGAAAAATACAGGAGATATTGGAGGAAGCGCAGATAAGGAGGAGGTATAGACAGTAGCTGGGAAAAAGAGAAAGAAAGGACAGAACGAGATGGAACCCCAAACCGCCCCACCTCACCCACACCAGCTCAGTCCCATTCTCTACCCGCAGACACCAAACCCACCCATTCACCTCCTTTACAAAACAAAATGAACAAAAGAAAACTAACAGACATCACAGGATTTACAAAAGCCCCCACCCCGTGAGAATTATGTTTGTTGACAAAGGAGGCAGAAGGGGATTTGATTTGTGAGCGTGGGAGGTGGAAAACGGCAAAATTCGTGAACATGGAGCGATTCATAAACATTGTAGGCTTGCAAATTGTGTGTACTGGTGACTCAAAGCCAAAATGATTAGATATCCAAATATAAAAAAAGGAGTTAAATATTGGAGACTGTACGCGGATATAAAAAAAATATACCGAATATTTCGAAGTACAATGACTTAATAAAGGAACATGGATTGGACTATTAAGAGACGCACATTATACATTGTTAAAGGAAGAAATGAGGCTGCTTGGTGGGGCAAGTAGTTTATTTTCATATTCCCTTCATTGCTATCATGCATGTACATCATACGTTTTTAATTTTCATTTTTATATTTATTTAATTGCCTGTATTATTTTTGTATGTCCCCACATCTGTTGTACTAATATGTGTATACTCTTTATGGGAAATAAAGAAATAAGAATCGTTACCGCGCCGACAAAATGCTTAGTGGTATTTCGTCTGACCTTACGTTCTGAGTTCAAATTCTGCCGAGGTTGACTTTACTCTTCATCTCTCGGAATCGATAAAATAGGTCCTAGTTGATCACTGAGATCGATCAAAGTGACTTAGCACCAAATTGCAGTATGTTTAAACAACACTTTATTTAAATGCATTTAGAGCGAAGTACGTTCCAAACAGACGTTATTACTTATCACTTGGAGAGGAATATTTTCTAATGACAAGTTAATGTTTAGTATTTAACGCATGTTAGAATATTTTTCGGCAAGATTGCATTATGAATTCGGACTAAAATTTATCACATTTTCTGGCAAACAAATCGAATATTTTAGATCGAAATTTACTGTCGAAAGCTAGGACGACATATATACAAAAAAAAACAACACTATAGGAAAACAAAATTTACAAACATTGCTGTAGAATTTGGGAAGATTCTGCCCATATAACATTACTATAAGAGTTTTTGCCTTGAGTCCCACGAGTAGCCTTCAAATTCTTTTATCGCAAAAGGTTTTTGAATCCAACATTTACATGCTATTATATGTAATTCAACGGGTGTGCTTCGAGATTTTCCCCACGAAAAACGATTTCATGTTTTTTCGCAAGTGGGGTAGTAGGTGTTACGAAAGGCATCCACCCGTAAAAATAATGCCAAAGCAGACAGTGAAACCTGGCGCAATCTTCTGCTTAGTCAGCCTCTGTGAAAATGTAAAATGGACATTAAATAATTATGATGACGAATATGTATGTATGCATGTATATATATATATAAATTATAATGGAGAAAGCTACTTATTAATTATGTAAAAATTACTAAAGGTACGAAAAGAAAGCAATATTAAAAAGCTTGTATGTCTGGAAATATTTTTATAAATTCATGTTCCAATACATATCCTGTAATTTCGATGAATTTTTGAATTCCATATTCTCGCAAATTCAAATATTCATTGCATTCACTGCGTTCAATTCTTCATAAATTTAAATGTTCACTGCGGAGTAGATTTTAATGTTTAATAATAAACAATATTAATTCGTTGCAGGCGATATTTTACATTTTTATTTGCAACAGTCTCTCATTCTCTCTCACCTCAATTTTCATTAATGATAATTTAATAATATAGGCGCAGGAGTGGCTGTGTGGTAAGTAGCTTGCTAACCTCACTGACAGAAGAGTGACTTTGCCTACCGTACTACGGTTTGGACGCGTTTTCTTCCCGGTAAGAGTTTTGCTGTGTTGTTAATTGTTGAATTCCTACTACTGAAAATTTGCCTTTAAACGTTGCTGAACTGTCTTGTTCTCCGGTTTTACCGGGAAATAATTGAATAATTTCTTACCGTTGAACTGTTAGCCTCTGTGGCTTTTTATTTACGTGACTATATGTAGTCCTGCCAGACTATTTTCGTGCCCCTCCCCCGAATGGGGGTGGGAATTGGAATTTTTGAACTGCTTTTTTGAACTACTTTGGAAGAAAAACTTTCTATAGGTTTCCCAGTTTTGTGGGAAACCAATACTCGTAATTTTTGTTTTGTCTAATTTCAACAGAATAATGTCTGTTGAAATTATTCACGAAAGTAGTGCTCTTGAGAAGAGCAATGTTAAAAAAATTTCTGAGGTAGCCGCAGTGGCTACCGAGAACATTGACATCGATGTCAACCAGCTCGTCGAGCTATTTAAAAGAATGCAAGAGGAGGGTGGTGATGTTAAAATATCACCCTCCGCCAGTATCGTGGAGACCGAGAAGCAGACCGTAGTGTTTAAAACTTTCTGTCCACAAAGCAGAAGGTTCAAACACTTTGAAAAAAGCACCATCGAGAAACGCCTGTCCCCGATTTGGAAGGACATCGTGTACGTCGCCAGGGGACGGGCATATGGCACTGTGGATGTCCGCTTCTCGGGGGAAGAAATGGCCCGCGGGCATTCTGTGAGCCCCCTAAAAACCAAGGAGGTGGTACTTTTCCCAAGCTATAGGGGACGCAGGACGTCCCGGGTCAGGATTGTAGAAGCCCCGCCGGAAGTAGATCCGGTAGAGGTAGTGGCCGCCCTGTTATATAAAAGGGCGGACAAAATAAAAATACTAGAAGTAACATGCTCTACCCCTCGATTTTGGCTCGGGCGTAACATTAATATATTAATTCAAGGAACAGCGGAGGACCTGCAGCTCCTTCCTGAGAGGGTGCTCGTGGGCGAGAACGTAGCCCTCAGGGTACAGGTCGAAGGCCGAAAACCCACCTGTTACGCCTGCGGCAAAAAGGGCCACATTCGTATAGACTGTCCAGACAAGCAAAAGAAACCGCAGACACCAGGCCCCTCAGATAATAAAAAAGTCCCTAGCCTTGCAAACACACCTACCCCTACAAAAACAAAAAATCCCACTCCCGCTGTTACGGTGCCAATCCCAAAACAGACTGAAGGAAAAACCCAGCCCACGCACTCACAAACCCCTACAATATTAAAACCTCCCACCCCCCTAAAAACTGCGGCGCCTACCGAACAAACTATTGCTACCCCAGACGATACCATGGAGGTATCAGAGGGGGGATTTACACCAGTTCGTAAAAGAATTCGTGCAGCATCCCCGTCCACATCCCCTACAAAAAATAATAAAAACAAAGACACACCACAGACACGGAAAAAAAAATCCCGCTCAACTGGCCCAGAAAAAGAAGACAAAAAAGAAAATGAACTCATATTAATTGAATTCGACACACAAGACAAATACATAAACGATATTGTGGTTCAGCATCAGTCAGCAAGACTGTACAACAAATACAAAGATCGAAATAGACACGCGTGGATTGCGGAAACAACGTTCAAACAATTAAAAGACAGACACCCAAACGCCATCCGGCATATCGCGAACTTGCCGGACTATCTGAAGAAAGAGGAGAAAGAAGGGGCCCACAAACGTGTGGTGAGGTCGGCCCCCACCTCTCCAACGAAATGTAAGTAGAACTTTTACTTTTTGTAATGGCTTCGCTTAACCTTGGTTGTTTAAATGTGCGTGGTCTGAGTTCGAAGTGGAAGCAGGCTTGTTTCCTCGACGACCTCAGATCACATGATATACATGTGATGGTTGCTACAGAGACCAAGCTGGACAGCCTACAAACCTTCTCGCCTCTCCTGAATGGCTACGAGAAAATCATGTCTCCTGGCCAGACCGGAGGGCGAGGGGGCGTAGTGGTACTGATCCGTAAAGACTTGACTCTACAGACAAGTACAGTCTATGTAGACCCAGAAGGTGGGCTGGTCGTCCTTGATGTGACATACAGCAGTAAGGCCTTCAGGTTGATCGGACTCTATGCACCTTGTGCTAGAGGTTTCCAAACTGATTTTTATCGGCGCCTAGAGGGCTTTCTCGTGACGTCGAAGACTTTAGTGATATTAGGGGACTTTAATGCTATCGTTGACGTACACATCGATAGCGTTGGCTCGATCTATAGGAAAGGGAACTCACGTCCCGTGGATCTGCTTAAGCGGTTTCAGCTAGCAGATCGTTTCAGACTTGACCATCCGAACGTCCTAGAGTGGACCTGGATGAGTGGCGACGGAAGGTTCAAGTCTTATCTAGACAGGATAGTGATAAGAACTAGAGATAAGTCTAGTTTTAGTTGTCCACAGCTCGTCCAGGTGCCCTATACTGACCATAGAATGGTCACGTGTAGACTGGACATAGATAGCACACTTAAGATAGGAACCGGCTACTGGAAGCTGAACAAGTCTATTTTGACACGCGAGGCATACCGTAGCCGGATTAAGGTGTTAGTGCAGAGGGCGTTAACCGGAGCCGTGGTTAATAACCGGTGGTGCTTCACCCTCAAAAGAGCCATTCGATTCGAGTCCATTAGATTTAGGAAACAACTAAGACTAGATGGGGCTAGAATAGAAGGGCAACTAGTTAAGAACTTAGAGGAGGCGTTGAGGTTGGGTTCTGCATCTCACATTTTAGCGGCGAGAACGGCATTAGACCGTCACCTCAAATCCAAACATGAGGGATGTAGAGTCCGGGCTAAAGTACGAGCATTGGGCCGTGAGGGAATTAATGTTGCCGGATGGGCCCGTACGATAGAAACACAGCGTGGAAACGATGCCACAATTGGGTCTGTTGTTGATGAAAACGGATGCACGATCAAGAAGCGGGACGAGATGTGTGAGGCACTTCACAAGCACTTCGCCGAGTTGTTCGGGAGGTGCGGGACGCTGGATCATGGTGAGGCCCTTAGGGACTTCCTGTCTGGTGGCCCGCGCCTCTCGACACGAGAGGCTGAGTGCTGTGAAGGGCCAATCACAGCCGAGGAAGTAATCGAGGTGTTGGGCAAGTGCCCCGAGGAGAAGTCGCCGGGTCTCGATGGTCTGCCCTATGAATTTTATAGAAGTATGCCAGACTTGTTCGGGCACCTGCTGGCTAGCGTCTACGCCAACTGGCAGCAGAATGGGAGAATTCCCAAGTCTGCGAGCCGGGGGGCGGTGACGTTGATCAGGAAGGACCCGAACAATGGGGACGAGATAGAGAACTTCAGGCCCATAACTCTGTTAAACACAGAGTTAAAGATTCTGGCCAAGGTGCTAGCAAAAAGGTTGGCGCGGGTCGTGGACAAACATGTCGGGGAAGCGCAAACGTGCACTATCCCCGGCAGAACGATCCACGACAATCTCCACCTTATACGCTACTCCTTAGAGAGGGTGGGGAAGCTTTCTGGCGCAGGGGGAGCACTGGTACATTTAGACCAGTCCAAAGCATTTGATAGGGTCGACCATCGGTACCTGGCGGCGGTCCTCGGAGAGGCTGGCCTAGGCCCGACCTTTCGAGGTTGGATCGCTGCTTTGTATAGCGACATCGAGTCTGTAGTCAAGGTGAACGGTTCCTTTTCGAAGCCGTTCAGGATCGAGCGCTCAGTTCGTCAAGGGTGTCCCCGGTCGGTTTGCAACTCGGCACCTGGAGGGGCAAGCCGATGCCGTCCAATAACGTCGTAGGGCGTTGGACGGAAGGTCCTGTTAAGCTGCTCGGAGTCTGGTTCGGGCCAGACCTCCAGATTGAGAAAAATTGGAGTGAGGTGGCCAACAAGGTGACCGCTCTAACCCAGACCTGGTCTGGGCGGGCGTTATCCCTGCTAGGGAAGGCGGAGGTGGTGCAGATGTTTATAGCATCAGTAATCACCTACCGTCTGACCGTGGTGCCTTGCCCCGATTTGTGGCTGAACAAGTTGGAGAGAATCCTTTTCCGATTTTTGTGGAAAGGAGGAAAGCCACTTGTAAAGCGCTCTGTCTGCTGCCAGAAACCGCTAAAGGGTGGGCTAGGGATGCCTTGGCTGAGGATGCGAAAACTCGCGTTAAGGTTGAGGCACCTCTGGATGGAGAGCAGGTGTGGTCGCCGCACGTCCGGTTCTACCTTCCCCAGTTAACATCCCTAACGGACATCGGTGCATGGATCAAGCGGAGACCTAAACTGAGTGAATGGCATTTGGAGTGCCGTCAGGCGTTCCAGCTACTATCTCGGGTGGGCAACGCCGGCAGGAGTTCCACCACGGATTTCTATAGCGGGTTAGTGGAGATTAAGTCCGAAGACGCCTTGGGGGAGACCCTGGGCTACGATGAAAATCAGTTGATCAACCTGTTCCGGAGGACGTTCGGGCAGGGGTATCTGGATAATTACCAGAAATCCCTAGCCTGGCAGTGTTTCCGTGCGGCTTTACCTGTTCGCGACATGCTGTCAAGGCACGGTAGTGCCGTCTAGCCGACATGCCCGCGATGTGAGCAGGATAGGGAGACCGTCTTGCACGCATTCGTGGAGTGTCCGGAGTTATCGGGACTGATAGCTTTTGTTGAACAACTGTTGTCAGTGATGGGAAGAGTACAGCTATCAGCTGAGTCTATCATCGAGATTGTGCCGCCCCCTTTCCTTAACAGGGAAAGAAAGGCTTGTTTTTTCTGTGTAGTAGCCATACTGAAAGAAACAGTATGGAAGACGCGTACGAAAGGTATAGTAACAGGCACCTTTGTCTCCGGCCAGGGGTTGATTAACTTTTTTAGTTACCACCTCAGTAGCAAAATCAGGCTGGAGAAGAGGTGTCTGTCACGAGATATGTTTGTGAAAAGATGGAAGCCTGTGGCATACAAGATGGGTATGTTTGGCACCAGGTAAGTGTGACCGGATCAGAAAGTAAAGGTTCTACCCGGATGGCTGGGTGTCCGTCCTTCGACATGATCATTAATATTTTTAAACATTGCCTTCGTAAAATTCATTGTTTATAATCTTATCCGTAATTTCATTCGAAAATTGTAACTGTGTTAAGCTACTTCACCCTTTATATTTGTCTGTCCTTGTTTGTCCCCTCTTTGTAAATGCCTAAATGGCAAATTATATGAAATAAAGTAGCTTGCTAACCAACCACATGGTTCTGGGTTCAGTCCCACTGCGTGGCATCTTGGGCAAATGTCTTCTGCTATAGCCCCGGGCCGACCAATGCCTTGCGAGGGGATTTGGTAGACGGAAACTGAAAGAAGCCTGTCGTATATATGTATATAATATATATATATATATATATATATATATATATTTATGTATGTGTGTGTATGTGTTTGTGTGTTTACGTCCCCGATACTTAGCGGTTCGGCAAAAGAGACCGATAGAATAAGTACTGGGCTTACAACAAATAAGTCTCAGGGTCGATTTGCTCGACTAAAGGCGGTGCTCCAGCATGGCCGCAGTCAAATGACTGAAACAAGTAAAAGAGTAAAGAGTAAAGAGTAATAGGTATATAACTTTCATACGAGGCACAGTTTTAAGAATATTAACAATTTCAGGAGTTTGTTAAATGACTATTCTTGATAAAATGATAACTTTTCAATATACCACTATAATTTTTAAGTGACTTTGTTTTGAATGAATGCATGCTATTACACAAAATAGCTGTATAATTTTGATACGAGGCACAATTTAAAGAACATTATCAGTTTCCGGAGTTTGTTAAAAAGATATTTTTGATAAAATGAAAATTCTTTAATACATCAGTATAATTTCTTTTTTAAATAAAGAAGAGATTTTGTTGGTAGTGATGCTTCGAACGCTATAAGTCTTACAATAATAACAAGGTGATTGCTGCTCTTTCTAGCACTCCAAACAAGAAAGTTTTTAACGAGATTTCACTTACATGTTTTTTTTTCATTTAATGTTTGAAATGTTCTCTCTCCCCACTCCCTCTCTCACACACACGCACACTTACACTGTCTCTCTAATATAAATACACACTCCAGGTTTGATTTCATTATTACACAAATATCGCATTTGAATTCTGCAATTCAACATGGGGCATAAAAAAATGCGACTGCAAAAGAAAATTTAGCATCAAAGGCACAACGGCAGTGAGAAATACGGGCAACTGAATCAGATGAAACCAGAGAAAGCAACTGAAACTGATGAAACCAGGGCAAAGTGACGGAAGCATGTTTGAATATGTATGGAGACATAGTCATGATTCTGTTTCCGCTACACATGACCGGCTGGTTAACGGTATCTCGAGAGGAGAATATTGGTGTCAGATCACAAATTGTTGATGCAACACTAAAGGGATATTTTGTTTTTTGGTGGCGGTGGGGAAATGATGTAGAAGTAGTGAAACTGACAACCAATCTAAGACTTCTTACAGAACGTCATTCTGATGAAAGAGAGTTTGCTACTTACCTTCTTGATGTAGGAAATAGTAACATTTGTTTTGAACCAAGCCTAGGTGAATTCAAAATCAAACTACCCAATGGTCTTTGCCTTGAAAGTGATATTCTTTCAGAGCTATTGGTTTTGCATATGCTGACCTCACAAACCCTGTGTGGCTTGCGAATAGAATCATTGTTACTCCAACAAATGAAGCAGCACAATTTGTGAATGATTTTCTGTTCACAAGGATCCTTGGTGAGCTAAAAATATACAGAAGCTCAGGTACAGTTCATAATGAAACTCTGTATCCAATCGAGTTCATCAACAAACTTGGACCATCAGGGTTTCCAGCACACATTCTCAAACTGAAGAAAAAATGCTGCATAATGCTTCTGAGAAATTTAGATGCTACTAATGGACATTGAAATAGGACACGCTACGTCGTTGTCAGTTTACATGATCATGTTATTGAGGCTGAGGTTGCTCCTAGTTCTTATGAAAGATCAACTCTGCTAATCTCAAGAATACCATATGTATCTCAAGAAATGGATTTTCCATTCACATTTACATGCAAACAATTTCCTGTCCAACCAGCTTTTGGCTTGAGGTGCAGGGACAGATTTTTGAAAAAACTGGAATATATCTTCCCACACAATTCTTCTCACGGGGTCAGCTACATTATGTAGAGTTCAAAAGATGGCTAATGTAAAACTATTGACTGAGAGAAATGGAAACAGTATGATTACTGAGAATTGTGTCAAGAAGGATATACTACTTTGAAGCAAAATATGCTTTTGAGCAAATTTCAGTAAATAGAATTAACACATGAATTATATGTAAGGTAACATATATTTTGAAAGATTAAATTGTTTTGGCATATTTCAACACATGCCGGATGAATAATATCACTATATTAAATCATTTTAAATTTGGGTATATATGAAATAGTAAGGAAACGCCATTCCCATGTGCTCGTGCAGCACCAGACTTTTGTGTGTGTGTGTGTGTATGTGTATCCATCCATCCATCAGTCCATCCGTCCGTCCGTCCGACCGCCTGTCTGTCTGTCTGCCTGTTTGCCTTTCAGTCTATTTGTCTGTCTGTTTGTTAATCTATCTATCTATCCATCTATCTATGCACACCTATGTAAGTTCTATCAATTATTAATGATAAATATATATAACAGGTATATATCTGTCTGTTAATATCATTATACATGAATTGACTACTTACCGCATTCTAAGACGGACCATTTACGTTCTTCCGACTGATTTGGAGTACCTGATTCATTCTACACATTTCATTATATTTATTTATTTATTTATATTCATTGTGAGTATCAAAGTCTCAGTTGTATGCTACTAAACTTCTTGATCGACATTTAACTGAGTCATAAATTTAACCGAGGAGTTTATATTGTCCAGTGTTACTGAAATTATACATATATAATAATATTCCGTTAAAGTGTCGATGCAAGGAAATAGTATTATGCAGAAAACGGGGTGCTCATTCAATCTCCTATGTATATATATATATGTCCACATTCAAAATGTGACCGCGTGCGTACCGTTGGCGACTTTTTTCCTCTGTCTTCCCTTCTCTGGATCTTTTCTTTTCCAATGTTTCCGACGAAGAGCTCCGCTCGAAACGTTAGACCCTCCTTCTTTCCTTCTTTCCTGAGCGTCCAATAATACTATATTTGTTCCACGTCCTCGCGTTGTTGTGTTTTTTTCTGCTTTCTTGTTTGGATTAACTTTATATATATATATATGTATGTGTGTATGTATGTATGTATCTATGTATGTACGTATGTATGTATGTATGTATGTATGTATATATATATATGCATATTTATATATATATATATGCGTGTGTGTGTGAGTGTGGAATTGTGTTTGTGTGTATGAGTATGTATGTGTGTGTTTGTGTCTGTACATGTGTGTATATCTGTGTGTGTATTATAATATATATAACAATGCACCATTGTCATTGAAGTGTTTATTGAAATATATTGAATTACCCGCAAGTCTAATAATAAAAATTCTAATACTGAGCCTTTGATACCAACGATATCATTAATGCCATTTCTTGTTTTTACTCATTAACCTTTCTTTCTCCCTATCTAAATTTAAAAAAATTTCTCTTCTTCTTAAATGCCTTTTTCTGATTGCTGGTTTTCCACTGTTAATGATATAAAATATTTCGCGGTCCTTTTATGTCTGTAGAACAGAGTCTATTAAGTTAGTTAAGGAATTCCTTATATCTTTTCATCAAATTTCTAACTGAATCCTCTTCCAAGAAACTGAAGCATAAAAAGGTTGTGCTCCTTCAAACGTTGAGAAATTCCTGCTTAACAGTTTTCTAATGGTGTATGATACACTAATGTACTTATTTTTTATACATTTGTTTACTATATAGTTTTTCAGAATTATTGGTACATATCATCACCTACCAGCTTTTCAAAGACTATTAGATATTCTATAATCACCCTCCTTAAGACACACATTCAAATTTTACTTTGCTTATAGCTATACTCTGCTGTATTATATCATCAAACATTTTAAAGTCATCATTGTTGATAAATTACACTTTTGGTTAGCAAAATCGCATTAGTATGGAATATAACATATATTGAGCTTCATAGAAGATAATTGTTCACAAAACAAAAATTATAAAATTAAATGAATACATTTCATTAAAGCGAGATATATGCAGTATTTATTTATTCATACTTTCCACTTACTTCATCTGACTTCCAAATATAGATCTTTCTACAAATTACTTTAGATTACAGAAAAACAGAACTCAGAATTATAAATGAAAACGGTATTAATTTCCCTGATTGAAGTTGCATCACTATTGCTTCACATACTTAATCTTAACATTAATGTGAGCTGGCAACTTCGTTAGAATTCAGGGCAAAATACCTAGCGGTGTTACCTCCATTTTTACCTTTTGAGTTCAATGACGCCGGTGTTGATATTGTCTTTCATCTTTTTGGGTTCGATAAAATAAGTATCAGTTGATCAGTGGTGTCAGTTCAATTACATCGACTTAGCCCCTCTCCGGAAATTCCTTGCAATGCGTCCAAAATTTGAAACCAATATCATTTATTAAATAAGCCACATAAATTTATAGAATTCTTGTACACAGTTCATTTTATCTGTACAGAAAACGTTTATATTCTAACAAAAAAATATATAAACATAGATAAGTAAGCCAACAAGAAAATATTAACAGAATTACTACTTCTAAGAAGAGAAAAAGCGGCATACATGAATGTATGCATTCATGTTTGTATAAATGTTTGAATAACATTTCTCTCTCCTCTATTTACATACATAAAAATAGAAAGCTAGAGATAAATACATAAACATATGCGTATGTATATATATATATATATATATATATATATTATATATGCATATCTATCTATCTATCGATCTATCTATCTATCTAGCTAGCTATCTAGCTATATATATCTACTACATACTTCTTACCTATCTATCGTTTCTCATTAGTATCTTATTTCACCTTTCAACATTTGTTCAACTTTGGATCTGTTAGCATTCATACTTAATTCCCTTCAATATGGAGTACTGCATAACAAGTCTTTCCCCCTCTTCTCTCCATGCTGTTACTCGATGTAACTGCATTTAATTGGGTCCTCCCAACTTTCTGGTCAAAAAGTACACAACAAATATCATTGATAAGAAACATTCTTCCACTGTGTAATCTATATCTCTCCGATGAAGAATACCAAACTTACAGAGTCTTCACCCCATACGATGCCCCAATAGGTCGGATAACCAAGAAACAGCTGTCAGAGACTATCTTTACTACTTTGCACTATTGTTACAATTCTTTATGTAGCTAGATTTGGATTGAATTAAATGAAATTAAATGTCCACGTCCTGCTTTGCCTGATTGCTTGCTTTTCCCCACCACATTTTCTATATATATATATATATGTAATCAATTCGAGAAAGTTAGATTCACATTAGGGATTATAATATAAAAGAGTCCACTGGTTAATCACTATAATATAATACGAAATTCGCTGCGATATGTTAGGGATTATTGTAGTAACTCATATTATTAATATTGAAAGAAAGAAAATGGAGCAAAATGGATGTATGAATAATTTATTTGTATGTTATAAAAATGTTGAAAATTTTTAAAAACATAACAGTACAAATAAATTATGAGTTGTAAAGCCGAAAAAAGTAAAAACAAAAATACGCTTATGTTTCAGTTCTAGCCGCTAGTTGATATGCAATTCTAAGCATTTGGTTATATTCTAACGTCTTCGTGTTATTATGAGCTTATAGAACTAAGGTTAACGTTTCACTTTGAAGGATACATACAGAATATTCATTAGTTAAAAAAGTTATATACTATATATAAAATAAGTGTATCTAGGTGGTGCGTAATCGTGAGTAATCGTGAATATGTCATATAGTAGAAAATAGATAATAAAAATAAAAATAAAAATAAAGAAATAAAAGCTGATAAAAATAACCTTAGATAGATAATGAGTGTAACGAATGTATATAAGAACGATGAAAATCAAATCAATAATAAATAAAACTTAAAGAAAAGTATATATATAGTAAAAATTTAAATAAAAAGAAAATATATATAGTATGAACATTTAATTAAATAATAACTTAAATAAAAAGAAAGATGATAACACCTAATATGCAAGGAAAATATATAATAAAACAAATGTAAGAGAGGTTAGATGATACATTTTTCATTCAGTGGTTATATATAAATATAAATAAATTAATTCTGTTGGTTTGGTAATAGATATACTTCAGGAAGGCTATAAATGAGTAGCGATCTCATCACTGTGTCGTATTCAAAGTCAAGCATAGATGAAATTTAAAAAATTGATCGTCATAATATGTATCTTGTAAGCCTTACTTATAAACCGTTATACATCAATATATAAAAATGCATATTCAATCTCATATGTTTACACGTAGCCACATGTATATCTATACTTAGCTCCTCAGACATATTTATTTGAATAACCCTATATATATATATATATATATATATATATATATATATGTATACATACATACATATATATGTATATATACATACATACATACATACATACACACACACACACACACACACCACAGAAAAAGTGTATACATATAGACTCTATAATTATATGTTTTAATAAATAAATAAATACTATTAGAAAAATAAGTTGTTAGTGTTATGTGTTGAGGATTTTAATGACTAGAAAAGGAATGGTTGGACGAGGAAGTGGAAAGGAAAACATAAACCTATCTTGTAATAAAAAAGAAATAGTAGATTATAAGGGAGTATGTATTTGGGTATATGTTTTAATGTAGAATAATGTGTTTGTAATGATTAATTATTAGGTATATAAATATGCAAACTTGAGATTATTCGGTTGTAAGAAGGAATATCGTATTACGTAATATGAAAGAAAACAGATTATATATATTTTTCATTATTGTCAATAAATTACAAAACTATATTAGAACTATTTAGTGGGTACAACGGGGTTGATATTTAAATTCAAAAGTAGCCAAACGAATACGTATTATACGATAATTTACATTAGTGTGGAAAAGTAATAAAGAACTAACGGATATGCAATAAATTTATACGTAAGGGAATGCTATATATATTACGAAATAAATACCATTGAAGAATTTAGTGCAATAAACAAACATATATGAATTATTATGCATATGTTAGAAATAAATATTATACATATGTATATTTAGGCAAGTTATATATTTATATAATGTAAAAAGTTATAGATACAAATTCTAGTTCTAATAAAAGTCTGATTCAGTTTCAAATTTAGTAAATTATTAATAGCCAATATTAGACCAAAATTAAGTGATATTAATAATTACAGAATGATTAATGGTATTTACAAAATAGATATTTAAGAGTCGGTAAGCATGGATAGAACTTTTCAACTCTCTCGTTTAATAAGGTTTTTACTAGGTAAAAGAGTATTATAGCATTCGGATGTACAGAGTTGACAATTTCTATCCGGTGGTAAGGTTTTGCAGAACATATCTTCCATCTAGTTTCAAAACTTATATTACCGTCCTTTAATTTCTAGATTAATTTACTAAGACTAGGCGAAGAACGTTTAGCAGATTTTCTAAAAGAACATTCACGGTTCACCAGGCGAGCCTTAATAAAAGATTGAGATGCTCCTATATAGCAAAAGTTTTTACCACCAGTTTCAACTATAGCTTGGTCTACTAAATTCTTTCGTTTGCAATCATTTTAAAATTTACATTGCTCTTTAACTCTATAATCACAAACTCTACTCATATTATCACTAGATATAATATATATATATTTGGCATATTTGGCTTTAGAAATTTTTTCGTTTGCCCTTATTTATAAGTTGTTTATAATTTTAACCTTTAAAGGTATTTTTAAATATGCTGGCCATTGATAATTTTTTTTTTCGAAACAATTTTTATCCTACATTAAATATAGATTTAAGAGTTCACTTCCGGACTCTCTCACTGTGTGAGAGCCTCAGTTCAGATCGCACGTGTCTTAAATGGGCTGGAGTATTTCTATTTTGGGTGTATTTGAGGTACTTAATTGTGCTCATGACTTAGTGTTTTGCTTCTTCCATGGGTATGAGTAAGTACATCATTTATTTCTTTGCTACATTTATCACTGACGAAGGGAGGGTTCTCACGAACTAACCCTGAAATCGGTCCGATATGGTAATAATGGAATTTTTTAGAAATTTCTGTCGGCTTTTTTTCGAGTAGCGTGCGTATTGTGATAAATTATATGGTACTGGACAATATGTCCAATTTTCGGCATATTTGGCATTAGAAATGTTTTCGTTTGCCCTTATTTATAAGTTGTTTATAATTTTAACCTTTAAAGGTATTTTTTAATATGCTGGCCATTGATAATTTTTTTTTTCTTCGAAAAATATTTTATCCTACATTAAATATATATATATATTTATATATATATAACATATATTTACACACACACACACACACACACACACACACCACACATATATATATATATATATATATATATATATATATATATATATATATAGATATTGTATATATAATAAGTGTAGATCGTATACGAGTGGGTATGTATTTATAGAAGAGAAGTTTGAAAACGCCACTATATATGATAAATTTTAATTTTCTTAAAAATTTTACATGTTTCGGTTCATCTTGAAAAAAAAACCATATCAAAAATATTTAAAAAAGTTAAGTGTAATAAAAAATTTCATAATTGTTTCTTACTGGTCTCAACCGAATCCATGTGGTGGTGTTTTGTCGGTAGTAATATCAGGCACAAACACCCGACATACACGTCTCCAGGAAATTAGAACTACACTTATAAAAAGAAATTTTCCACAGCCCCTAATAGACAGTGCAATCCAACGAGCACTTAAATTAAGTATAGAAGACCTGAGACAAACAAAACCAAGAAAGAAAGAAAAATTAAAAACCCTTCCCTACATCTCTACACACAACCCACTTAACAATGAGGCCTTCAACACCATACTACAAATCACAGCCCAACTAAAGGGAGACCCAAAGATAAACCGGATCCTCGAAACACACACCATCATTAAAAGTAAACGGCAACCAACATCCTTAAAAAAGATTTTAACCCAAGCTAAACTGCACTCAACAATAACCACAAAACCAGCAGTTAGAAAATGTGGAAAGCCCAACTGCGGAATCTGTGTCAACTTGGTAGAAGGTTCAGAATTTACATTAGAACAAGGCCATCAGTTTGCCATCAGAACAAACTTCACCTGTTCATCAGAAAACTTAACTTACGTCTTAACATGCGCAGGTTGTAATAGGCAGTATATAAGCCATACAAAGAACAGCTTACGAAAAAGGATCGTAGTGCATAAATACCAAATTAGAAATCCTGAATACAGGAAAATACCAGTCAGTGGACACATAGATAGATGTGCTTCAAATAAAAATCCGAAATTCACAACTTGCCCTCTTTACAAATTCAGTGATAGCGTAACCTTCACGCAACGCCAAAATAAAGAACTTTATTTCATTAGAAAATTCGGACCAAGTTTGAACACCCTTGGTCTTCCGAAAAGAAAAATGGAATTCTACCTCAACCACCACGATCACTACGACAGCTACCACTATCACTACTACTACAACTACCACTATCACTACTGTTACAACTACGATCAGCAGTCCTCCACTACTGCTGCTTCTGCTGCTACTGCCACAGCTAAGCTGCTGCAACCCCACCCACCACCACGGTTACTACTACTACGACCAACAGTCACTGCTACTACTGCCATTTCAGCCACTGGTCATTCTGCTACTGCTGCTACAGCCACAGCTAAGCTGCTACAACCAATGAGCTGCTGCAACCCCAACCACCACCACCACGGTTACTACTACTGCGACCAACAGTCACTGCCATTTCAGCCGCGGGTCATTCGAACACAAGACAGCTAAAAACAACCACGTGGATCCTGTCTAGACCAGTAAGAAACAATTATGAACTTTTTTTTATTACACTCAACTTGAAACTTACAGCTATTATACTTACTACCGACAAAACACCGCCACATGGATTCTGTTGAGACCAGTAAGAAACAATTATGAACTTTTTTATTACACTTAACTTTTTAAAATATTTTTGATAACGTTCGTTTTTTCAAGAAAAACCGAAACATGTAAAATTTATAAGAAAATTAAAATCTATCTTATATAGTGGCCTTTTCAAACTTCTTTTTTATAAATATATATATATATATATATATATATATATATATTTGTATCAATACTTGATTGATTATCGTCTGAAAACTTCACGTCTTCCCTCTGTTTTTACACATATACATGTACATATATATGTCGAACTAGCTTTGTTCGCCTACGCACATATTTATCTATGTGTATAAGGGTTCGTGTACGTTTTATTCTCGAATAATTCATGCCGTTTTTTTTTTAATTCGCGCAGAAATTAAACGCATTAGCAAAATATTTCGTGTTATTTGAAAGAGATGTCGGCTTAACACCTCGATTAACTGCAAAAAGCAAATGGTGTCGGATATGCTCAGTTTTTCCACTTGACATTCGATTTTAATTATCTGAAAATACAAAAGAATCAATATTAAAAAAGAACATTATCTTGTAGGGCAAAAAATTCTCTTTCAAATAACATAAAACATTTTCCTAATGCCTTTTACTTCTGAGTGCATTTTAAAATTTAAGATAAAAAATGCTTATGAATTATTCCTCAACCCAATACTTGCAAGTACAAATATGTGTCCATTCTATACAAGAAACCGAAACGGGAGTCGATCACTGTTCGGAGAATTAGTGAAAAGTTAATATAACTCTTGAATTATAAATTGATGTAAACAAACTTTATTCTTCCCAACAAGTCAAGCAAGATTGTCAGAAATTGTATTATAGCAACAAAACATCTATCAAACAGAGTGTTAAGTTTATAATCATATGACAAAACTTAATACTGTCAATTAGGTCAGGTCTTCCTTTTCTATTGGACTTTCCTCTGTCTCCTGTTTCTGAAGAAGAGCTTTGCTCGAAACGTAAAACCACCTTTCTTTCCTTCCCTGAGCGTGTGCTAATACTTTACATGTACCATGTACTCGCGTTGTTGTTTTATCTATCTTCGTCTATTATTGAATTTATATATATATATATATATATATGTTTGTTTATATATATAGCTGTATATATATGTGTGTTATGTATGTATCTATGTATATGTATATATATATATATATATATATATATATATATGCATATATTTATGTGCATTTATATATATGCATATACATATACATACGTGCACACACATACACACTCAAACACACACGCACACACATATATGTAGTTATGTACATATATGTGTTAGTACCTCTGTGTTGAATTGAAACTCGATGTAGCTTTTAGCACACAAATCACATAACGTTACGGTATTATTTTGAGTAAGTAACCTTAATAGAGGTATCTGGTTTCGTTCACCTGGGAGTAACACGTCAACTAAGAATCAATTAATACATTCTGTAGCAGTTTTATTTTATATAAATGAGATTGCATCTAAAGTACTGAGAACCTCTATAATCGTAGAAAATAAAAATTATCGAAATATTTGATCAATAATGTTTTCAAAAGTTTAACTGGGTAAGATTTTCAGTAAGGAACACAAATAAACAAGAATAAGCACTTAAGAAACCATCAAATGAAATATAATATATTGTGTTTCTCAACGTATTCTACTCGTATATTACTGGAATATACATATAGACAAAACCGCCTTCTAAATGTCGCTTTAGGAATTCAGACATATCTCTAAAGCAATATATTCAACATACGTGCTCATTGACATATCGCTTGTTTATATATATATATATATATATATATATATATATATATATATACATATATATATATATATATATGTAGCATAAAATTCACACACACACACCTACATACACATATTTGTGTATACCTTTGTAAATACTATAATAATAATGGTAATACTAATTATGCTGCTGCTACTGATGATGATGATGATGATGATAATAAAATAATAAAATAATAATAATAATAATAATAATAATAATAATAATAGTAATAGTAATAATAATAATAATTATAATATCACATTGATAAAAGCACTAACGCGCCACGGTGTAGGATGTGCTCTGAAAAAGGAGAAAGTTAAATTGATATTGTGTTCTGTAAGCTCGCACAACGCGAATATAAAAGGAAACACGACAATGTGACCAGATATGTCCACTGGCTGTTGTGCGGTAAAGCAAAACTCGAGAGAGCCGCACAGTGGTATGAACACAAACCAGAAAGAGCGATGGGGTGAAGGCGGCTAGCTGGCAGAGTCGTTAGCACGCCGGTCGAAATGCTTTCTGGTAATTCGTCCGCCGCTGCTTTCTGAGTTCAAATTCCGCCGAGGTCGACTTTGCCTTTCATTCTTTCGGGGTTGATTAAATAAGTACCACTGATTAAATAAGTACGCACTGGGGTCGATATAATCGACTTAATCCGTTTGTCTGTCCTTGTTTGTCCCCTCTGTGTGTAGACCTTTGTGGGCAATAAAGAAATAAGAAAGAGTAATGGAAAAACAACATTACAAAATACTCTGGGATTTTAACATGCAATGCTACCATGTCATAGATGCGAGACCACCATATATTCTGCTCATCCATGAAGATGAAGAAGAAGTAAAGATAAAAGTGTTGCAATACCAGGCGATTCGAGGGTGAAATGTAAGGAAACAGAAACGATTGAGAAATACCAGCCAATTCGGGACAAGATAGGACAGTTATGGGGTATGAGGAAAGTAATGGTGATACCATTGGTAATTGGAGCATTAGGAGAAGTTTCCGAGGACTATCCAAAACATACTGAAAATATTGGACTTGCTGTCAGGCTCGAGTTGCTTCAGAAGACAGCATTGCTGTGTACAGATTGCATTCTAAGGAAAGTATTGTTTATTTGAATCACAGGAAATGGTCCTACTTGAAACCTTTGGTGATTTGTTGTTGCCTGCTTTCAATTAAAGAATAACCGATAATTAAGAATTATCCTAGAGTCTTTCATAATAATAATAATAATAATAACAATATTAATAATAATAATAATAATAACAATATTAATAATAATAATAATAATAACAATATTAATAATAATAATAATGATAATAATAATAATCATAACGGATGCAAAGATCAACTGCTAATTAATCGTATGATCCATCAGAACTGTCACAACAAGCGCAGAAATCTCAGCTCCGCACGGATTGACTATAAAAAGGCCTTCGACAGTATACCGCATTCATGGATCTTGAAATCGCTGGACATCTTCAAAATTTCCCCTGTGATTTCAAGCTTCCTGAAGCATAATATGTCGTTGTGGAATACGAATCTCCAATTATACCACTCTAATGGAGTACTTGGCTCAGAGAATATAAACATCAACTGTGGAATTTTTCAAGGTGACTCACTTTCACCTTTAATATTCTGCATAGCCCTAATACCCCTTACAAGTGAATTAAACAGAACAGGGTATGGGTATAAAATTGTCAATAAAAAAATAAGCCATCTATTTTATATGGATGACTTAAAACTTTATGGTAAAGACGATAATGAACTTGAAGGCTTATTGCGCACTGTGAAAGCATTCAGCGATGACATCGGGATGGAGTTTGGGCTTGAGAAGTGTGCTAAGGCCACTTTCCAGAAAGGGAAAGTGAAGACCACAAATTCAGTCGTGTTAGATGTTGACACAGTCATAAGAGAGCTAGAGCAAGAAAAACATACAAATATTTAGGGGTAAATGAAGGCTCTGGTATTCAGCATGCAAGCATGAAAGAGAAGATCAGGAAGGAATGTTATAGGAGAGTTCGAGCAGTCCTGAAATCTGAACTAAATTCACGTAACAAGGTGTTAGCTATAAATTCCTTAGCGGTTCCAGTTGTTACTTATAGCTACAATGTGTTGAACTGGAATATGAGTGAAGTAAAGAATATAAATAGGAAAATACGCAAGCTGCTGAGTTGTAATAGGATGCCCCACCCAAAGGCAGACGTAGATCACCTTTACCTCCCCAGAGCCCAAGGAGGTCGAGGCCTGATCCAATTTGAACTAGCTTACAAAACAACCACAATTGGACTGGCCAAATATCTTGAAATAACGAATGACTGGATGCTAAAGCTCGCGGAAAATCACGAGAGACGAAAGAAGCTTCATTCTATCATAAAGGATACCCAAACTGAACAACCCGAGGGAAGTACGGCAAATATTGTTGCAAAGAAGGTAAAAATAATGGCAACGAAAAAAGCGCACAAGTAATTGGCTGATAGGTGGGAGGAGAAACCTCTGCACGGCAAATATGTGGCCCGTAGCAAACAAGCTGTTGTTGACAAGAAGCAAAACCATCAGTGGCAACGGAGCTGAGGGCTAAAAGCAGAGAGCGAAGGTTTCATCCTGGCTGCTCAAGATCAAAGCCTATTAACCCGGAACTACCAGGCCAATGTGATGAAAAATGGAGCAGACCCAAAATGCCGATTCTGCAACGACATGATTAAAACAGTGGACCACCTAATCTCTGGATGTAAAGTCTTAGCACCAGTGGAGTATAAATTAAGACATGACAGAGTTGGCCAATATCTCCACTGGCTAATAAGTCGGCATTACAATATCAAAACTGCCGACAAGTGGTATAATCACCACCCTGAGGCTGTAACTGAAAGAGAAAATGTAAGGATTCTGTGGGACTTTCCAGTACATACAGACCGAACCATCAAAGCCAATAAACCGGATATTGTTGTGAATGACCAAAACAATAACGTTTGCTTATTGATCGACATGAGCATCCCCCGAGATCATAATATCTCGGCGAAAGAATTTGACAAGCTCAGAAAATATAAAGACCTGCTAATTGAAATTGAGAAAATGTGGCATCTCAAGGCGGTTACAATACCAGTGATCGTAGGAGCACTAGGAATGATCGAGAAGGGAACCGAAAATTATATGAGAATGATCCCTGGCTTACCATCCCTGCAAAAAGTGCAAAAGATTGTCTTAACTGGTACATCACACGTATTAAGAAGAGCATTGTCGATGTGTGAACTATTACTACCCATGTATTTTAATTTAACTTTATTTCTATAACAAAAAGAACGAACTAGTGAGTTTAGTTTAATGGCCTACCAATGTATACTATGAGTTTCTTTGCCCTAGGAGTCGGGAAGACACTCGGTAAGAAATAGAAGCAAATTTGAAAGAAGAAGAAAAACCCATAAATGATAATAAAATGAGATAGCGAACTTAGAAACTATGAGAAACACAAATGTATCAATCATCTTTTACGTGAGTATATTAGGCTAGCGCAGAAAGAGTGAAAGTGCAAGCATGACATTGTAGGTAAAAGACTGCATTGCGGTGTTGGCTGAGTGGGTTCAAAATAAGAGGAAAGCAATGTAAACACGAAGCAGAGGCTGTGACAGAGAATGAGAATTACATTACAATAACTTATGGAACTTCCCCATAAAGACTGGGCATACTATTAAAGCAAGAAGGCAGATATGATTATAGGGGACAAAATATAGAGTGTATTGTATGCAACTCTCTATGATACCAGAGTTGATAGCAAAGAAATTGAAAGAATTAAGAAATTATTGTATCATGGGTAGAGCTGAAATGACTGTAGAAAGTAAGACAACAAATATTTCTATGGTAATTGTTGAAATTGTGATATTACCCAGAATTCTACCTAAAAGACTGAAAGATATTGAAACTGAAAATCGTATTGTCGACCTGCAAAATGTACCATCCTGGATTCTGCAAGAATCCGAAGAAATTTGCCTAAAATTTGAGGAGACGTTTCATAAATATACCGCCGAATTTTCGTTCGGGTCGATTTAAGATGGACAAGAAATATGAATGGTTAATCAGGTATCCGTTACTTGAAGTGTTTTGTTAGGATATAATATACAAAAAGCATATGTAATATCTAATATTTTAATGAATATATCGATATAGTCTATGACAGAAGAAGTGATAAGTTTACTTTAAAGCGAGAGGGTGTGTGAGTTTATTTTGGGTGGGTTTTAATGTAAATGTGTAGAAGAGACCGGGGTTAGTTGACTACATTTTTTACATTTTCACTGACAGAGCAATACTATTTAATGTGTTCTACTGCATCTTGTATTACACGCATAAATCAACCATAGCAGAAGACTTACAAAGCTAGAGATCTCATCTGCTTATTGTCTGGATATATATTTTGTGTATTTTCTGAGACCACTTAAATGTGAGACCACATATAATGGGGCATGTTGACACATGAATGCATTTTCTTGGAACGTACATGTTAGTGGACAGAAACACATGATATAAGCTTGTTGGTTTGATCAAAGGCCATTATTACAGTTTCATTACATATCAGATTCACAGTTTGGGCATGTGAATATTGTCAGACCTGGTGTGCATGCTTCGTGAACCCAACCTTTACAATCAGAACCCTGAAGCCACACTTTCCTTCCTTTGCTGTTGGAAAAAGGCTCGCAGCAGACTAAGCAATAGCACTCTTCCTCATCAGAGGTATCACTTTCTTGAATTTTAACTTTTTTCTTAATAGTTGGACCTTTTCCCTTCGTTGACCTGCCCTTACTGAGTCCCTTTCCTGTCGTTCCTTTATCAATGTTTGTCTGAACAATGGACCATCAGGCAGCGATGGAGGTGCTAATCCATCTGGTTGGATGTGTGAGGAGCAGTTTGTGAAATTTTTTCAACACTTTGTGAGGAATGTGAAATGTTCAAAGCAGTCACTGTGCCTTCTCTTGCTGGACAATCACAATTCCCACCTTAGTATCGAGGGGCTGACTTATGCATCAGACAATGGCATCAGCATGCTTTCTTTCCCACCTCACTGCACACACAGGTTACAGCCGTTGGACAAAGCGGTCTATAGACCACTGAAGAAGTACACAAACACTGCCATTGATGACTGGCATATTAACCATCCTGGCCAGACCATGAACGTTTATGACGTTCCATGTATTATCAAAACTGCATGGCCATTGACTGCAACTCCGACGCACATTCTTAGTGGCTTTTCTTCTACAGGAATATGCACTTTTAATCGCAACATTTTCACAGACAGCGACTTTGCACGAAGCTGTGTCACTGACCGACCGGATCCTGCACTTTCAGCACAATGGGCCTTACGCACCTGCAACACAAGCACCATAGCCGCCAGGTCTTTTCTTATACTAACAGCACTACTATGATGTCATTAAATCGTCCGAAAGTAGTTTCACATTTTCTCTAGAGAAAATGTGTCAACTTGCCCCTGTAGTCAATTTGCCCCGGTCTCACCTACCTGAAAGAGTTTTCAAAGCTGATGCTACACCGAAAACCCACTCATGCATTCCCCACACACATACATACACATATATATTAATAAATGTAAACATATATTTGTAGGTTAATAGTTAATCTTCAAACTTTTATTTATTTCCATAGTTACGTTAGAATACATGTTGCAATGAAAATTAATTGCTTTTTTAGTATGTTAATAGAATAAAAGATTCTAATTTAATTAAGTATAGAATCTATGATACAATATGCTATTGTAGTCTTGTCGTTTTGAAATTTAATACCGGAAGTACTTAGGTTAACCTAAGTCTAAAGAACAACATTATGTATCTTAATGCAATAGATTATTTGGCAATGTAACCGGCATTAATTCACGATATTAAGATATAATGATGTATTTCCGTAAATAGATATTACATTTATATCTGACTATCAAGACATTTAAAATACATTAAGTCGCTGAAATTATACAATCGCTTTTACATAGATTTATTGCCACTTGAATATAAAATGTATTTATAATACATAAATAACTATAATGAAAATACAATTAAATGAGAACGATATCCAATTGTAGCATTAAGATGAACATTTCTAGTTTAGAAGACATTGGAAATGTGTTGAAAGTAGATAAAAAAAAGTAATTAATTTAGTACAAATACTTTTATTTAAAATTTCTTTCATTTCCTTCTTATTAGAAAATTTCCAATTTAACGGATTATATCTTTTAAAAGTGAATATTAATCCCATGAGATGCTTCTGATGTCTTTTATAGATACAAACGACATTATTTCAGCACAATACGTATGAGTAGGTATTGTTTTGGGAGTATTTACGAATATAAAAACTTTCAGTTTACTGAACAAAGTAAATTGCTTAATTGCTAAAAACAATAAGCGATAAGAAAAATAATGTTCAAAAATTTCTCCTAAATAATTTGGAAAAGAGACGAAATTTGGAATAATCATAAAATAATAAATTCGATAGAATTGTCTCATAACATCATATTTTTAATACATAAGACTGAGAAATATAAAGATAAATATAAATTATAAAAAAATATTATATTCTCAAAACACTGTAACAGCTGCAATAATTACATGTATGCAGTTTAGAAGGTAATGCTGCAAATAATAATACGTAACATAACAAATTCAGAATATATGAGATAATACAAATTATGGAGAAGAATGTAGCAAACTGAAATATATTGCAATGAACTTTTGAACTTGATATTTGTATATTACTTGGTATACTGAAACAGATCGAATGATATGGTATAATAAAACAAGATAATATATATTTAATGCTAATTTAGACATCAAGAGTTAAAACATTTTTTAAGGTTAAGTAGTGAAGATATAGAGTATTGGCCATTAAATGAGCTTCTGTTATATTTTGGATGCATATATATGTGTGTGTGTGTCTGTATGTGTGTGTATGTGTGTGGGTGTATGTGATTAGTAAAATATTACCTATATGAAAAACAAAATTGCTTTCATATGTATAGTTAATGTTCTAAATATTCTGTCTGCACATTAAACCTAAATTCTATGTTGGAACTTAGAAAATAGATTTTCATGTTTTAATTGGGTGTTTTATAAGTTTTATTTTCAAACATAGTATTTTTTGACGTTATACGATATGATGTGATGGCTAACATTAAATTCCAAAGATCCGTTCACAGCAAGGTGACCGTGATTCTTATCTGTTTTCAGAAAGCTTATGTATGTTAATAGAAACGGGTTCTAAATAAATTGGCTGTTATTTTGCTATAGAGTATTGTACCAAATTCGTATCGACAGTGGTACACTAGACCGATTCTCTGGAGTGCAAATTACGTTTTAAGAGAAAATTATTATTACTTTAACATCTATTTGATCTAATGTGGTTGGAATACTGTCATTTTCATTAGTATTGGGTTTTGCTAATTCTTGTGTAAAATCATATGTTGTTGAATATGCGACTGGCCGTTTATTATTTTCCCGCTTAACTGGGAAGTACTTAGGGCAAATTTTGCAAATTGTTATGCATAATACGGCGTGTAAATCACATTTTACGTTGGATAGGTGTTACATATACATTGTTGTTACTCAATAGGAAACTAATTTCGATGAATTAGCTACCCATTAGAAAACAAATTAGTAAGTCACAAGGATATATTGTAAAGTAAAATATTCATTATATTCAAGTAGTGGTAGAGAATTGGTTGTTTTATTGTCGGCCCACATATTGTCAATTAAGTGTTATTGAATTTGAAAGAAACAGAAAATAATTTTACTGTGAAATGTTATTACGTGGAAGGAACATTGTTGAGCGGAGAATACACATGACTTTTTTATAGCAAAAATACACAAATAATTTGTGCATTAAAATTGCGTTATAATAATCCTGTCTACAACAAGTAAAAGGCTTGAAATTTTTTTTGGGTGGGGAGGGGGTAAGTCAATTACATCACTCCCTGTACTCGACTGGTATTTGTTTCATCGACCTTGTTTCATCAACCCGACCCCGAAAAGATGAAAGGTAGATTCGAATTCTGAGGAATTTGAACTGAGGCCGTAAAGAGAGATGAAGCGTCGCCAATAATTGTGTCAGGGGTGCTAACGGTACTGCCAGCTCACCGCCATAAATTAAGCTGTAATAATATACTGTCATCTCAATATCACCTATCATCATACGTGTATAGATCACGCAGAGCATATAACACAAAATAGCTATGAATTCGGAGTCATTTGAACATTTCTGAACGAACAGATGTAATTTCACTTTTAGATGTATTAGATGTTTTCGCCATTTTATAAACTCTACGTACGCACGAAGGCCTCTCATCTTTACACGCATACATACTCACACAGATACAGACACATACATATACGCATGCATACATACATACATACATACATACAAACAAAGAAAAATACGCTGGAGATGTTGAAATTCCAATGAAGGAGCTTGACATCTAGGCTAGAAACCGGGTCTTTCTCTATTTGCAAAAAATCCTTGAAATGAAACTGAATAATGACATCCATAACTCCATAATTCATACACTCATACACACAAACATGTAAGGTCACTCCAGGATACAAAATGACTGCTTGAAATGCCTGCAAACACATCAAATAATATATACATTTGAGGGGGTACCCAAAAGCAATGTTATTTTGTTCACTTAATTTTACATGTTTACACTTTTATCACTTTCAGAATATTCTCCAGTTGAAGCAGTGCATCGGTCCAGGTGCGTTTTCCACTATTCGAAGCAGTGTCGGACCCGTTGCGAAGAGATACCTTTTAACGCCTCCGTCGTTTTTTCTTCACCTCTTCCGTATCTTCAAATTCCGTAACACCAGCTTTCATAACCAGTGATAGCCTTCGAAAAAATATCCGGATGAACTTCCCACTGTTCTTTCAGTTCATGACACGCATTCAGTCGTCACTACTTTTGATCTTCCGTGAGTAAGCGAAGCACAAATATTGCTGTAACTATTTTCATTCACAATTCCACCATGAACATTCTTTGGCAGAAGCCCCAGGTCACACCATCCATAACAACAAATTTGTCAGTTGTTGAATGACCGTCTTCCGTGATCAGGTCATGAAATTTCATGGTGTTTTCATTCGTTCGAGTGGTCGAAGATCGCCCTGGACGCGGTTGGTCTACAAGTGACAAGTGACCATAGATTTACATTCATAACTAACAATAAGTGTATGAAATAAGCACTACACCTAGTGATCGAAATATAATCTCTAAGACGATATACGATATCTTTATAAACAGATATCAACTATCAAGTAGAGTATTCTACTGCTAAATATACGGTGAAGATATTTTAAGTGATTTTAGAATTCTATTCATGAGTTAATATTCTGTATTAATGTTAGTTGAATATTGTATCAAATATATGCAATAAAATCAGTGTAAGTCAAGAAATCAGTTTGATGTAATCGACTTTTTCGTCCCTCACATTTGGAACATAGAATTCAAACGATAGAGACAAAATTAATTTCGAAATCAGACTGTACAATTCAATCATTTAGAGGGAGAAGTTTGACCGACATGCCCTGGCTTCAGAGTCGTTTCAAAGACAAAACACATCAATGAAGATAAAACGCTACCAAGACACAATGGTTACATGCGGCTATTAAATATAAATATATCTTGCAGTGGTAAATTCGTACAAACTCATCTCTCACTCCAGCTAATGTGGCAGTGCATGTGACACGCAGACACATTAGCTGCTTTCACAGTATTTGAGATGGTGTAACTTAAGAGCAGTGTATAAAAACAAAATATCATGTTTGATTATGTATTGGATCTTCTCTGCATTGTTAATGTGCACCTATTTGCTTGGTGGTACTAAATTATGTTTCATAGCTGTAAACTGTTAGTATGTATTTGAAATCAACCGGAGCCTCAAAAGTCTGTGGATATCATCAAATATTTTTTCACTTTTGTTTCATATATACAAATTTTCGTTTGTTTAAAGCCATGGTGAGTGAAGGACAACAAACTGAAAAACATGTTTTAGACACTGAGGTTCGATATTAGAAGTACTTGGTTTCTATATCTAGTCGATTGTGAAGCCACTTATTGATCTGCCGGTAAGTTTCCTCGCTATTGTATATGTTATCTCTTAATTCTGTTGATCATGATATTTATAAAACCATTTATCTTTCAAATCGTCGTTCCAGTTAATTGGTTTGTCCGAATTCGCTTTCGAACATAGGTAAGTTTAATAGCTGACGTCAGCAGCTACAGCCTTATCCAAGTGACTAAACCTGCACAAAATATACTCATCCAGTAATCTAACACAGCTGTGAAGAAAAAATTGTAAGATAATTTAAAATTTTTCCTTATATTGCAGGCAAAGTTATGACTAAGATATGAAAATTACATAGAAATAATGACACATTTCATAAAAAAAGATATTCTTCCTTTATGTGGTGTCACAAAACGGTTGGATTGAATGATAAATAGCAACTGATCCTGTCATACATCTAAGATGAAATTTGTGAGGAAATACACTAAAAAATATATGTATTTTAAATAACTATGGCAGCTCCGAGAAAAATCATAAGAAATATAAGTATAATTTCCTTGATAATTTTATTTTTGACATTTGCGTTGCATGCACGTTGTTGGAAACTATATATTTCAAGTAAGTTTTTGATATGTATGCATACAAACACACACAAACACACACACGCACAAACATATATATATATATACATACACACATACACACAATCACGCAAATATCGTTGAAAATCAATCCAATTTATGAAAAGAAAATTTATATACAATAGATGTTAAAATAAAAAAAAACATACAGTCCCACCACGCAAGTTAAAGGAAAGTGATAGCCAAAAGTCAGGAGTGAATGAAAAACAAACAGAAAAAAACCCAGAAAACCCCAACTACTATTCTTTATTTGAAAGTTTGACAATGAAAAATGATAGCAATAATTTCTAAAATATGAACAGGAGACATATTTTGGAGGAAGTGTATAGTGAATTAAATAGACGTTAATACGCGACAGCTATTGTATATTATAAGTAGAAAGAGGAAAAGCAATGTTAGTATCAATGGTGTTCGAAATGAGAGTAGATGGAATCGCAACTGAATACAAGTTATTGTATTTGACCTTGTAGCGTTTCTGTCAATTTTACCGACCCTTAAAAACATAATAATAATATATAAAAAAAAATAACGCCAAAGACGTCATTCACATTTAAGCATGATACATGATGACATATGTCATCCTTTCGTTAGCTACGTTAGGTGCCGATGTTGTTGTGCGCAAACGCATATAACTTCTCAGAACAACCATACATGTGACAGCTGTACCCACACCACGCAAGTATTCGCTTTTAATTGAGATGACTTCAGCAAAATGAAATGAAATTACATGATCGAGAGGGCAGTACAGCATCTGGTTCGAGAATCGTAGGCACTATCTTCTGACTATGAACCAAACAGACCGGACCACTAGGTGAAGTGCCTTAATGAATTAATAACATAATAATATTATAAATATTGATATTGTTTCCAACATAGGTTCAGCATAAATACATATTTGTCTAAACATTGTTTTGTTTCTGAGAAGGCCCATTCCATTCAGATAGCATTTTGAACGATTTTCTTCATGTCCTTCATAACATAATCCTTCATAAGATTTTCGTAGTGCTGTGATATAAACGCTCTCTTCTATTATTACTCACATTTAAAGAGTGAGAAAGAGCGAGAAAGAGAGAGAGAGAGAGAGAGAGAGAGAGAGAGAGAGACAGACAGACAGACAGACAGACACTTTTCTATTATTACTCACATAGTCCATTTAAAGAGTGAGAAAGAGCGAGAGAGAGAGAGACAGACAGACAGACAGACAGAAAGAGGGGGAATAAGGGAATGAGGGATGAAAGGAAAAAACGAGTTCAATACTTGACTTGTTAATAGAATACAAAAAAGGAGAAATAGCTTTGCTTCGTTTAGATTTGAACACAGAGCCTCTGTTTCCCGTCTTTAGCATTAAATGTATGTGGAGTTCATAATTGTACGGATTTATGTATATGAAGATGTGTGTGATGGATACATACAGTCAACCTTTCAAATTTTGTGCCAAGCCATCAGTTTTCGAATTCAAGGTGCTTCTGTTAAAAATGCCGTTGTGTCACAACTGAGGGTCAAGCCATACGTTTTAAAGAAAAGTAGGTAGCTGGAAGCTGTTGTAGAATCCATGCAATGAACTGTCAAAAGCCCTGTCTCTTTGTTCATATAACTTATAGTGTTTCTGCATTAAACAACTGGCATACTCACCATCAAAAGCAAAGAACCATTATGTGAAGGTGAGTATGAAAGTGAATAAGTTTATATAAATTTATGTGTTTGTTTTGGTATATTTCTCTAGCTTTTGATCTTGTGCATATGGATCCGATAAAATAAAACTCCAATCAAGTAGGCCTTTTCTTGTAACGATGACTTTTATAACATGTACATACACACAGTCGGATATGTAATACCCAGCAGGAACTCAGATTAGGTTACGCATGAAGTGATTAGTTTTTGCCAAGAATGAACTTACAGGAAGTGTTGTCGGAAAGTTCTCTTACATATAACGAATGAATTCTTCATGTCCACCATTTCATATTGGTTTAAAATACTGGCACACGGCCGACAATTCTAGGGATTGTAACTCGATTACATCGACCCCAGTAATCAACTAGTACTTATTTTATCGACCCACAAAGAAGGAAAAGCAAAGCTGACTCGGCGGAATTTGAACTAAAAAAGCAGAGACAGACAAAATGCCGCTTAACATTTTACCTGATGTGTTAACTGTTCTGAGAGCTTATCGTCCTCGTCTGCCATTTTATATTACTACACGATTAAATCGGCGCATTGACAGAATCGTTAGCTTGCCGGGAAAAATGCTTAGGGCTATTTCTTCTGTCTTTATATTCTGTGTTCAAATTTCGCGGAGGTCGACTTTGCCTTTCAAGTTTTCAGTTTTCGATAGAAGTAGTACCAGCTGAGCACAGGGGTCGATGTAATCGACTTATCTTCTCCTTCGAAATTGCTGGCCTTGTGCCAAAATTTAAAGCCGATATTACTACACGATTGCTGTAGGTCCTATTAGATTTCAACAAAGGACTTTAGTAACAACAATATTGATAATCTTCCAAATAACAACAGTAAATAAAAGCAAATCAACTGAGCTGGAAGAACGAAACTCCTCAAACTAAAATATAAAAACAATCAACAAAATGACGATCAGAATAATATCCACAATGAAAAGAAAGGAGTACGCCATGTCTAATACAACCACCGCCCTTGTCAAAAGCACATGGAAAAATGGGACTAGTAAAGCACCACAAGTAACAGCAGCACTAGCACTGGCAGCAACAGTGCAGCAGCAGCACTACCACCACCACCATAGCCAGCGCTACCACTGTGTCATCATGATATAGATGCCTTCGGCAGCAATAGTAACCATTATAAAAGCGATTACAGTCAAAGAGCTGCTAAAATTGATTAACCATATATATATACAAAATAAATAGATAAAATATACAAAATAAATAAATAGATAAAAAAGGCCGCGTCACTCGACCTGAAGGATAATAAAATTGTCACATTTGGGTTTCTGGATGCGGGCGAGACACTGCAACTTGTAAAGGTCGTTTTGGTGTACACGTACCAAATGAAAAGGCCGACAAAGGCTTACGAGTATAAGAAAATCCTTATCAGGGGCATGTGATACGAGAGAGTGGAGACTATTTTCATTTCTGAATATTACGCAAAAGTCAACCCACTACCGTGTTAATAGCAAGGATTTCAGATTATGTCGTTATATGTGGTTAGGCAAGCGATGAATTTGTGAGCTGTGATTGAAAAGCTAGAAGCAAGCATTGGGTTACTTGTGTTAGATGTTTTGTTCAGTAAGGTAACAAATCTACAATCCTAAGGGTTCGCATGATTCGGAAAAATGAAACAAATATAGCTCTGGTATATATTTGGATCCACTCGGGAAAAATCGAAAATATCTTCCAAACCGTCAAGCTGCTGAACAGAACCAAATTATTTGTAGTAAGTGTCATAATTAAACCCACACCTTCATTAATAAGGTGTTATAGATTATATTTATGACTTCTGACCAGCGTCGGTGGCAAAAGAAGAAACAACCACATTACAACGAGAATAACAGAGAACACTACCAATAAAATGTACAATAACAACAAACGCAAGAAGAAGAAGAAGGAGGAGAAGAAGAAGAAGAAGAAAAGAAGAAGAAAGAGGAGAAGAAGAAGAAGCAGATGAAGGAGAAGAAGAAGAACAACAACAACAATA